>NC_044207.1:29926449-30226449 GCF_900880675.1 Sparus aurata | reverse complement strand
TATCTTGTGTTGGATGATCTTCATTATGACCTTTTAAATTAACCCAGTAATTTAATGATAGCTGTGTTCTACTTAATTCCAGTGGCATTTCTCCCATTTCCACTTGTAGTGCTGATGTTGGGGTTGTTCTGATAGCACCTGAGCATAGTCTCAAAGGCTGATATTGGATATTGTCTAACCTTTTCTGAGATGAGTTTGCTGCAGATCCAAACGCTACACAACCATAATCTAAATACTGATCTGACTAATCCTATATAAATGGTTTTCAGTGATGATGATTAAAATCTCCGCAACAAATAACTTTTCCATCTAAATTTGTTGCCAGTTCCTCCAGTACTTCCAATGCTAGTTTCTTGCAGGGATTGTAAAACTTGACTATTTTGATAAAACCATCTTTTGTCCAAACTTCAATCACTATCATTTCCCACTCTTTTCCTTTATTTAACATTCTATATTGCATTTCCTTTGTTACCAATATTATACAGTCTCCACCATTTCCTTTAATTCCAAAATCTAATACTGTTTTTAGCCAAGTTTCTTGAATGCATATTATTTCTGGTTTATTTCTGAGAACTTTAATAAATCCTTTAAATTCCTGATCATTTGTTATTAAGCTCCTTGTGTTCCATTGCAGAATAATCATTAAGTCTTGTCCCCATGGCCTTCTTCTTTGAGTCTTCTGTTGATTTGTTCCCAGGATAAATCTTTCATATCCATGAATTTTTCAGCTCCTTTCACAACTATCATAATTTTCTGTTTTGCGTTTGACTTGATCTGCACAGTTGATCACATAGGCAACAAACAAAATCAACTTATCCACATCCAGTTCTGTTTTCGTGTTAGCTTGCTCTGTTTGACCTCCTCCTGATCTTGAACTTTGACGGATTGTGTCTGTTGCTCCCATTCCCTTTTGTCCTTGCAGTGTATTTGCTGCTTCAGCATAATTTATGTTGTTAACTATTTTCACTTGTTGAATTTCCACTGCTCTTTTACCGACTTCACAACCCCCATATGACACTCTGTGCTGGCCACCACAATTACAACACTTAGCCTGATTATCTCCACAGTCCTCAAATCTGTGATGCCCATACGTCTGGCAAAAAACTCATACATCCTACCTTTATTTTATCCAAAAGTATCCAGTCCTGGAACTCAAGAAGGACTGATAAACTTTCTTCTCTCTCCCCATTCACTGTTCTTAACAGTCTCTTCAATCCATTCCTTGCTTCGTATTTGTTTTACCTCCTCGCACTCTTCCTGTAACAACCTGCGACCAATCATCAAAATCTACATCATCTTCGTCCCCTACTACTTGTGCAGTCATCCCGATCCAGTCACAAACCAGTTTATGTCAATTACGCCTAAGACTCGTGTCGGTCGTCCGGGCAACACCGAGCGTGTAACTAGTCGATTTCCATTCAAAGCAAATTGCTAAGGCTGTCCCATTTCCTAAACCCTGTCTAATCTCAGCTACAGATTTACCGTTTGGGGAAACCGTGGAGACGTTTTCTTCAGAGATTTTAAGTATTTGTTAAACTGTTTATAAACAATGTTTATGGTTTCAGGGGGAGATGGCTCCCTCGTTGTCAGTGTTACTGAGTCAGTGAGTTGTCAAGTAAGTCAGTTTAATCAAAGTTTTTATTAATTACAACAGTTCCAGTACAATTATCCTCAACGAAATACAATTAATAACTACTGCAAAAAAATAATAGTATAAATATGAAGCTACAATAATATAAGAAAATATAATGAAACTATTTACTTTACATGCATGGAGGAGGGGAAACTGGATTGACAGGTTCTGGCCAGTAAAGGTGAGATGACTATGCATTGATGGTAGCACTGGGCCATTGACGATGATCATTAGAAAACTGATAGAGAATAAAAGAATGCTAAATTGTTTGTAGAACTACAGAGATAGATCTTTCAGCGTGGCTCCTTTTGGTTGAACCAGAAAGAGACGCTCTCCAAAGCCACCAGACTCCATTTGCAGAAACAGCACTTTCATCAAGATATCTTCAAACACAAACTTCAAAATGAAACTCATCAAAATAATCGTGGCTTTGAATTTCCACCATTTCAATGATCATCAACTCTGCATTAGTTTGAATAAACCCTCTGACCCCCCTCCTGTTCCTCTCTGGTTATTTTCAAATCTAACACAATGAATTAAGGTTTTATTTTGGTAATTGATGGAATAGTTGAAAGAAAACACAAGATAATTTTGGTGAATTTAGCTCCTGTAGAGCTTAAATTCAGTGTGTTAAGGACAATAAAATGTCTGTTTCTGCAAATGGAGTCTGGCATCTTTGGGACCAGGTCTTTTTATAGCCACATGTTGTCAAACAATCAGGATAAAATCCTGTTCACAGCTAAATTACTTTACTTTTGAAAGTAAAGTAATTTAGCTGCGAACAGGATTTTACAGGATTTTTACACTTTCTGATCGCGACAGCTGTGATACCTGCAGATCTAAACATAGCTTTAAAAAGTCATCATCAGCAGTGAGCGCCTCCATGGTTAAACAGACACAGGAAGGAGCGCCACCTAAAGACACTCAGACATTTACACAACAACAGATGACAAGATGTCAAAGTACCGCCCACAATGTTTGATTGACAGGTGAAGACACGACACAACAATCAGAGACAAACATGAAGACAGAATAAGTTTAAGAGTACCACCCACAATGTTTGATTGACAGGTGAAGTTAAAACTCTGAATTTAACTCACTGACCCTTAAGTGACTTCTGTCTATTTGACTTAACTGAACTCAGCAGTGGACATAACATAAACATAAATTCCAGCATAGAGAGGCTGAGTGAATGTGGTCTGGACTCTGTGGAGGAGAGTCATGGTTTCAGAGACGCTGTAGAAGGACAGAATACCTGCACTGTGATCCAGGTAAACTCCAATTCTGGAGGACCGAGGACCCAAGACGGAAGTTTGGACTTTGTTGTGGTAAAATTTATAACTGTCATTGTCACAATGTAATGCCCAAGATTTGTCATTTCGTCCAAATCCACTCACACTCCCTGCTCGGCTGATATTCTTGTATGCGACTGCTACTTCAACTCCTCCTCTCCACTCCACCTCCCAGTAACAACGTCCAGTCAGACTCTCTCTACTCAGGACCTGAGACCCGTAAGTGAATCTGTCTGCGTGACAAGAATAAGATTGTGATTTATGTGTTGCTGTTGCTTTTCTGTTCCCCTCAGATAATAACAGATATCTGTATGCTGTGTTTGGATCCAGTGTGAGTTCACGTGAATATCTTAAGAATCCAGCTCTGGTCTCGGGCTCTGGTTGTGGGTTTGGTAGTAAAACATCCACTTGAGTCACTGTCAGTGAGATGTTGGTCCATGTCTCTCTCAGGACGTCCTGTAGTTTGTCTCTGAGCTCTGACACAGCTGCTGTCACATCCTCAAAGTACTTGAGAGGACGGATATTGATGCTGGATGAGTGTGTAGACTCACTGAGTGCTGACAGTGAGGGGTAGTTGTGTAGAAACTGGTTGTGATCCTCTGTGTGTGAGAGCTTCTTCAGCTCAGCGTCTTTCCTCTTCAGCTCAGTGATCTCCTGCTCCAGCTTCTCCTGAAGCTCTTTGACTCGACTCACTTCAGTTTCCTGCTGGGATCTGACCTGCTGCTTCACATCAGAGCGTCTTTTCTTCATAAGACGGATCAGCTTGGAGAAGACCTTCTTACTGCGCACCACTTCTTCATCAGCATAGCAATTAATGGCCTTCACCTCCTGTTGAAGCAGCTTCACATCTTCCTCTCTGTCCTGGATTCTCTGCTGGATGTTGTGTCGACTCCCCTCCAGCACTCTCTGCCTCTCAGTCCTCTCTGCTGCAGCTGACACTGTGTCGTGGCCTTTATGTTCGTCCACAGAGCAGAGATAACAGATACACTGCTGATCAGTACGACAGAACATCTTCATCACCTCATCATGACGAGAGCAGATGTTCTCCTGGAGGTTCTTGTCGGGCTCCACCAGCTTGTGTTTCTTTAATGGAGGTACATCATGATGTGGTTGGAGGTGCTTCCCACAGTAAGAGGCCAAACAGACCAGACAGGAGTTGTGGGCTTTCCGTTTCCTCCCAGTGCAGACATCACAAGCCACATCTTCAGGTCCAGCATAGCAGAGATCAGCAGGAGCAGCTTGGAGTCCAGTCTTCTTCAGCTCCTCCACCAAAAATGCCAACATGGTGTTTTTCACCAGGACAGGCCTCGGTGTGAAGCTCTGCCTACACTGAGGGCAGCTGTGGACTTTCTTCACATCCTCTGTGTCCCAGTGGGATTTAATACAGTTCTTGCAGTAGCTGTGTCCACAGGGAATAGTCACCGGATCCTTCAGTAGATCCAAACAGATGGAACAGGAAATCGCTTCCTCTTCCAGCTGAACTCCTTTCTGCGCCATTTCACCTCTGGCTGTGTTTGAGAGTGTTGGTCCCCTGAAAAATGAGAAATCCCCATGACTACTTGTTGCTATTTTTATTTGTGTATCTGTAAGAAAGTATTCTTGTAATAATGTACGACACAGCCCTGCTGGGAAAAACCAGCATAGACTAGCACCACCAGCACTGGTGACCAGTCACTGGCACTTTTGGTGTTAGTCTAGGCTGGTTTTTCCAGCAGGGCTGTGTCATACACTATTACAAGAATACTTTCTTACAGATATACAAATAAAAACAGCAAAAAGTACTCCACTCAAGTTACAAAAGTATTCACAGTATTTACCACAGAATGTTACTTTACTCTCATCACAAAAACCAGCTTAATCTCTCCAAACACCCGCTCAGTAGGCACAAAATGGCAGCTATCCTCGGTAACAGTTTCAGGTAAACATACGGACACACACATACACACTCTCTAATCTAAATCGTCCCCTTAATGTAACACTAACCTCGTTTTAACACCATTCAACATGTTAACAAGTTAGTACATTCAAGTTAACGCTGTTTCTCCACAACATACCTGACGAACGTCAAGAAACACTCACAGAGAGAGTGGAGACGTTTTCTTCAGCAGAGCTTAAATATGCCGCAACTTTCTGTGTTGTTCCGTGTTTTCCCGCCCTGCTGTGCTGTGATTGGCTGGTAGTCTCTAAGCGTCCTTGTGATAGGAAGCTAAGGTGAGAGCATGGGTCATGGGAGCCAATCAGAGCACTGTAGGACACAGTAGGGCGGGACTAGGAGGCAGAAGCAATCGATCTCAGGCTTTCAGATTCAGACCTGTTTATAGATCTATAGAAGAGAACAAATTAAAATTATAGCAAAAATTTAAACATTTACTCGTTTCCAGCATTTGGATAATTTTTAAAACTATTTATAAACTGTTTTTATGGTTGTCAGCGTTACCGAGTTGTCGAGCAAATCAGTTTGATCAAACTTTTTTATTGATTACAGCAGTTCCAGTACAATTATCCTCCATGAAAAACAAATAATAACTGCTGTAAAAAAGAAAAAAAAATGAAGCTCCAATAATTTAAGAAAGTGTAATGAAACTACGTTATTTGATTGTTGTTGTTGTTGTTTTAAGAATGTAATTTCAATGCATTTAAACAAATCATACAGAAAATGAATGTTTGCTCTCAACAGGCTGAAAGACACAATTTACATGCATGGAGGAGGGGAGACTGGATAGACAGGTTCTGGCCAGTAAAGGTGAGATGACTATGCATTGATGGTAGCACTGAGCCATTGACGATGACCATTAAGAAGCTAATGGAGAATAAAAGAATGCTAAATTGTTTGTAGAATTAGAATTTTGCTCCTGCTGAATTTCCACTATTTCAACGATCTCAACTCTGCATGAGTTTGAATAAACCCTCTGACCTCCCTCCTGTTCCTCTCTGGTTATTTTCACATCTAACACAATGAATTAAGGTTTTATTTTGGTAATTGATGGAATAGTTGAAACAAAACACAAGATAATGTTGGTGAATTTAGCTCCTGTAGAGTTTGAACTCAGTGTGTTTAATGACAATAAAATGTCTGTTTCTGCAAATGGAGTCTGGTATCTTCGGCACCAGGTCTTTTTATAGCCACATGTTGTCAAACAACATGTGGCTATAAAGTGACCTGGTGCCAAAGAAACCAGGTCAAATTAACGCTATGAGAAGACATAAAGACATAAAACACAATGTGTTTCCTGTGATTAAAGCACTTGTTTCTAACAGTTTCTAAAAGCCATCTGGCCTAATAATCATGTTTCAGATGTCTAATGAGTTGATAGCTCCACCAAACAGAGACTCGCCCTCTAAACTTCTCTGACGACTTCATTTCAATAACAATTCAAGTGAACACAAAGAATAAAACATCCGTCGCAGGACACATGAAACTTTTATTCAGTATATTTTACTGATAACTGCTCTGTACTTTTCTTGAAACAGGATTTTGCATGCAAAACATTTGTTGTCTTGTCGATGACTTTTCTTCAGTTATGGATCTGAGTATCTCACCCACGTCTGGTCATGATTAGACCCTCCAATGGTGGACATGTAAGAAATATCACATTTACAGAGATGTTAGTTATGAAGGGTACAGAGAATAAAGCAAGAAACAATACGACAAAATAACAAAACAGAGAGATAACTGCAGTCTGAAAAAGATGAAGCTGCAGCTTTTTATTCCTCCCCTGAATGAAAACACAGTCAAACACTTTCTGATTGCGACAGCTGTGATACCTGCAGATCTAAACACGCCTTTAAAAACAGGGATTTATGTCTGTTTGAAAAAACTTAAACAGCTTACAAGCTGTCATCTACTTCAGCTCACAGAACTCAGCAGTGGCTCCATTATAACCACTAAACCAGAGTCCAGCATAGAGAGGCTGAGTGAATGTGGTCTGGACTCTGTGGAGGAGAGTCATGGTTTCAGAGACGCTGTAGAAGGACAGAATACCTGCACTGTGATCCAGGTACACTCCAACTCTGAAGGACAGAGGACCTGAGACGGGAGTTTTGATGCCGTTGTGTCTGAATTTATAACTATTACTGCAGTTACACTCTAACGCCCAAGACTTGTTGTTAAATCCAAGTGCACACTCGTTCATGGAGCCTGCTCTGCTGATATTCTTGTATGCGACTGCCATTATAACTCTTTTCCTGCTCCACTCCACCTCCCAGTAACAACGTCCAGTCAGACTCTCTCTACTCAGGATCTGCCGCCATCGAATGAATCTGTCTGGGTGATCAGAATAAGACTGTTCGTCTCTCATTAAAGTTGCTTTTCTGTTCCCCTCAGACAATAGCAGCTGTGTGTTTACTGTGTTTGGATCCAGTGTGACTTCATGTGAATATTTTAAGAAGTCCGCTCTGGTCCTGGGCTCTGGATGTGTCAGTAAAACACCCACTTGAGTTTCAGTCAGTGAGATGGCCTCCACCTCCTGTTGAAGCAGCTTCACATCTTCCTCTCTGTCCTGGATTCTCTGCTGGATGTTGTGTCGACTCCCCTCCAGCTCTCTCTGTCTCTCAGTCCTCTCTGCTGCCGCTGACATTGTGTTGTGCTTTATGTTCGTCCACAGAGCAAAGATAACAGTGGGTTTTAATAGTGTCCACAGGGAACAGACGACGTGTCCTCCAGGAGACTCAGACAGATGGAACAGAAGAAGTCCAGCTGAAGTCCTCTCTGCGACAGTTCACCTCTCAGAGGAGCTGTGAGAGCATGATTCCCCCTAAAAAAGAGATCATGAGAGTGATACGGTGAAGTCTCCTCACAAAAAGACCCTAATTTATATATTTATTTCATTCAAAAGTATAAAGAATAAACATCACAAGTTGTACAGAGTACTCCAAAGTTGAGCTGGGCCGATTATCAAGGCCGATATTCTGTCACACTCGAAGCCTATTAACACTAAATAATATGAATCTGCAAAGCAATTAAATGTGTCAAAATTATATTCAAGTAAATTTAACTTTTTTTTTCTCACTGCAAATGAATATCTGTCCCATGTATCAGTTTTCAGTCTCCTTGACTTCTAATAATCAGTATAATTTTCTGGCAAAGACTTAACTTATAAACATAGGCGGCGGGTGGGTCTGACGTTTGGGAAGGCTGCCTGATCACACAGCGCAAGGATGAAACTGCTTTTCATTAAATATAACCTGTAATTAACTATATGCAATAGTCTCAGAAAGAATAAATAATACAATAACGACTTTTTAAAGTTCTCTGCAGAAAATGAACGTTTTTGTTTCCCGAAATCCCTTTTGGGATATTCTGGCAGGATGGGCTGAGAAGGACCATTGTCTTTCTCTCCCAGGTCGGTGCAAGTTAGACTACCGGGACCTGCACCAGCGCCTGTGACTGAGCTCTGGACGGCCTGGCTGCATCCTCTCCCGGCAGGTGTCTGCATATCGACGCCCAGCAGCAGCCAGTCCATCACTCGCAGCAGCTGCAGCGGGTGGATTCCGGTCAGTGTTGCTGGCCGCTTCTGAAATATTTTCATTTGGTTTTTCCTTCTGTTTTAAAAAGGATAGGATATCCATGTTGGATTTCAAAAATCACGCGCCAAAGTGACAGCGGGTGTTGACTGGCTCTTTTTAACTGTCACCATGGCAACGCGTTCTCATATTTGTCAACATTGTGACAGCTGCAGCGACAACCTCACACACACTGAGGCTGTGCTGCAGCTGCGGCCCGTTCATGATAGGAAATCAGCCTTCCCTAGCCTCCATTACCCGCCGCCCATGCTTATAAACCCGATTGTTGATTTACACATTGACACTGATGCATCATGTAATCTGAGAACTAGTAACTAAAGTTATTACATTAATGCAGTGGAAGTGCCAGAAAATGGAAATAGGCCTACTCAAATTAAAGTATCTCAAAATTGTATTTGAGTACAGAACTTGAGTAAAAGTACTTTACTGTAGCCTAATTTTCACTCAGTTAACTGTCAAGAAGAAAATCAGCACATTAAAATGTCACAAAAGTCACTTCAGCGCATGAAACATGCACAAATAGAAATAGTGAAAAAAACGTACCCTAATGTGTGTACTTTGACACAAAATGACGGCGTAGGTACAGGTAAGATTCAGGTAACGAGCGGGTTTCACGCACTTATGTCCGTCAATCTCGACTAAATTGAAGTCTGACTTACTCAAAACGTCACACTGACTTTGTGTTGACACGTCGGCAAACTGTCACCGTCACGTTGAGTCTGTTAAAGACCCGCAACATACCTGAGACGGTAGAGAAAGAGTCGCAGCTGTGGTCAGAATATGTTCACAACTTCATCACAAGCAGCGCTCTGCAGACACACGGGCGAAGACAGGAGCAATCGATCTCAGGTCGTCAGATCAAGACCACGCCGCAGATCACAGATAGACAACTGTAAATAATCAAGTAAGCATAAAATAAACACACTTTGAGCATTATAACCAGTTATTTTACAGTTTGAAAGATTCTGTGTCAACAGTCAATCCCGTGAATGTTAGTTTTGAATGTATATATTCTTTTAAGCCACATGAACTCACCGTGTTAATAGTGAAGACGTGTACAAACCCTCCTCTCTGTGTGGTAGTCAACTTTAAGTTTCATTTTCTGAGAACTGAAACAAAACCTGAGTTTCTTTGGTTGCTGATCATTTGTTCATCTTCACAGAAACAGACTTGTCACCTCCTGCTGTGTCACATGTTGGTCACACCCATCTGCACACATAGAAATCAGTGAGGAGAGTGGAAACAAGAATATATGTGCATTGTGCACAGATTGAAGTGGAGCTGGTCCACAAACAATATAAAAAGGAAAGAGGAATAAAAACACGACAGTTTTCCTCCTGAAACACCACAAAGTTCAGAGCAGAACAGCTTTTGTCAGCCAGTTGCTGCAGAGGAATTACAGAGTTTTCTGTCACTTGTTGCTTTTGATGGACTATAAATGTGTCTTTCCACATGTCTTCCTGCAGTGAACATCACAGCAGGTTAACAAGTGAACTGTGAAAACTGATGCAGGACACAAGAGGGCGTCGTCATCCTGCTGACCAGAGAGTAAACACACAGCATCTCTCTCAAACCTCCTCATCCTGGAATGAAGCACAGCACCCTCCCCTTCAGATCAGCTGTTTGAAAGTGGGTGTAACCATGAAGAGAGAGAGCTGATGAGCCCCGTTCACTGCAGAAACAGACAGTCATTGTGACTCAGAGGTGAGATGGCGCAGCAAAACAATCAGCTGGACCAAGCAAAATTCTGCTGTTCTGTCTGTTTGGATCTACTGAAGGATCCGGTGGCTATTCCCTGTGGACACAGCTACTGCATGAACTGTATTCAAAGCTACTGGGACACAGAGGATGAGAAGAAAACCCACAGCTGCCCTCAGTGTAGGCAGAGCTTCACACCGAGGCCTGTCCTGGTGAAAAACACCATGTTAGAAGATTTAGTGGAGGAGCTGAAGAAGACTGGACTCCAAGCTGCTCCTGCTGATCACTGCTTTGCTGGACCTGAAGATGTGGCCTGTGATGTCTGCACTGGGAGGAAACTGAGAGCTGTCAAGTCCTGTCTGGTCTGTTTGGCCTCTTACTGTGAGAAACATCTTCAGCCTCATCATGATGTACCTCCATTAAAGAAACACAAGCTGGTGGAGCCGTCAGAGAAGCTCCAGAAGAACATCTGCTCTTGTCCTAGTGAGGGGTTGAAGATTTTCTGCCGTACTGATCAGCAGTGTACCGGTTATATCTGCCCAGTGGACGAACATAAAGGCCACGACACAGTGTCAGCTGCAGCAGAGAGGACTGAGAGGCAGAGAGAGCTGGAGGGGAGTCGACACAACATCCAGCAGAGAATCCAGGACAGAGAGGAAGATGTGAAGCTGCTTCAACAGGAGGTGGTGGAAAAGGTGGATGTTTTACTGTCAAACCCACAAGCAGAGCCTGAGACCAGAGCAGAATTCTTAAGATATTCACGCGAAATCACACTGGATCCAAACACAGCACCCAAAAAGCTGTTATTATCTGAGGGGAACAGAAAAGTAACATACATCCGTGAACATCAGTCTTATTCTGATCATCCAGACAGATTCACTTACTGGTGTCAGGTCCTGAGTAGAGAGAGTCTGACTGGACGTTGTTACTGGGAGGTAGAGTGGGGAGGAAGAAGAGCAAGAGGAGTTGATGTAGCAGTCGCATACAAAAATATCAGCAGAGCAGGGACTGAATCTCATTTTGGACAAAATGACAAATCTTGGTCATTAGATTGTTACAATGACAGTTATTTCTTTTATCACAACAATGTCCACACTCGTGTCTCAGGTCCTCGGTCCTCCAGAGTTGGAGTGTACCTGGATCACAGTGCAGGTATTCTGTCCTTCTACAGCGTCTCTGAAACCAACACTCTCATCCACAGAGTCGAGACCACATTCACTCAGCCTCTCTATGCTGGACTTTTGGTTGCCTATAGAACAACTGCTGAGTTCTGTAACCTCAAATAGACAGAAGTCATTTAAGGGACAGTGAGTTAAATTCTGAGTTTTAACTCTTAAACTTATTCTATCTTCATGTTCGTAGCTGATTGTTGTGTGGGGTCTTCACCTGTCAATCAAACATTGTGGGCGGTACTTTGACATCTTGTCATCTGTTGTTGTGTAAATGTCTGAGTGTGTTTAGGTGGCGCTCCTTCCTGTGTCTGTTTAACCATGGAGGCTCTCACTGCTCATGATGACTTTTGTTCAGCTGAACTGACATTTGTCTGCATGAAGATATAAACTTCTCTGTGCTCTAAATGTGTGTTGAATATTTGTACTGATGTGTTTGCATGTTGTTGTTTCTCTTCCACTGCATGAGTCTAAAGAGAGAAAGCAGCAGAGCTTCATTTATCCTACAGATTTAGTTCTCATCACTCTGTACAGTTTTAAATTCATCTAGAATCACATTTACATTTATTTGTTTGGCAGAACAAAAGCTGTTGTGTTCCGATCGTCACACAAATTCAATAATATGTGAGGAAGATCATTTATCATGTTCTTGTACGTAGCTGAGATTCAAACAAACTGATTGTGTGGATGAAGTGAAATCATTGAACAAGAGTCATTGAACAGACTTTACTGATGGGACGTGTGAACAAACTGAAGCTTTACATCATGAATAAACCAACATGAACAAAGTCTTTTCTTGTCGTCTTCATTCCAGAGTCTCACACAGAGCTGATGGAGAACATGTGACACTAATATGAGAGTATAACTGAGTATAACTGAACTATATGACTTTTCCTCCTGAAACACCACAAAGTTCACAGTTCATGTTCAGAGCTGAAGCCGTCAGAAAATCATCAAGTGAATAAATTATTCTTCACATTTGGTTACAAGTATTTCCACGTTGTTGAATCATAATTCTAGAAGTCAGAGAACTTAAAAACCCTCAAATGTCACATTCCTAAATACTATTTACAAGCTGAGAGCTGATGTGAATAATATCTGTAAAGGTGAAACTCTTCTCTCCCATCTTTCCCATGTGACCTGAATGCAGCATCAGTGTTCCAGGCTGTGACTCCTGTGAACAAAGTGACACAGTGTGATGTTCCATATATTTAAATGTGTCTTTACTGATGTTGTTTGAAGCTGCCAAAGGCTCAGTGAAGTTTCCACATGTCTTCCTGCAGTGAACATCACAGCAGGTTAACAAGTGAACTGTGATAACTGATGCAGGACACAAGAGGGCGCCGTCATCCTGCTGACCAGAGATGTAGTGGAGGTTAAAGCAGCTCCACTCAATTTGTCTGCAGCTTTTAGTTAAAGGAGATGTATTCTGCTAATTTTCAGGCTCATATCTTTATTTCAGGTGTCTTTCAGAAGACGTTTACAGGCTTTAATGTCCAAACAACAGATTATTTCTCTCACTCTGTCCACTGACGCTGTCTGAATGTTCAGCTCACACAGACTTCCACCTGCTGAATTTCAGGTTGACCACTTTGTGTTTGAAGATTTTATTCCAAACTTCACTTTTCTTTACGAGTAACAGTCACATTTGAATCATTTTAAGGTAAAGATGGAGTCAGATGAATCAGTTCTCACTAACTGTCGGCTCCTCTGCTGGAGGTTCGCCTTACAGGGACGACCACTTGAAATCCAGCATGTCAAAGGAAAAGGACGATTTAATCTCTGATTGTTTGTTCGCGTGTGGTCACTGATTAAACAAGTTGTTGTTTTGTTTGTGAAAAGTAATTCACTCTGTGCACGGAAAGAAAATGTGGTAAAGGTTTGTGTTGGACTGAGGCCCGGTGCCGGTGCTGCTGTCCACTGGATGTTCTGGACATTATATGATTTTGAGGCCTGTTCAAACATCTTGATCCATTTGGTTTCTGTAGGCAACATTTTCCTTCTGAGTTTAAATCGAAGTGGGAGGTTTGTATTTGGTGCTTTGCCAACAGACCTGATAGATTAGTTGTCTTTTAGGGGGGAGGTGTTCTGGACAGAGGTCAGAGATTCTCCAAGGTTCTGATGTGAACAGAACTTTCTCCAGATCCAGGCCCCGGGTCATCAGGAGCTGTTGGGTTCACCTGTGATGTTCTCCCTCAGCTGGCTGCAGTCCGTCAGCTGGGAGACGATATAAGAAGGCTGCAGTTCCCCTGCTCAGCTGGTTGTGTGTCCTCAGGGAGTCGACACCATCAGTTGGCTTTCTGTGTTCCCTATTGTCTCGAGACTATCTCTCCACTCCGTTACATATTCCATATGTACGGGATATGACCCCCTCTGCTTTTCAGGGTACTTGGATATTTCTTGAAGACACACCGGCTTGCCCGGCCACGCCCAATTGCGTAGCTATAAAGCACCTGCACCGGCGTGTAATCACTGATTGTTTGATCTCCACTTGTGCGTCAGGGTGCAGTGTCACACAATCTACAAAAAACAAAAAACAAAAAACTAAGAAAGGAAAAAGTAAGAAAAGAGAGGAGACTGTAAAGCTGTGTATCCGCTTACCGGAGTAAGTCGGGGCGTCTGTCTCTGGCAGCCTCCCTGGATTGCTGTGCAGAACTCTTTCTGTCCTGTCTCAGCTGAGCCATCATCCTGCTCGGTCGAGCCGGAGGGTCTCTGGCTCCTGGCAGCAGCGGCTGTGGGTTCTTCGCGGCATATTGCTCGCGGCTCGTGAGCTGACGCTCTCGGTGGATACGCGCTGAGTACTGACAGTGTTGGAGAAGTATCCTCTCACCGGCGTATTGCTCGCGGCTCGTGAGCTGATGCGCTCGGTGGAGTACACATGGGCACCTGGTCTGGACGAGCCGGAGGTCTCCGGCTCCCGGCCTTGGCGGCGTCCTCTCCCTGGCGTATTGCCCGCGGCCCGTAGGCTTACACGCTCGGTGGCGAATGTCTCTCCCAGTTCAAGCACTCTCCCGCTCCCCGGCGTATTGCTCACGGCTCGTGAGCTAACGCGCTCGGTGGATACGCACTGAGTATTGGCAGTGTCCCCTCCCCGGCGTATTGCTCGCGGCTCGTGAGCTTACGCGTTGGTGGGGTACACATCGTGCACCCGATCTGGGCGAGTCGGAGGTCTCTAGCTCCCGGCCTTGGCGGCGTCCTCACCCCATCAAATTCAGGCAGACACCAGTGTAGGTGAGGAGCTGCGGATGGCCTCCTCATGCTTCTCCTCAGTGGTGAAGGAGCAGGCTGAGGCAGCAGGAAGTGCCTTAGCTTCCTTCTGGGTGGTCAGGCGCCACTTGTGGCTGTCTCAGTCCCAGCTTCAGCAGGGGGATAGAGACTGCCTGCTGAGGATGCCGGTGGAACCCACTGCGATGTTTGGGCCCCACGCTACTGCCTTGATACAGCAGGCTCAGGAGAGCGGTCGCTGTGCAAAGGAGGTCTCAGGTGGCCTGGCCAGGCGCGTCATGGGCTCTGGGAGGCCAAGACCGTCTCGATCTCAGCCAGCACCAGAAGCCTCGACATGGGGTCAAGGAGACCTTAGACTCCAGTTGGAGGCTTCCCGGCAGCGCAGGTACCGCCGACAGGGCAGAGGGAGAGGACAGGTTGGGGGCCTGTGGCTGTCAGGAGGGCGGCCTAGTCGGCCCTGGTGGCAGCCCCGTGGATGGTCTCAACCATGACCGGCGGATACCATCAGGGTTGGGAGGGTTACTTTAAAAATGTAGTCCGATACAGTTACTAATTACCTGTTAAAAAATGTAGTCAGTAACGTAATCCAAGTACCACAATATTAAAGTAATGTAACTTGATTACTTTAAGTTACTTTTGGATTACCTCAATACAAATGCAAATAAAGACTTCCTCTGAGGAACACATTAAGCAAATTAAACATTTAATTAATTGTAGGGTATGTTAGTTTTATTCATTGACTACTAACTATTCAGCTGTATTCAAGAATTACATCACATATTACAATAATAATAATAATAATAATAATAATAATAATAATAATAATGGTAACAATTATTATTAGTGTTATTGTAACTACTAGGCCTATTTCTAGTAATAGCAGTAGTAAAACATCCCCACATATAGGATGTGTGTCACTTACTTGTCCCCCAAAATTACCCATACAATTTCCTAATATAATCATGCTATTTTAATACCTTGTTGTGATCTAAGTGTTAGTGACCCATTTCAGTCACTGCAGGTGTTTCAGGCAATTTTGTAACGTACAAGCCTCACAAGGTGGCAGTAGCTACATCTCAAGTGCCTATGGGGCCCTCGAAAGTCAACGAGTTTTCCACGATGAAGTCCGTGCAAATGTTTCACAATAAAAGCCTACTGAGCTATTTATGCTAGAGGACTTTTAATTTGAGACGGACACAGGAAGTGTGAGTTTGTAATAACAATGTAATGTCTTCATTTGAACAGGGCAAACGGGAGCGAACCAAAACGAGACTTCAAAACTACCAAAAAACCTAAACACGTACCATCCCGGTCACCAGCAGCACCACCCACAGACCCAGTAGTAGTACCTAGTAGCAGCAGCAGCAGCAGCAGTAGCAGTATTAACAATCACAGCCCGAGTCTGGTTAGCAGGCTAATTAATGTTAACTTTAGCTCACAGAATTTCTGTGTAGCTAGCTAACGTTCGCAGTTTCGCTTACCATTAAATGTTTCTTTAAATTGGATGTGGAGTCCTTGGACGATGACAGTGTGTGCACAACTGGGAGGCATAGCTTGCACTGTGCAGTGATGTTGTTCCCTCTTACTTCTTTAGAAACTAAGTAATGGCGAAATTTCCACGCAGTGAAAGCATTTTTTTCTCTAGCGCTCGAGTCCATAATGAGCCACCTGGCTTCACTTGAGAGCAGAGCGTCGTTGTGACTTGTCGTGAACTGTAGTAATGTGTGCGCGCGTGCATACGGCATTGCCGCATTGGCAAGTGTTAGATTCATTCATTCATTCGCATTCATTCATCATTCATCATCATATATTTTAATTGTAATCCAACTAATAATCCCAATTTTTTCCAGATGTATCTGTAATCTGATTACGTCTTTTTTTTATGTAAGTGTAACGGAATACAGTTACTGTTTTTTTGTATCCTAATTACGTAACGCCGTTACATGTAGTCCGTTACTCCCCAAGCCTGGATACCATATCCAGTTGTGGACACCCACCTTTACAACAGTGGGTGATCCTCAACAGAGGGCAGTCTTTTTTTTTAAAGATTTTTTTCTGGCATAGACACCTTTATTAAGCAGTAGACAGATAGGAAATATGGGAGAGAGAGGGGGATGTGACATGCAGCAAAGGACCTCCGGCCGGAATCGAACCGGGGTCAGCTGTGTATGTGGCATGCGCTCTAACCACTCAAACACCTGCGCGCCAACAGAGGGCAGTCTTGCAGGTGGAGCTGTTCCATCTCCTGGAGAAGGAAGCTATAAGGGAGGTGGCCTCTGGGGATCACCAGGCCGGGTTTTTCTCCTGCTATTTTTTGGCCCCAAAGAGAGACGGGGGGCTTCGCCCAATTCTGGACCTCAGGGGGCTCAACAGGTATCTCTGGCCCCTGCGATGCCGGTTCCTGACAGTCCCCAGGGTGAGACAGGCAGTCACTGCAGGAGACTGGTTTGCCACCATAGACCTCAAAGATGCGTATTTCCAGATACCCATCTGGAGGGGTCACCGGCAGTTCCTGCGGTTCGGGTTTGCAGGCAGGGTGTACGAGTTCCAGGTGCTGCCATTCGGCATTTCTCTGGCACCATGAACCTTCACTCGCTGTATGGATGCAGCCCTCTCTCCCCTGAGGCAGGGAAGTATCAGGATCCTAAACTACCTCGACGACTGGCTGGTCTGTGCAGTCTTGGAGGAGCAGTGCCGCCACCACGTAACCCGGCTGTTGAACCATGTTCAGGGCTTAGGTCTGCGCCTGAACTACAAAAAGAGCAGCCTCAAGCCTTCTCAGGTGACCACCTTCCTGGGTATGGTCCTGGACTCGAGGAGGGCGATGGTTGCTCTGACCTTGGAGAGGCAGCAGGCTTCCAGGACTTGCCTCCTTTTGGGGGGACTGGGGACTCTGCCTTCGCCTTATGGGCTTAATGGCAGCCATGGTGCAGGTAGTCCCCCTCGCCCTCTTACACATGCGGCCCATGCAGAGATGTCTGTTGGGCATGGGGTTGTGCCCTCAGAGGTCCCACAAGACCAAAGTGGTGGTCTCTCGGAGGCTTCACAGGGCCTTCCAGTGGTGGAAGGTCCCAGCAAACATCAAGCTGGGCTGAGCCCTGGGTCCAGTGATCTATCGCCAGCTAGTGTACACAGACGCATCCCCTTTGGGGTGGGGCGCCGTACACGAAGGCTGTGGTGTCAACGATGTCTGGACCAGTGTGTCAGCACATAAATGTCTTAGATAAATGGTTTCCTGCCAAGGCTAAAGGGTCACCACGTCATTGTCCGCACCGACAGCACAGTGACAGCCGCTTACATCAACAGACAGGGGGGGCTCGGCTCCCCTGCCCAAGCTCGCAACCATCCTGTGGCAGTTGGCTCACCCACACTTCCTCTCGCTCAGAGCCTTCACGTGCCAGGGGCACTGAACTCTGCGGCAGACATCATGTCGTGGGGAGGGCCCCATCTGGGGGAGTGGAGGATCCACCCTAAGGTGGTCTCCGTGATATGGCGACGCTTGGGCAGGGCAGAGGTCGGCCTGTTTGCGTCCAAGGAGTCGAGGCATTGCCCGCTCTTTTTCTCCCTGAGGAACGACGATCCCCCCATGGGTTGGGATGCTCTGGCGCATCCTTGGCCCTGGGTTCTGCTCTACGCCTTTCCTCCCTTCACCCTTCTCCAGCCTCTTCTCCGAAGAGTTCTGGTGGAGCGTGTGCAGCTTATACTGGTGGCTCCTCTGTGGCCCCACATGCTGTGGTTCTCAGCGATTCCACCCCTGCTGGACGGGTTGCCATGGGAGCTCCCGCACCGGAGAGACCTGCTCTCCCAGGCGAACGGAGCCCTGTTCCACCCCTTTCCAGAGGGGCTCAGGCTGGTGGCTTGGCCCCTGAGAGGGACAGGCTCCTAGCCTTAGGGTTGCCGGAGCCTGTGGTGGCGAAAATCCAGTATGCCCAGGCTCCATCCACGAGGGCTGCCTATTCATACCGTTGGCAGGTGTGTGTCTCACCAGGTGGACCCCTATTTGGCCTCAGCTCAGGAGATCCTGCGGTTCCTGCAGTCCCAGCTTGAGGCACAGAAGGCCGCTGTAACACTGCGAGGGTTGGTGGCAGCAATCAAGGCAGTGCGCATCGGGGAAATTGCACTGAGTACGGAGGACTGTGTGCTCATTTCCCGGTTTCTTCGAGGGGCCCAGCGACTTATGGTGCGTACTGCCGGTCCTGCAGTTCCCCCTGGGACTTGGATGTCATCCTTGGGGCCCTTCAGCGTCCCCCCTTTGAACCTCTTGGGGGTGCTGACCTGAAATGGCTTTCCATGAAAACCGCCCTTCTGCTCGCCGTCACTTAGGCTAGAAGGGTGAGTGAACTCCATGCCTTGTCGGTGCATGGTGACTGCTGTCAGTTTATCCCAGACGGCGCAAGTGTGGTTCTCCGCCCCAACCCTGCCTTCCTGCCTAAGGTCCTGACTGAGTTCCACCTGGCTCAGTCAGTCGAGCTCCAGTCTCTCTCCTCGCCTAGTGCTGACGAGGAGGTTGAGCAGAGCCAGTCCGCGCTATGCCCGGTCAGGGCCTTGACGGCATTCATTCGGCGTACTCAGGCGGTCCGGAAGTCCAACCAGCTTTTTGTGTGTTACGACCATGGGCGTTTGGGCAGGCCTCTGTCAAAATCCAGGCTGTCGCACTGGGTTATGGACACGATCCGACAGGCTTATGTGCTGTCGGACGTGCCTGTTCCACCAGGGGTCCGGGCACATTCCACTCGGGGTGTGGCTGCCTCATGGGCCTTGTGGCGGGGGGCTTCCCTCGCTTCCATATGCTCCGCCGCCATGTGGTCGTCTCAGTCAACCTTTACTAGGTTCTACCGGTTGACTGTGGCCGCCAGCCCCTCCTTTGGGGAGTGTGTGCTAGGCGTGGCCCGACGGTAGGCATTTTTGTCTCCTCCTCAGTCTTGCATCTTGCGGGCTTATTGAGCGGCTGCTCCATGAACAGGCTTGCCTTAGCATCTTGCAGGGCCCTTGCCTGTCCCCCTTGGGTCATTCTTGCGTCTTGCGGGCTTCCCCGGCAGCCCTTTCCCTCCCGTGGCCAGCCTTAGCGCCTTGCAGGGCCTACTCCGGGGAGTTGTATATAGTGTACATTTGTAAATAGTTTGTTTGTTGCACATGGGATTGTGGGTTGCACCGTCTCCTCACGGGGTGTCTTATAGATCTACCCCGTACATATGGAATATATAACGGAGTGGAGAGACAGTCTCGAGACGATAGAGAACGTATAGTGACATTGTAATCTTGGTTCTCTGAGGGAAGAGACTATTTCTCCAGTCCTTAGGCCACTCGGAGACACGTTTCGCTCAAACTATCAGTGATTACACACCGGCGCAGGTGCTTTATAGCTATGGCATGGCCGGGCAAGCTGGTGTGTCTCAAAGAAATATTCAAGTACCCTGACAAGCAGAGGGAGTCATATCCTGTACAACGGAGTGGAGAGATAGTCTCTACACTCAGAGAACCAAGGTTACAATGTAACCATATGTTTTCTGTTTGAGAGAAAATCTGAGTCGAGTTTGTTTGAGATTTTTGTCTTTTGTTCAAGTTTCCATACATTTTGTTTCCCCCCTGTTCAGTGACACTCACTCCACCTCTGGTTTTTGGGTCCAATCCTTTTGTTCGTCTGTCACTTTGATATAATCAGTGGGCGGCTGCGTGTTTTATTCCCACCTCCTCCTTTCAGACACAGAGGGACCAGTTGTCTTTGACCCTTCAGTGCTTTGTTAGTGTCCCAACCTGCGACCCGTGTCCTTCAGGTTCTGTTTTATGGGGAAATGTAACAAACGGCACCAACATCCCCAAGCCGGCCGCCGGGCCCTTCGCTGAGGTTGATCGCCACAAACAACAAACACCAGCAGCTGTCTCGTGTATTTCTCATGACGTTGGATCCTCAACACTTCCATAGATTTCATTTGAAAACAGAGAACATAAACTTTATTTATATTCTTAAACATTATTTAGTGTCTCCACACTGTCGGTCCATCAGCTGGAACAGTTCATCACTTTGACTCTTTGTCCTGAATGTCACTTATTTATTTCTCAGCTACATTTTTTATTAAGATTATTTGGTGTCCCTCTTCCTGAATATGAACATACAATGCATTTTTATTCCAACTCTAATTTCTGTCTTTGTTGAAGTGGAATTTGTTCTGTAAACATTTGCTCTGAGCAAAAGGCCACTCGATGTCAGCAGCAGAGAAACTCCTGAACTTGTTCATGTTTAAATGACAGAATGAATACAGGTCAAATGTTAATCATGAACGTGAGAACATTATATTCCAGTGACTTAAATGTTTTATGACAGGCTGGTTTGATAACTCCCTGCTAAAGGTCGAATGCTTTTATGAGCAGGAAAATAAATCTGGACAGAATCTGAGAAAGAGTTAGAGAACTATGGAGCTGTCAGCAAAGCCTGAGGAGCCCAGAAATAATTTACAACTAAAGACTTTGATCTCAAATGTGGAGCAGGTTTTAACTGAGGCTTCATTGTAAATGACCGAACAAAGACCAGAGTCACAGAGCTGCTGCTCGTCCTGGAATGAAGCACAGCTGGATCAGCCCTCCCTCTTCTTCCTGCTCTCAAACACAGCAGCTCCACTCTGTCACTATATTTCCTTGTTCCCTCCCCTTCAGATCTGCACTTTGAAAATGGGTGTAACCAGGAAGTGAGAGAGCTGACGAGCCCCGTTCACTGCAGAAACACGTGTTGTTCAGATCAGAGCTCAGACCAGTTTCAGTTTTCAGGAAGTGAATCTCAGACAGTCGTTGACACTCGGAGGTGAAATGGCGCAGCAAAATCAGCTGGACCGAGCAAAGTTCTGCTGTTCCGTCTGTTTGGATCTACTGAAGGATCCGGTGACTATTCCCTGTGGACACAGCTACTGCATGAACTGTATTCAAAGCTACTGGGACACAGAGGATGAGAAGAAAACCCACAGCTGCCCTCAGTGTAGGCAGAGCTTCACACCGAGACCTGTCTTGGTGAAAAACACCATGTTCGCAGATTTACTGGAAGAGATGAAGAAGACTGGACTCCAAGCTGCTCCTGCTGATCTCTACTATGCTGGACCTGAAGATGTGGCCTGTGATGTCTGCACTGGGAGGAAACTGAGAGCTGTCAAGTCCTGTCTGGTCTGTATGACATCTTACTGCGAGAAACATCTTCAACTTCATTTTGAATTATTTGAAAAACACAAGCTGGTGGAGCCGTCAGAGAAGCTCCAGGAGAACATCTGCTCTCGTCATGATGAGGTGATGAAGATGTTCTGTCGTACTGATCAGCAGTGTATCTGTTATCTCTGCCCTGTGGACGAACATAAAGGCCACGACACAGTGTCAGCTGCAGCAGAGAGGACTGAGAGGCAGAGAGAGCTGGAGGGGAGTCGACACAACATCCAGCAGAGAATCCAGAACAGAGAGGAAGATGTGAAGCTGCTTCAACAGGAGGTGGAGGCCATCAATGGCTCTGCTGATAAAGCAGTGGAGCACAGTGAGAAGATCTTCACCCAGCTGATCCGTCTCATGGAGGAAAGACGCTCTGATGTGAAGCAGCAGGTCAGATTCCAGCAGGAAACTGAAGTGAGTCGAGTCAAAGAGCTTCAGGAGAAGCTGGAGCAGGAGATCACTGAGCTGAAGAGGAAAGACGCTGAGCTGAAGAAGCTCTCACACACAGAGGATCACACCCAGTTTCTACACAACTACCCCTCACTGTCAGTACTCAGTGAGTCTACACACTCATCCAGCATCAATATCCGTCCTCTCAAGTACTTTGAGGATGTGACAGCAGCTGTGTCAGAGGTCAGAGACAAACTACAGGACGTCCTGAGAGAGACATGGACCAACATCTCACTGACAGTGACTGAAGTGGATGTTTTACTGTCAAACCCACAACCAGAGAACATGACCAGAGCTGGATTCTTAAGATATTCACGTGAAATCACACTGGATCCAAACACAGCAACCACACAGCTGTTATTATCTGAGGGGAACAGAAAAGTAACATACATCCGTCAACAACAGTCTTATTGTAGTCACCCAGACAGATTCACTTACTATTATCAGGTCCTGAGTAGAGAGAGTCTGACTGGACGTTGTTACTGGGAGGTGGAGTGGAGAGGAGGAGTTGAAGTAGCAGTCGCATACAAGAATATCAGCAGAGCAGGGAATGTGAGTGGATTTGGACGAAATGATGAATCTTGGTCATTAAACTGTCACAATAACAGTTATAAATTTTGGTACAACAATGTCCAAACTCCCGTCTCAGGTCCTCGGTCCTCCAGAGTTGGAGTGTACCTGGATCACAGTGCAGGTATTCTGTCCTTCTACAGCGTCTCTGAAACCATGACTCTCCTCCACAGAGTCCAGACCACATTCACTCAGCCTCTCTATGCTGGAGTTTGGTTTTGTCAAACTAACTCCACTGCTGAGTTCAGTAAAGTGAAATAGACAGAAGTCATTTAAGGGTCAGTGAGTTAAATTCTGAGTTTTAACTCTTAAACTTATTCTGTCTTCAGGTTTGTGGCTGATTGTTGTGTCGTGTCTTCACCTGTCGATCAAACATTGTGGGCGGTACTTTGACATCTTGTCATCTGTTGTTGTGTAAATGTCTGAGTGTGTTTAGGTGGCGCTCCTTCCTGTGTCTGTTTAACCATGGAGGCTCTCACTGCTCATGATGACTTTTGTTTAGCTGAACTGACATTTGTCTGCATGAAGATATAAACTTCTCTGTGCTCTAAATGTGTGTTGAATATTTGTACTGATGTGTTTGCATGTTGTTGTTTCTCTTCCACTGCATGAGTCTAAAGAGGGAAAGCAGCAGAGCTTCATTTATCCTACAGATTTAGTTCTCATCACTCTGTACAGTTTAAATTAATCTAGAATCACATTTACATTTATTTGTTTGGCAGAACAAAAGCTGTCGTTGTTCCCATCGTCACACAAATTCAATAATATGTGAGGAAGATCATTTATTATGTTTTTGTATGTAGCTGAGATTCAAACAACTGATTGTGTGGATGAAGTGAAATCATTGAACAAGAGTCATTGAACAGACTTTACTGATGGGACGTGTGAACAAACTGAAGCTTTACATCATGAATAAACCAACATGAACAAAGTCTTTTCTTGTCGTCTTCATTCCAGAGTCTCACACAGAGCTGATGGAGAACATGTGACACTAATATGAGAGTATAACTGAGGCAGTTTTCCTCCTGAAACACCACAAAGTTCACAGTTCATGTTCAGAGCTGAAGCCGTCAGAAAATCATCAAGTGAATAAATTATTCTTCACATTTGGTTACAAGTATTTCCACGTTGTTGAATCATAATTCTAGAAGTCAGAGAACTTAAAAACCCTCAAATGTCACATTCCTAAATACTATTTACAAGCTGAGAGCTGATGTGAATAATATCTGTAAAGGTGAAACTCTTCTCTCCCATCTTTCCCATGTGACCTGAATGCAGCATCAGTGTTCCAGGCTGTGACTCCTGTGAACAAAGTGACACAGTGTGATGTTACATATATTTAAATGTGTCTTTACTGATGTTGTTTGAAGCTGCCAAAGGCTCAGTGAAGTTTCCACATGTCTTCCTGCAGTGAACATCACAGCAGGTTAACAAGTGAACTGTGAAAACTGATGCAGGACACAAGAGGGCGCCGTCATCCTGCTGACCAGAGATGTAGTGGAGGTTAAAGCAGCTCCACTCACTTTGTCTGCAGCTTTTAGTTAAAGGAGACGTATTCTGCTCATTTTCAGGCTCATATCTTTATTTCAGGTGTCTTTCAGAAGACGTTTACAGGCTTTAATGTCCAAACAACAGATTATTTCTCTCACTCTGTCCACTGACGCTGTCTGAATGTTCAGCTCACACAGACTTCCACCTGCTGAATTTCAGGTTGACCACTTTGTGTTTGAAGATTTTATTCCAAACTTCATTTTTCTTTACGAGTAACAGTCACATTTGAATCATTTTAAGGTAAAGATGGAGTCAGATGAATCAGTTCTCACTAACTGTCGGCTCCTCTGCTGGAGGTTCACCTTACAGGGATGACCACTTGAAATCCAGCACGTCAAAGGAAAAGGACGATTTAATCTCTGATTGTTTATTCGCGTGTGGTCGCTGATTAAACAAGTTGTTGTTTTGTCTGTGAAAAGTAATTCACTCTGTGCATCGTGACTGTGACTGAGTCTGACTGTGTTTGAAAAAGGAACGGAAAGAAAATGTGGTAAAGGTTTGTGTTGGACTGAGGCCCGGTGCCGGTGCTGCTGTCCACTGGATGTTCTGGACATTATATGATTTTGAGGCCTGTTCAAACATCTTGATCCATTTGGTTTCTGTAGGCAACATTTTCCTTCTGAGTTTAAATCGAAGTGGGAGGTTTGTATTTGGTGCTTTGCCAACAGACCTGATAGATTAGTTGTCTTTTAGGGGGGAGGTGTTCTGGACAGAGGTCAGAGATTCTCCAAGGTTCTGATGTGAACAGAACTTTCTCCAGATCCAGGCCCCGGGTCATCAGGAGCTGTTGGGTTCACCTGTGATGTTCTCCCTCAGCTGGCTGCAGTCCGTAAGCTGGGAGACGATATAAGAAGGCTGCAGTTCCCCTGCTCAGCTGGTTGTGTGTCCTCAGGGAGTCGACACCATCAGTTGGCTTTCTGTGTTCCCTATTGTCTCGAGACTATCTCTCCACTCCGTTACATATTCCATATGTACGGGATATGACCCCCTCTGCTTGTCAGGGTACTTGGATATTTCTTGAAGACACACCGGCTTGCCCGGCCACGCCCAATTGCAGACACCAGTGTAGGTGAGGAGCTGCGGATGGCCTCCTCATGCTTCTCCTCAGTGGTGAAGGAGCAGGCTGAGGCAGCAGGAAGTGCCTTAGCTTCCTTCTGGGTGGTCAGGCGCCACTTGTGGCTGTCTCAGTCCCAGCTTCAGCAGGGGGATAGAGACTGCCTGCTGAGGGTGCCGGTGGAACCCACTGCGATGTTTGGGCCCCACGCTACTGCCTTGATACAGCAGGCTCAGGAGAGCGGTCGCTGTGCGAAGGAGGTCTCAGGTGGCCTGGCCAGGCATGTCACGGGCTCTGGGAGGCCAAGACCGTCTCGATCTCAGCCAGCACCAGAAGCCTCGACATGGGGTCAAGGGGACCTTAGACTCCAGTTGGAGGCTTCCCGGCAGCGCAGGTACCGCCGACAGGGCAGCGGGAGAGGACAGGTTGGGGGCCTGTGGCTGTCAGGAGGGCGGCCTAGTCGGCCCTGGTGGCAACCCCGTGGATGGTCTCAACCATGACCCGCGGATACCATATCCAGTTTTTGTGCAGGCCACCGGTAACAAGGACACCCACCTTTACAACAGTGGGTGATCCTCAACAGAGGGCAGTCTTGCAGGTGGAGCTGTTCCATCTCCTGGAGAAGGAAGCTATAAGGGAGGTGGCCTCCGGGGATCACCAGGCCGGGTTTTTCTCCTGCTATTTTTTGGCCCCAAAGAGAGACGGGGGGCTTCGCCCAATTCTGGACCTCAGGGGGCTCAACAGGTATCTCTGGCCCCTGCGATGCCGGTTCCTGACAGTCCCCAGGGTGAGACAGGCAGTCACTGCAGGAGACTGGTTTGCCACCATAGACCTCAAAGATGCGTATTTCCAGATACCCATCTGGAGGGGTCACCGGCAGTTCCTGCGGTTCGGGTTTGCAGGCAGGGTGTACGAGTTCCAGGTGCTGCCATTCGGCATTTCTCTGGCACCACGAACCTTCACTCGCTGTATGGATGCAGCCCTCTCCCCCCTGAGGCAGGGAAGTATCAGGATCCTAAACTACCTCGACGACTGGCTGGTCTGTGCAGTCTTGGAGGAGCAGTGCCGCCACCACGTAACCCGGCTGTTGAACCATGTTCAGGGCTTAGGTCTGCGCCTGAACTACAAAAAGAGCAGCCTCAAGCCTTCTCAGGTGACCACCTTCCTGGGTATGGTCCTGGACTCGAGGAGGGCGATGGTTGCTCTGACCTTGGAGAGGCAGCAGGCTTCCAGGACTTGCCTCGCCCTTTTGGGGGGACTGGGGACTCTGCCTTCGCCTTATGGGCTTAATGGCAGCCATGGTGCAGGTGGTCCCCCTCGCCCTCTTACACATGCGGCCCATGCAGAGATCTCTGCTGGGCATGGGGTTGTGCCCTCAGAGGTCCCACAAGACCAAAGTGGTGGTCTCTCGGAGGCTTCACAGGGCCCTCCAGTGGTGGAAGGTCCCAGCAAACATCAAGCTGGGCTGAGCCCTGGGTCCAGTGATCTATCGCCAGCTAGTGTACACAGACGCATCCTCTTTGGTGTGGGGCGCCGTACACGAAGGCTGTGGTGTCAATGATGTCTGGACCAGCCGGTGGCCGTGTCAGCACATAAGTGTCTTAGAGCTGAGGGTGGTTCTCCTCGCTCTGAGTCGTTTCCTGCCAAGGCTAAAGGGTCACCACGTCATTGTCCGCACCGACAGCACAGTGACAGCCGCTTACATCAACAGACAGGGGGGGCTCGGCTCCCCTGCCCTGTGCAAGCTCGCAACCATCCTGTGGCAGTTGGCTCACCCACACTTCCTCTCGCTCAGAGCCGTGCACGTGCCAGGGGCACTGAACTCTGCGGCAGACATCATGTCGTGGGGAGGGCCCCATCTGGGGGAGTGGAGACTCCACCCTCAGGTGGTCTCCGAGATATGGCGCCGCTTGGGCAGGGCAGAGGTCGACCTGTTTGCTTCCAAGGAGTCGAGGCATTGCCCGCTCTTTTTCTCCCTGAGGAACGACGATCCCCCCATGGGTTGGGATGCTCTGGCGCATCCTTGGCCCTGGGTTCTGCTCTACGCCTTTCCTCCCTTCACCCTTCTCCAGCCTCTTCTCCGAAGAGTTCTGGTGGAGCGTGTGCAGCTTATACTGGTGGCTCCTCTGTGGCCCCACATGCTGTGGTTCTCAGCGATTCCACCCCTGCTGGACGGGTTGCCATGGGAGCTCCCGCACCGGAGGGACCTGCTCTCCCAGGCGAACGGAGCCCTGTTCCACCCCTTTCCAGAGGGGATCAGGCTGGTGGCTTGGCCCCTGAGAGGGACAGGCTCCTAGCCTTAGGGTTGCCGGAGCCTGTGGTGGCGACAATCCAGTATGCCCAGGCTCAATCCACGAGGGCTGCCTATTCATACCCTTGGCAGGTGTTTACCACCTGGTGTGTGTCTCACCAGGTGGACCCCTATTTGGCCTCAGCTCAGGAGATCCTGCGGTTCCTGCAGTCCCAGCTTGAGGCACAGAAGGCTGCTGTAACACTGCGAGGGTTGGTGGCAGCAATCACGGCAGTGCGCATCGGGGAAATTGCACTGAGTACGGAGGACTGTGTGCTCATTTCCCGGTTTCTTCGAGGGGCCCAGCGACTTATGGTGCGTACCGCCGGTCCTGCAGTGCCCCCCTGGGACTTGGATGTCGTCCTTGGGGCCCTTCAGCGTCCCCCCTTTGAACCTCTTGGGGGTGCTGACCTCAAATGGCTTTCCATGAAAACCGCCCTTCTGCTCGCCGTCACTTCGGCTAGAAGGGTGAGTGAACTCCATGCCTTGTCGGTGCATGGTGACTGCTGTCAGTTTTCCCCAGACGGCGCAAGTGTGGTTCTCCGCCCCAACCCTGCCTTCCTGCCTAAGGTCCTGACTGAGTTCCACCTGGCTCAGTCAGTCGAGCTCCAGTCTCTCTCCTCGCCTAGTGCTGACGAGGAGGTTGAGCAGAGCCAGTCCGCACTATGCCCGGTCAGGGCCTTGACGGCGTACATTCGGCGTACTCAGGCGGTCCGGAAGTCCAACCAGCTTTTTGTGTGTTACGACCATGGGCGTTTGGGCAGGCCTCTGTCAAAATCCAGGCTGTCGCACTGGGTTATGGACACGATCCGACAGGCTTATGTGCTGTCGGACGTGCCTATTCCAACAGGCATCCGGGCACATTCCACTCGGGGTGTGGCTGCCTCATGGGCCTTGTGGCGGGGGGGTTCCCTCGCTTCCATATGCTCCGCCGCCATGTGGTCGTCTCAGTCAACCTTTACTAGGTTCTACCGGTTG
The DNA here is from genome assembly GCF_900880675.1 of Sparus aurata. Classification (NCBI taxonomy): domain Eukaryota; kingdom Metazoa; phylum Chordata; class Actinopteri; order Spariformes; family Sparidae; genus Sparus; species Sparus aurata. Next base: position 30,197,834 of record NC_044207.1, on the reverse strand, counting down.
ACTGTGGCCGCCAGCCCCTCCTTTGGGGAGTGTGTGCTAGGCGTGGCCCGACGGTAGGCATTTTTGTCTCCCCCTCAGCCTTGCATCTTGCGGGCTTATTGAGCGGCTGCTCCATGAACAGGCTGGCCTTTGCGTCTTGCGGGGCACTTGCCTGTCCCCCTTGGGTCAGTCTTGCGTCTTGCGGGCTTCCCCGGCAGCCCTTTCCCTCCCGTGGCCGGCCTTAGCGCCTTGCAGGGCCTACTCCGGGGAGTTGTATATAGTGTACATTTGTAAATAGTTTGTTTGTTGCACATGGGATTGTGGGTTGCACCGTCTCCTCACGGGGTGTCTTATAGATCTACCCCGTACATATGGAATATGTAACGGAGTGGAGAGACAGTCTCGAGACCATAGAGAACGTATAGTGACATTGTAATCTTGGTTCTCTGAGGGAAGAGACTATTTCTCCAGTCCTTAGGCCACTCAGAGACACGTTTCGCTCAAACTATCAGTGATTACACACCGGTGCAGGTGCTTTATAGCTATGGCATGGCCGGGCAAGCTGGTGTGTCTCAAAGAAATATCCAAGTACCCTGACAAGCAGAGGGGGTCATATCCTGTACAACGGAGTGGAGAGATAGTCTCTTCACTCAGAGAACCAAGGTTACAATGTAACCATATGTTTTCTGTTTGAGAGAAAATCTGAGTCGAGTTTGTTTGAGATTTTTGTCTTTTGTTCAAGTTTCCATACATTTTGTTTCCCCCCTGTTCAGTGACTCTCACTCCACCTCTGGTTTTTGGGTCCAATCCTTTTGTTCGTCTGTCACTTTGATATAATCAGCGGGCGGCTGCGTGTTTTATTTCCACCTCCTCCTTTCAGACACAGAGGGACCAGTTGTCTTTGACCCTTCAGTGCTTTGTTAGTGTCCCAACCTGCGACCCGTGTCCTTCAGGTTCTGTTTTATGGGGAAATGTAACAAACGGCACCAACATCCCCAAGCCGGCCGCCGGGCCCTTCGCTGAGGTTGATCGCCACAAACAACAAACACCAGCAGCTGTCTTGTGTATTTCTCATGACGTTGGAGCCTCAACACTTCCATAGATTTCATTTGAAAACAGAGAACATAAACTTTATTTATATTCTTAAACATTATTTAGTGTCTCCACACTGTCGGTCCGTCAGCTGGAACAGTTCATCACTTTGACTCTTTGTCCTGAATGTCACTTATTTATTTCTCAGCTACATTTTTTATTAAGAGTATTTGGTGTCCCTCTTCCTGAATATGAACATACAATGCATTTTTATTCCAACTCTAATTTCTGTCTTTGTTGAAGTGGAATTTGTTCTGTAAACATTTGCTCTGAGCAAAAGGCCACTCGATGTCAGCAGCAGAGAAACTCCTGAACTTGTTCATGTTTAAATGACAGGATGAATACAGGTCAAATGTTAATCATAAACATGAGAACATTATATTCCAGTGGCTTGAATGTTTTATGACAGGCTGGTTTGATAACTCCCTGCTGAAGATCGACTGTTTTTATGAGCAGGAAAATAAACTGGACAGAATCGGAGGAAGAGTTAGAGAACTATGGAGCTGTCAGCAAAGCCTGAGGATCCCAGAAATAATTTACAACTAAAGACTTTGATCTCAAATGTGGAGCAGGTTTTAACTGAGGCTTCCTTGTAAACGACAGAACAAAGTCCAGAGTCACAGAGCTGCTGCTCGTCCTGGAATGAAGCCCAGCTGGATCAGCCCTCCCTCTTCTTCCTGCTCTCAAACACAGCAGCTCCACTCTGTCACTCTATTTCCTTGTTCCCTCCCCTTCAGATCTGCACTTTGAAAATGGGTGTAACCAGGAAGAGAGAGAGCTGACGAGCCCCGTCCACTGCAGAAACACATGTTGTTCAGATCAGAGCTCAGACCAGTTTCAGTTATCAGGAAGTGAATCTCAGACAGTCGTTGACACTCAGAGGTGAAATGGCGCAGCAAAACAATCAGCTGGACCGAGCAAAGTTCTGCTGTTCCGTCTGTTTGGATCTACTGAAGGATCCGGTGACTATTCCCTGTGGACACAGCTACTGCATGAACTGTATTCAAAGCTACTGGGACACAGAGGATGAGAAGAAAACCCACAGCTGCCCTCAGTGTAGGCAGAGCTTCACACCGAGGCCTGTCCTGGTGAAAAACACCATGTTAGCAGATTTAGTGGAGGAGCTGAAGAAGACTGGCCTCCAAGCTGCTCCTGCTGATCACTGCTATGCTGGACCTGAAGATGTGGCCTGTGATGTCTGCACTGGGAGGAAACTGAGAGCTGTCAAGTCCTGTTTATCCTGTCCTGCATCTTACTGTGAGAAACATCTTCATCGTCATTATGATGTACCTCCATTAAAGAAACACAAGCTGGTGGAGCCGTCAGAGAAGCTCCAGGAGAACATCTGCTCTCGTCACAATGAGGTGATGATGATGTTCTGCCATACTGATCAGCAGTGTATCTGTTATCTCTGCTCTGTGGACGAACATAAAGGCCACGACACAGTGTCAGCTGCAGCAGAGAGGACTGAGAGGCAGAGAGAGCTGGAGGGGAGTCGACACAACATCCAGCAGAGAATCCAGGACAGAGAGGAAGATGTGAAGCTGCTTCAACAGGAGGTGGAGGCCATCAATGGCTCTGCTGATAAAGCAGTGGAGCACAGTGAGAAGATCTTCACCCAGCTGATCCGTCTCATGGAGGAAAGACGCTCTGATGTGAAGCAGCAGGTCAGATCCCAGCAGGAAACTGAAGTGAATCGAGTCAAAGAGCTTCAGGAGAAGCTGGAGCAGGAGATCACTGAGCTGAAGAGGAAAGACGCTGAGCTGAAGAAGCTCTCACACACAGAGGATCACAACCAGTTTCTACACAACTACCCCTCACTGTCAGCACTCAGTGAGTCTACACACTCATCCAGCATCAATATCTGTCCTCTCAACTACTTTAAGGATGTGACAGCAGCTGTGTCAGAGCTCAGAGACAAACTACAGGACGTCCTGATAGAGACATGGACCAACATCTCACTGACAGTGACTCAAGTGGATGTTTTACTGTCAAACCCACAACCAGAGCCTGAGACCAGAGCTGGATTCTTAAGATATTCACGTGAAATCACACTGGATCCAAACACAGCACACACAAAGCTGTTATTATCTGAGGGGAACAGAAAAGTAATCAGAATTAGACAACAACAGTCTTATTCTAGTCACCCAGACAGATTCACTGGGAGTGTTCAGGTCCTGAGTAGAGAGAGTCTGACTGGACGTTGTTACTGGGAGGTGGAGTGGAGAGGAGGAGTTGATGTAGCAGTTGCATACAAGAACATCAGCAGAGCAGGGAGAGTGAGTGAATTTGGACAAAATGACAAATCTTGGTCTTTACATTGTGACGATGACAGTTATAACTTTTATCACAACGATGTCCACACTCGTGTCTCAGGTCCTCGGTCCTCCAGAGTTGGAGTGTACCTGGATCACAGAGCAGGTATTCTGTCCTTCTACAGCGTCTCTGAAACCATGACTCTCCTCCACAGAGTCCAGACCACATTTACTCAGCCTCTCTATGCTGGACTTTATGTTTATTCTGACTCCACTGCTGAGTTCTGTAAACTCAAATAGACAGAAGTCATTTTAGGGACAGTGAGTTAAATTCAGAGTTTTAACTCTTAAACTTATTCTGTCTTCATGTTTGTGGCTGATCGTTGTGTTGGTTCGCCTGTCAATCAAACATTGTGGGCGGTCCTTTGACATCTTGTCATCTGTTGTTGTGTAAATGTCTGAGTGTCTTTAGGTGGCGCTCCTTCCTGTGTCTGTTTAACCATGGAGGCTCTCACTGCTCATGATGACTTTTGTTCAGCTGAACTGACATTTGTCTGCATGAAGATATAAACTTCTCTGTGCTCTAAATGTGTGTTGAATATTTGTACTGATGTGTTTGCATGTTGTTGTTTCTCTTCCACTGCATGAGTCTAAAGAAAGAAAGCAGCAGAGCTTCATTTATCCTACAGATTTAGTTCTCATCACTCTGTACAGTTTTAAATTCATCTAGAATCACATTTACATTTATTTGTTTGGCAGAACAAAAGCTGTCCTTGTTCCGATCGTCACACAAATTCAATAATATGTGAGGAAGATCATTTATCATGTTCTTGTACGTAGCTGAGATTCAAACAAACTGATTGTGTGGATGAAGTGAAATCACTGAACAAGAGTCATTGAACAGACTTTACTGATGGGACGTGTGAACAAACTGAAGCTTTACATCATGAATAAACCAACATGAACAAAGTCTTTTCTTGTCGTCTTCATTCCAGGGTCTCACACAGAGCTGATGGAGAACATGTGACACTAATATGAGAGTATAACTAAGGCAGTTTTCCTCCTGAAACACCACAAAGTTCACAGTTCATGTTCAGAGCTGAAGCCGTCAGAAAATCATCAAGTGAATAAATTATTCTTCATATTTGGTTACAAGTATTTCCACGTTGTTGAATCATAATTCTAGAAGTCAGAGAACTTAAAAACCCTCAAATGTCACATTCCTAAATACTGTTTACAAGCTGAGAGCTGATGTGAATAATATCTGTAAATTGAAACTCTTCTCTCCCATCTTTCCCGTGTGACCTGAATGCAGCATCAGTGTTCCAGGCTGTGTCTCCTGTGAACAAAGTGACACAGTGTGATGTTACATATATTTAAATGTGTCTTTACTGATGTTGTTTGAAGCTGCCAAAGGCTCAGTGAAGTTTCCACATGTCTTCCTGCATTTAACATCACAGCAGGTTAACAAGTGAACTGTGAAGACTGATGCAGGACACAAGAGGGCGCCGTCATCCTGCTGACCAGAGATGTAGTGGAGGTTAAAGCAGCTCCGCTCACTTTGTCTGCAGGTTATTAAGATGATGAGAAACTGTATAAATGTATCATATATCATGGATAGTTCAGAGTCCAAATGATCCTGTATTGAAGTCTGCTGTTGGAGAGTTGTGTGCTTGGCTCCTGGTTACCTCCAATCTTGCAGAAACAGTTCAGGTCATAGTCACAGCTGTTGAGCTGAAAACAGCGTTCGCATCCATCAAGGAGGAGAAACTGGTTCAGGACCGTAAACGTGAAAAGACTCATCGATACTAATAGTAGTGCTATGGTCAGTGGTATTGATACAGTTGATGATTGTCGTTAGAGTTTGAAAGACAAAGAAGATCTAGGTTTGACTGAACAACAACAACCATGATTTGACAAAGACTAAAGATTTATGAACAACTTTGCCTGTAATTGACTGTAAATACCTCGTTTTTGATTGTTGCCTTTTCTCACAGTGTGCATGTGTAATCTGCAGATCCTCTTAAAGTCTGCCTGCAGGATGGAAACTTCATGCTGGACATAAATACATCACTGGCAGGGAAATGTAACTCCTTTGTCTTTGACTTTATGAAAATAGGAATTATGGCTCCATCCACGTTTGTTTAAGAGATCAAGGCCTGTATTGAACCAGAGGACACCAGGCAGAGGGGACAGTTGAACACATTGGCATCTAAAGGACCATGTGGTTGTCCTCGCTGAGTTAATGTTTTACCTCAGTAAAGGTCAAGTTCATATGATACTGCTGATTTTTATACTCTGATGCACTTTTCTATATTTACGGTATTTGGATTTCCCAAGTTTGTGTTTGATTTAATGTGAGATGCATTTAAACAAATAAATGAGTCACTTCTTCGGCTCTGAACCCAACAGCACGTGGCTGCATCACAGCTTTTCACTCTGTGCTTCAGTTGGTGACATTTATGTTTTGTTGAGTAGGATTTTTAACTCCTTGAATAGGATTTTTTTTCTGTCTTATTTATATAATTCTGATTTGTACCAGAAACACCTTCCTTAATCAGACAGATAAAAATGCAGATTTATTAAGAAGCTGTGTTTAACCTTTACAGTTAATCCGCTGGCAGGGGAGGAAGCTGGACAGACTCAGCAGGCCCAAACGTATTGTGAGGGTCTGCTGGGAACGTCTGGCGGAACCCTCTGTCAGGGAGGTCTTCAACTCCCACCTCCGGGAGAGCTTTGACCAGATCCCGAGGGAGGCTGGGGACATTGAGTCCGAATGGACCATGTTCTCCACTTCCATTGTTGACGCGGCTGTTCGGAGCTGTGGCCGTAAGATCTCCGGTGCCTGTCATGGTGGACACCCGAAGTAAGGGATGCTGTCAAGCTGAAGAAGGAGTCCTATCAAGCATGGTTGGCTCGGGGGACTCCTGAGGCAGCTGACGGGTACCGGCAGGCTAAGCGTGCGGCAGCACGGGCGGTCGCGGAAGCAAAAACCTCATGTCTGGGAAAAGTTCGGGGAGGGCATGGAGGAGGACTACCGGTCAGCCTCGAGGAAATTCTGGCAAACCATCCGGCGCCTCAGGAGGGGGAAGCAGCTCTCCACCAACACTGTTTACGGTGGAGGTGGGGAGCTGTTGACCTCTATTGGGGATATCGTTGGGTGGTGGAAGGAATACTTCGAGGATCTCCTCAATCCCACTGACACGCCTTCCATAGAGAAAGCAGAGGCTGGGGACTCAGAGGTTGATCCATTCATCACCCAAGCAGAAGTCACTGAGGTAGTTGGGAAGCTCCTCAGTGAAGTCTTTAGGAGTGGCTTTACTTTAGCCACTCCTAAATACTTCTCTTTAAACTCACCTTAGACTCAGCTGACTTCTGAAACTACAGACCCTTTCATTCCTCTCGAAAAAACTGGAACACGCAGTGTACAACCAACTGTCCTCATATCTTTCAGAAAGCAACTTCAATGATTCTAATCAGTCAGGCTTCAGGACTGCTCACTCCATTGAGATGGTCCTCCTCACAGCGACGTCTTCGCTCGGTGCCTCCGGAACCTCATCCCACTCGTCAGTCCTCATTCCCCTCGACTTTTCTTCCTCTCCACTCTGGCTGAACTTGGCATTGCTGACTCTGCTCTAACCTGGTTCACATCATAACTGACAAATTGCACGATTAAGGTCACATGGAAGGGCTCCTTGTTTTCTGGAAACTGGTGTCCCCCAAGGCTCAGTAATAGGACCGCTTCTATTTTCAATATACACTCGATCACTAGGCTGTGCAATCACATTTCATGGATTCTTTTACCACGGCTATGCAGAGGACACCCAACTGTCCCTCTCTTTTCCCCTCATCCTCCTCCAACACCCATGTTGTGACCAGTGTTTGTTACATTACTTTTTTTCAGTAACGAGTAGTGTAAGGCATTACTGTTCTGAATGTAGTAATCACATTACAGTTCGCCAATCTCGTTGCTTTCGTTACATTGCTAGGTTAATCAATTTTAACAGCTGAGCCCGGGGCAGAAACAGCTATCCACCGCTGCCAACACATCCTCTAACCTGAGGCACCTGTAGCGGCAACATGCTAGTGTAACCGGATGGTTTATATTGTCTATGCATTTCAGTTCTCTGGTGTCCCTCAGTCTGTTCATTTTGCGACAGGTATGGCGATCGCGGCAGGTGTGTGACACGCCCCTTACCGTCACCTGTAGTGCAGCTGCGTCCTCGCCCGCTAATGCGGGGCGGTTCATATACACCCCCCCCCCGGTCATTTAGTCTTTCTCTTTCCTCTGCCGAAGCGAATGCGGCCAGCTCGCAGCTCCGCCACGCCGTAGTGTCCAGGCGTGTATGTGCCGTGTGCATTCTGCAGGTATGTAGCACATTCTCGTGATGTGAAGATGTAATACGATGCTGTGCTGACGGTCCTCTGTTGTAGGTTGGCGTTTTGGGCCGAGATGGTGTGTATGTGTGTCCCTGTCTGGTTAGCTGTTGCTGCCGCCGTAGCTGCTAGCAGCTTCAAGCACCGAAGTGTGCGGGACACATGTAGCTATAAGCTAAATGCTATTGTGTCTGCTAGTGTGGTTAGGTGTTGTCACTAACAGTTGACTTTGTTTCTTTTTGAAGCTTGTCTGGTGTGAGGCTGCTGTTGTGTGCCCTGCCTTGCCTCTAACCTCTTTTCTTTCTTTTTGCCTTGCCTTGCTAGTTAGCCTACAGGAAACAGTTGCTCTGTTGTCGTCGTATAGACATTCTCTTAAAAAGTGTAGTTGAGTTCAAGTGTGCTCCGCCCCAATCAGATCGTGAGACATTAGTAGGGGTGGGAGGGGTTACTGCAGCAGTTATAGTGGAGGACCTGCCAAATGTATACCTCTTGTATGGTTTCTCTTCTTCCGTGTTGAGTTTGCAGTTGATTTGTAAATAAATATATGGTTTTGTTTCGTTTTTTTGGATTTGAGTGCAGTGACCTCTGCCAGAGCTAGCTGTGGTGGTCTGCCCTTTCTTTTCCTAACTGAACCACTGTATTGGTGTAGGTGAAACATCACATATGTTAGAGATTAAAGAAAATAACTATATAAATGTTTTAGAGACATAACTTGATAAATTAAATTGTTTTATTGAGAGTAATAAAGTTTGTTAAATTATTTAACATCATGCCTGTATTCATTTGTGTACGAACCTGTGTATGGGTTATTTTTGGGAAACCCTCAGAGAAATTAAAGTTAAAGGAGTATACTCTTTAGGTGCAAGTCCTAAGGTGGCATTGTTGGTGTTACATCGATTCTCTAGATCTGCCACTCGCAGTTCAACTGGTATTGCCACACTAGCATGAAGTTAGTGCCTGCTAAAGATCAGACCGAGAGTGATGCTGATGAGAAGATGTTGCCAAGTCCTACACCAACAAAACAGGCAAGGCTTGACTTTGAGCAAAAATTAGCAACAAAAGCGGAGATAGATTGGCTTGTAGCCGCATATATTGTGGAGGAAATGTTGCCTGTTTCCACATTGGAATCGCCATCTTTTCGAAACATACTGAACAAAATACACATAACGCGGAGTGGGTGCCCACCATCAGACAGTAAAACCTTTATAAGCTTCTGTTTTCATTGAAAACATTGAACACAGTGGAATCATCTGATTGTTGGTTGTTCAAGAAATGGCCTATTGGCTTAATGGTAATAAAGAGCGTAAAGAACACTCCTTCTTTGTATGTTCTACTTCCATCTTGTGCATCTCAGGAAATTTTATAGAGCAAGTAGAAAGAATGTAACAAGTAATGTAACGAGTAATGTAACTAATTACTTTCTTCAGGGAGTAATCATGTAATGTAAGGCATTACTATTTTTGAGAGTAATCTGTAATTTGTAATATATTACTTTTTTGAGTAACGAGCCCCAACACTGGTTGTAATGCGCATCTCTGAATGTCTGCAGAAATTTTTGCTTAAACAACCGCGCATCGAATGAAACTCAACCTTAGTAAAACTGAACTCCTCTTCATCACAGCCTCTGCGACTAAACCGTTGCAGTGTATCCAGAACACTGCAGCGTGCCTCGTTTAAAATCTACCCAAATTCTCCCATGCGACTCCCCTCCTCCGTGACCTCCACTGGCTTACTGTTGTGGCCTGCATCCAATTCAAGTCAATTCAAGTCAATGCTGCTGGCCTTCAAGGCCGTCAACAGAACTACACCCATCTACCTCCAAACAATGGTCAGACCTCACGCCCCAGTGAGAGCCTTTCGCTCTACTACATCAGCTGGCTGACTGGTACCAGCATCGCTGAGAGCAAACAAAGCCCACTCAGCGAAGCCGCGACTCTTCTCTGTTTTGGCGCCTCAGTGGTGGAACAAACTCCTGACCAATGTCAGAACAGTGGAATCACTTCACTTCAATCACTCCATCTTCCATGAAAGACTCAAAACTCATTTGTTCAGACTTCACCTCAACCCCACATAGCATGACTCCCTTCCGACCTCCCCAAAAAAGTTTTCATTGATTGTGAAAACTGGAGAGTCGTCATCAAACCCTCTAATTCTAAGAAGAGTTCACCTACTAAAAACTGAAGTGATCAGAGTTTTTAAAAGAGAAATCATCTCTGTTGTGAACGAGTGTTAAACACAGAGTGTCTCTCAAACATTCCTGGAATGAAGCCCAGCTGGATCAGCCCTCCCTCTTCTTCCTGCTCTCAAACACAGCAGCTCCACTCTGTCACTCTATTTTCTTGTTCCCTCCCCTTCAGATCTGCACTTTGAAAATGGGTGTAACCAGGAAGAGAGAGAGCTGACGAGCCCCGTTCACTGCAGAAACACATGTTGTTCAGATCAGAGCTCAGACCAGTTTCAGTTATCAGAAAGTGAATCTCAGACAGTCGTTGACACTCGGAGGTGAAATGGCGCAGCAAAACAATCAGCTGGACCGAGCAAAGTTCTGCTGTTCCATCTGTTTGGATCCACTGAAGGATCCGGTGACTATTCCCTGTGGACACAGCTACTGCATGAACTGTATTCAAAGCTACTGGGACACAGAGGATGAGAAGAAAACCCACAGCTGCCCTCAGTGTAGTCAGAGCTTCACACCGAGGCCTGTCCTGGTGAAAAACACAATGTTAGCAGATTTACTGGAGGAGCTGAAGAAGACTGGACTCCAAGCTGCTCCTGCTGATCTCTGCTATGCTGGACCTGAAGATGTGGCCCGTGATGTCTGCACTGGGAGGAAACTGAGAGCTGTCAAGTCCTGTCTGGTCTGTTTAGCCTCTTTCTGTGAGAAACATCTTCAGCCTCACTTTAAGTCCTCTACATTCAAGAAACACAAGCTGGTGGAGCCGTCAGAGAAGCTCCAGGAGAACATCTGCTCTCGTCATGATGAGGTGATGAAGATGTTCTGCCGTACTGATCAGCAGTATATCTGTTATATCTGTCCTGTGGACGAACATAAAGGCCACGACACAGTGTCAGCTGCAGCAGAGAGGACTGAGAGGCAGAGAGAGCTGGAGGGGAGTCGACACAACATCCAGCAGAGAATCCAGGACAGAGAGGAAGATGTGAAGCTGCTTCAACAGGAGGTGGAGGCCATCAATGGCTCTGCTGATAAAGCAGTGGAGCACAGTGAGAAGATCTTCACCCAGCTGATCCGTCTCATGGAGGAAAGACGCTCTGATGTGAAGCAGCAGGTCAGATCCCAGCAGGAAACTGAAGTGAGTCGAGTCAAAGAGCTTCAGGAGAAGCTGGAGCAGGAGATCACTGAGCTGAAGAGGAAAGACGCTGAGCTGAAGAAGCTCTCACACACAGAGGATCACAACCAGTTTCTACACAACTACCCCTCACTGTCAGCACTCAGTGAGTCTACACACTCATCCAGCATCAAGATCCGTCCTCTCAACTACTTTGAGGATGTGACAGCAGCTGTGTCAGAGCTCAGAGACAAACTACAGGATGTCCTGAGAGAGACATGGACCAACATCTCACTGACAGTGACTGAAGTGGATGTTTTACTGTCAAACCCACAACCAGAGCCCGAGACCAGAGCTGGATTCTTAAGATATTCATGTGAAATCACACTGGATCCAAACACAGCACAAACACATCTGTTATTATCTGAGGGGAACAGAAAAGTAACATACATCCGTCAACCACAGTCTTATTCTGATCACCCAGACAGATTCACTGATTGGTGGCAGGTCCTGAGTAGAGAGAGTCTGACTGGACGTTGTTACTGGGAGGTGGAGAGGAAAGGCAGAGCTGTTTATGTAGCAGTTGCATACAAGAATATCAGCAGAGCAGGGAACTCTACTGAATGTTTGTTTGGACGAACTGACAAATCTTGGTCATTAGATTGTGACAATCACAATTATACATTTTATCACAACAAAGTCAAAACTCCCGCATCAGGTCCTTGGTCCTCCAGAATTGGAGTGTACCTGGATCACAGTGCAGGTATTCTGTCCTTCTACAGCGTCTCTGAAACCATGACTCTCCTCCACAGAGTCCAGACCACATTCACTCAGCCTCTCTATGCTGGAGTTTATGTTTATGACACTGCTGAGTTCTGTAAACTCAAATAGACAGAAGTCATTTTAGGGACAGTGAGTTAAATTCTGAGTTTTAACTCTTAAACTTATTCTGTCTTCATGTTTGTGGCTGATTGTTGTGTCGTGTCTTCACCTGTCAATCAAACATTGTGGGCGGTACTTTGACATCTTGTCATCTGTTGTTGTGTAAATGTCTGAGTGTGTTTAGGTGGCGCTCCTTCCTGTGTCTGTTTAACCATGGAGGCTCTCACTGCTCATGATGACTTTTGTTCAGCTGAACTGACATTTGTCTGCATGAAGATATAAACTTCTCTGCGCTCTAAATGTGTGTTGAATATTTGTACTGATGTGTTTGCATGTTGTTGTTTCTCTTCCACTGCATGAGTCTAAAGAGAGAAAGCAGCAGAGCTTCATTTATCCTACAGATTTAGTTCTCATCACTCTGTACAGTTTTAAATTCATCTAGAATCACATTTACATTTATTTGTTTAGCAGAACAAAAGCTGTCGTTGTTCCGATTGTCACACAAATTCAATAATATGTGAGGAAGATCATTTATTATGTTCTTGTACGTAGCTGAGATTCAAACAAACTGATTGTGTGGATGAAGTGAAATCATTGAACAAGAGTCATTGAACAGACTTTACTGATGGGACGTGTGAACAAACTGAAGCTTTACATCATGAATAAACCAACATGAACAAAGTCTTTTCTTGTCGTCTTCATTCCAGGGTCTCACACAGAGCTGATGGAGAACATGTGACACTAATATGAGAGTATAACTGAGGCAGTTTTCCTCCTGAAACACCACAAAGTTCACAGTTCATGTTCAGAGCTGAAGGCGTCAGAAAATCATCAAGTGAATAAATTATTCTTCATATTTGGTTACAAGTATTTCACTCCTGTGAACAAAGTGACACAGTGTGATGTTCCATATATTTAATTGTGTCTTTACTGATGTTGTTTGAAGCTGCCAAAGGCTCAGTGAAGTCTCCACATGTCTTCCTGCAGTGAACATCACAGCAGGTTAACAAGTGAACTGTGAAAACTGATGCAGGACACAAGAGGGCGCCGTCATCCTGCTGACCAGAGATGTAGTGGAGGTTAAAGCAGCCCCGCTCACTTTGTCTGCAGCTTTTAGTTAAAGAAGACATATTTTGCTCATTTTCAGGCTCATATTTTTATTTTAAGTGTCTTTGAAATCAAAAGAAGAGATTTCATTGGAATTGTCGGGGAATCTGTATATTACTTGTCACAGATATGTTATTAAATTGAAAAAAGAAAATGTGATCATGTATCTGGTCCTAACGATGATAGTTACTATTTTAACAATGATTTATTTCTCTTAATCTCTAACCTCTCAGGGCAGACCACTTGCATGGCAGATCAAACAAAAACAAACTGAGCGACATATTGTCACAATTGAAGGCCCATCAGGAAACATAAACAATTGAGTGAAGATTAATGAAGCATGTAGAGATTATTATGAAAAGCTATGTAGTTCAGAGTGCTCTGCTAACTTGGAATTCCAGATGCAGTTCTTAGATAATCTTAATTCACCACAGATTTCAGAAGAAGATAAGATTCATCTAGAAGAAGAGTTAACATTGAGGGAAATATCATAAGCTATTCATGCAATGCTTTAGTAGAGCTTATTAGTGATTTTGGGAAGATCTCTGGGTACAAGATAAACAATTGTAAAAGCATGATTATGTCACTGAATGAGAGAGATGGACAACAATTCAACAATGGTGCATCCATTTTTAATACAACTGAAGGCTTCACATATCTGGTCATAAAGATTGTACCAACACTTGAGAATATTGTTTCATTAAATTATGACCCTTTTTTGTAAAATACTTCTGATTCTATTGAAATATGGACATGTTTATCCATGTCCTTAATTGGTCCCATAAATATTTTGAAAATCAATATTCTGTCCAAGCTGTTAGACCTCTTTAAAAATATCCCCTTGGTACCTCCGAAACACTTTTTTCTAAGACTTATAAACTATAAACTAACTACAAACTATTTACTGATTTCATATGGGACAACAGATGCCCTAAACTCCGAGGCAGGCTTTAAAGTATGGGCAGATAAAGGGATTAAAACTGTAGCAGGTCTTTATTCATCCAGTAAACTTGTGTCCTTTGTGGAAGCGGTCCACACATGCCTTCTTTATTAGAAGGAAGTTGAAAGATTGTTTCAAAGTTGAGCACTTTTTGCCACTCCCACTGTTTCATTCTGCTGCTACATCAGTCAAGGTATCAGCTTCCATCCCTCCTACATCCCCAGATTTGATTCCAGTGCCAGTTGCATACCATGATCTAGCCACAGTGTTCTGAAAGAACGAGCCCCGTCTATGCCATGCCCATCGCCTTTACAACCTGTCACGCCCTGAGAGAGAGTCGATGGAGGAGTACATCAACAACTCCCATGCCTCTGGTTTAATCAGGTCCTCCTTGTCTCACCTCGGGGCTGGCTTCTTCTTCGTGGGTTAGAAGGATGGGACCCTGTAGTGATTACCGAGTCCTAAATGATGTAACAGTGAAAAATGAATACCTACTACCTCTGATCGATCCATCCTACAAGCCTTTGTGTCACGCCCGCATTTGAACAAAACTGGACCTTCAGAACGCCTACCGCCATGTCCGCATCTGGGAGCCTCCCGACCCGGCTCATCAGTTCGTGGTGGAGGTGGACGCCTCAGACTCAGACTCAGACGTGGAGCCATTCTCTGCCAGCACAATGCTACTTTTCACAAGCTTCATCCCTGTGTTTTTCTCACGATGTCTCTCCCCAACAGAGACAAACTACAACCTAGGAAATCGTGAGCTTCTGGCAGTGGTCTTCGCTCACCAGCAGTGCCGACACTGGCTGGACAGGACCCTGGAGCCTTTCCTCATTTGGACGGACCACAAGAACCTTGCCATTTTGACTACACCCTCTCATTCTGTTTCGGTTCCAGAAATGAAAAGCCAGATGCCCTCTCTTGAAGCTTCTCCTCTGATGCACCCCCTGCTCACCCCGATCCCATCGTGCCTTTCCCTGGATCATTGGAACCGCTATGTGGGAGATTGAGACCATTGGGCGGGAGGGCAGGAAGTCCATTCCCAGGTTACAGTCGGGCGATCCTTCCAGGTTCAACTCCCACCCACAAACCAAACAGATGTTGCAGTTTCTTTGCCAGCACTTCTGTTGGCCTAGCCAATCAAGGGTCGTGAGTGAGTTTGTGGCGGCCTTTGTTGTGTGTACATGGAGCAAATCATCTTATTGTCCTCCCGCTGGTCTCCTCAGACCCCTGCCTGTTCCTAGTTGTCCCTGGTCCCATATAGCAGTGGATTCTGTCACTGGTCTTCCGCTCTCAAATGGACACACCATTTTCTCACCATTGTGGATCACTTCTCCAAGATGGTCCATTGAATTCTCTTGGTCAAGCTCCCATACGCCTCTGTAAACTGCTGACCTGCTCACCCTCCATGTTTTCTGGCTCCATGGTCTCCCCACTGACATTGGTTCAGATTGTGGTCCCCAGTTTACATCTCATGTCTGGCAGGCTTTTTATAAGGTGTTTGGCACCACCTGCAGTCTCACATTAGGTTATCATCTGTAGTTAAATGGACAGACTGAGAGAGCCAACCAGGACCTGGAGACCGCCCTTCGCTGCATCACGGCCCATAATCCCAATTCCTGGTCCTCCTTCCTCCCTTGAGTTGAGTACTTGCATAATTCACTGACCAGCTCAGCCACAGGAATGTCCTCGTTCAACACTCTTACAGCTATCAACCCCATCTTCTCTCAGCCCAGGAGGGCAAGGTCACGTCCCATATAACATGTTGCAAGGAGGTTTGGAGTTCTGCTCCTGCTCCGGAGTCTGCTTACCTGTTCCACTCGGTGAAGTCAGCGGTAGGTGGATCGTCACTGTATCCCTGCTCCCCAATACTAACCGGGACAAAAAGTGTGGCTTTCCTCCCTCTTCTGGTGAAATTTTGCAGACCCACGCTTTGTGGCTCCACTTCCAGCATCCCAGCTCTACGCACCTTTGCAGACAAACAGGCTTGCCCTGTTCTCACCTGAGTCTCTACTCGCCACGCTAACCACCAGCACCACCGTGAGCTACCTCTCCTCCTCCTTCCACCACCCGGACGAGACTCAGCCTGACTCTCTCCGCACCTTCACCTGTGAGACATTGTGAAGTCAAATAAATTACCTTGCACTCTACTCCCCGCCTCATTGTCTGCATTTGGGTTCACTATCTCCAACAGAGCGTAACAATGCCATTATCTGTATCTTATATTACACTTATATCCTCTAAAAATGCCACTGAAGAGTAAGAAATATACATTTATAGACGTGTCTGGCCCTGCGATGAGCTGGCGACTTGTCCAGGGCATACTCTGCCCTCGCCCAGAGACAGCTTGGATTGGCTCCAGCAAAAACCCTGCGACCCCATAAAGGGATAAAGTGGTTACAGACGATGGATGGATGGATGGATGGACATGTGTCCATTACAAGAAAAGCGTCAAATTGCTTTACAATCGAAAAAAAAAAATTCACCAAGTATAGGTAACTTGTTGAAAGAAATGGTAATAAATATGTCTATGGAAAAAGTAACTTGTGAAAGTTACTTATAGGAGCTTTGAATCCTGGAATCCTTTCTTATCCGTTCTTGAACATGGTGGAAATGACAAACCGATTGAGAAGTTGTGTCAAAACTAACATGATGTGAAGAGAAGCTTTAACATACCTATTTTTTCTTTTTTGTTTATTTATTTTTTTATTGTTGTTATCTATTTATCTTAATGTCTGTGTCATTCACGTTTTTTTCCTGAAGTGTCGAACATGTATGTACATCTGTTATGTTTAAACTCAATGAAAAAGTATTGATGAAAAGAAAATAATGTTCTCAAATGTGGAGCAGGTTTTAACTGAGGCTTCATTGTGAACAACAGAACAAAGTCCAGAGTCACAGAGCCGCTCCTCTTCCTGGAATGAAGCACAGCTGGATCAGCCCTCCCTCTTATTCCTGCTCTCAAACACAGCAGCTCCACCCTGTCACTATATTTCCTTGTTCCCTCCCCTTCAGATCTGCACTTTGAAAATGGGTGTAACCATGAAGTGAGAGAGCTGACGAGCCCCGTTCACTGCAGACACACCTGTTGTTCAGATCAGAGCTCAGACCAGATTCAGTTGTCAGGAAGTGAATCTCAGACAGTCGTTGACACTCGGAGGGGAAATGGCGCAACAAAACAATCAGATGGACCGAGCAAAGTTCTGCTGTTCCGTCTGTTTGGATCTACTGAAGGATCCGGTGGCTATTCCCTGTGGACACAGCTACTGCATGAACTGTATTCAAAGCTACTGGGACACAGAGGATGAGAAGAAAACCCACAGCTGCCCTCAGTGTAGGCAGAGCTTCACACCGAGGCCTGTCCTGGTGAAAAACACCATGTTAGCAGATTTAGTGGAGGAGCTGAAGAAGACTGGACTCCAAGCTGCTCCTGCTGATCACTGCTATGCTGGACCTGAAGATGTGGCCTGTGATGTCTGCACTGGGAGGAAACTGAGAGCTGTTAAGTCCTGTCTGGTCTGTATGATGTCTTACTGCAAGAAACATCTTCAGCTTCATCATGAATTATTTGAAAAACACAAGCTGGTGGAGCCGTCTAAAAAGCTCCAGGAGAACATCTGCTCTCGTCATGATGAGGTGATGAAGATTTTCTGTCGTACTGATCAGCAGATCATCTGTATTTTGTGCTCCATGGACGAACATAAAGGCCACGACACAGTGTCAGCTGCAGCAGAGAGGACTGAGAGGCAGAGAGAGCTGGAGGGGAGTCGACACAACATCCAGCAGAGAATCCAGGACAGAGAGGAAGATGTGAAGCTGCTTCAACAGGAGGTGGAGGCCATCAATGGCTCTGCTGATAAAGCAGTGGAGCACAGTGAGAAGATCTTCACCCAGCTGATCCGTCTCATGGAGAAAAGACGCTCTGATGTGAAGCAGCAGGTCAGATCCCAGCAGGAAACTGAAGTGAGTCGAGTCAAAGAGCTTCAGGAGAAGCTGGAGCAGGAGATCACTGAGCTGAAGAGGAAAGACGCTGAGCTGAAGAAGCTCTCACACACAGAGGATCACACCCAGTTTCTACACAACTACCCCTCACTGTCAGCACTCAGTGAGTCTACCCACTCATCCAGCATCAATATCCGTTTTTTCAAGTACATTGAGGATGTGACAGCAGCTGTGTCAGAGGTCAAAGACAAACTACAGGACGTCCTGAGAGAGACACGGACCAACATCTCACTGACAGTGACTCAAGTGGATGTTTTACTGTCAAACTCACAACCAGAACCCGAGACCAGAGCTGGATTCTTAAGATGTTCATGTGAAATCACACTGGATCCAAACACAGCATACACAGAGCTGTTATTATCTGAAGGGAACAGAAAAGTAACAAGAATGAGTCAATCACAGTCTTATTCTAGTCACCCAGACAGATTCACTTACTATTGTCAGGTCCTGAGTAGAGAGAGTCTGACTGGACATTGTTACTGGGAGGTGGAGTGGAGAGGAAAAGTTTACATAGCAGTCGCATACAAGAACATCAGCAGAGCAGATATGGTATCTTTTTTTGGACAAAATGACATATCTTGGTCATTACATTGTTACCCTAACAGTTATGAATTTTATCACAACAATGTCCAAACTCCCGTCTCAGGTCCTCGGTCCTCCAGAGTTGGAGTGTACCTGGATCACAGTGCAGGTATTCTGTCCTTCTACAGCGTCTCTGAAACCATGACTCTCCTCCACAGAGTCCAGACCACATTCACTCAGCCTCTCTATGCTGGATTTTATGTTTATCCTGACAGCACTGCTGAGTTCAGTAAACTCAAATAGACAGAAGTCATTTAAGGGTCAGTGAGTTAAATTCTGAGTTTTAACTCCTAAACTTATTCTGTCTTCGTGTTTGTGGCTGATTGTTGTGTCGTGTCTTCACCTGTCAATCAAACATTGTGGGCGGTACTTTGACATCTTGTCATCTGTTGTTGTGTAAATGTCTGAGTGTGTTTAGGTGGCGCTCCTTCCTGTGTCTGTTTCACCATGGAGGCTCTCACTGCTCATGATGACTTTTGTTCAGCTGAACTGACATTTGTCTGCATGAAGATATAAACTTCTCTGTGCTCTAAATGTGTGTTGAATATTTGTACTGATGTGTTTGCATGTTGTTGTTTCTCTTCCACTGCATGAGTCTAAAGAGAGAAAGCAGCAGAGCTTCATTTATCCTACAGATTTAGTTCTCATCACTCTGTACAGTTTTAAATTCATCTAGAATTACATTTACATGTATTTGTTTGTCAGAACAAAAGCTGTCGTTGTTCCAGTCGTGTTATAGTACATTTGGTTGTCATTATTAATCAGAGTTAGAAACAGTTGAATAACTTTATATGAGAATGAATTATTGAATTGGCTATCTTTTCCCTTCTTCGAGGGCGGTGCCCCAAGTTCATCTAATGTAAATTGAATCTTTTCATTCATCATAATTGATAATTATCCCTGATAATCCAGAATTTTTATTGATAGCCAAATTTAACCTAAAACTACCTTTTAATGCTCCATGAGTACTACATAATTGTGCCTCGTGTGATCTAATACCAATCATTATGGTGCCCCGTGTGAAGTATTAACAAGACTTTGATGGGACGTGTGAACAAACTGAAGCTTTACATCATGAATAAACCAACATAAACAAAGTCTTTTCTTGTCGTCTTCATTCCAGGGTCTCACACAGAGCTGATGGAGAACATGTGACACTAATATGAGAGTATAACTGAGGCAGTTTTCCTCCTGAAACACCACAAAGTTTACAGTTCATGTTCAGAGCTGAAGCCGTCTGAAAATCATCAAGTGAATAAATTATTCTTCACATTTGGTTACAAGTTTTTCCACATTGTTGGACATGGACGTTCACTCCTGTGAACAAAGTGACACAGTGTGATGTTCCATATATTTAAATGTGTCTTTACTGATGTTGTTTGAAGCTGCCAAAGGCTCAGTGAAGTTTCCACATGTCTTCCTGCAGTGAACATCACAGCAGGTTAACAAGTGAACTGTGAAAACTGATGCAGGACACAAGAGGGCGCCGTCATCCTGCTGACCAGAGATGTAGTGGAGGTTAAAGCTGCTCAGCTCACTTTGTCTGCAGCTTTTAGTTAAAGGAGACATACTCTGCTCATTTTCAGGCTCATATCTTCATTTCAGGTGTCTTTCAGGAGACGCTTACAGGCTTTAATGTCCAAACAACAGATTATTTCTCTCTCTGTCCACTGACGCTGTCTGAATGTTCAGCTCACACAGACTTCCATCGGCTGAACTTCAGGTTGAACACTTTGTGTTTGAAGATTTTAGTCCAAACGTCACTTTACTTTAAGACTAACAGTCACATTTGAATCATTTTAAGGTAAATATCGAAATCAAAATCACCAACCGTAGTCATTTATTTACTCTACTATTGAGAAGGAGACACCAGCTTTGGTGCCAGCTTTCCAAATCTCTGTCTGGATGAGTTTTCTGTCACTTCTTGCTTTTTTACAGTGCAGAGGATTTATTAAACAGGCTTCAAAATGATTTAAAAGTGTTTTATTTACACTCCTTTTAAAGTTGAAATATTAATTTTTGTTTCTAAGTAAAAAAGCTTTCGTCTGGAGTGTGATGAAGGAGTAAATAACATCTTTTAAAGTCAGTTTGGAGCCACATCATGTTTTTCTTCGTTTTTTTAGTCTCCAGCTAATTCAGCTCGTTAGGAGAATGCTAAAGAGTTTATTCAGTCATGAAAACAGACAGTTTGATCATTCAGTTTGTTCATGCAGGAATAAAATCAGTCGATGAAGATCTTTCTCACTGTTACTTCAGTTGTTCAGCAGAACGCTGCGACGCTGTGTTGATGTGAAGCTCCAGAAATGTTTTGTGGACTTTCAAACTTCACCTGACTTTCCATCAGTGTGGAGGGAGGAGATGATGACAGACCTCTTCTTCTATTTTCTGGTTAAATGTTCCTTAAAATATGCAGCGATGAGGATTAGAAATGGAGTATATATACATCAGCCCAGGACCCTTTTAGCCTCTGCAGAGGAACATGAGGCGAGCGGTGACACCTGACTTTTCCTCACCTGTTATCCTTTAATTATCCAAAGGTGTCCCTTAAGAAACACGGCACAAAACCACCACTCATTGCAGAAATGAGAGGAATGACAATCTTCCTGTCTCAGGAGTACGATGAGCCCAACGCCACCGTGTCCAGCATCCTGGCGGAGCTCAGGTCTTTCGTAAGAGACATTTTACCTGCACTTTTGTGTGTTGTGATTCAGAGCGTCTGCAGTTAAAGTCTTGCTGTATAGATTGTGTTGTGTTTTAAATCTGAAGTTATTTTTTTCAGTTACAAACCAACTAACTTCTGTTGTGATCCTGTGATCGGTACGCAGGTTCCGACTGACACAAAAGTGCTTTCAGAAGTCTTCATATGTAGAAAACCTGCAGATGTGGTGATCACATATATAACACAGAGCTAAAGTCAGACTCTTCCTCTAACAGTTTACACTTGATTTTCACTTTTCACTCACATAATTCAGATTTTTCTTCGTGTAGCTCAGAATAAAATCTCCTTCACATGTTCAGAAGTCTGTCTCACATTTATCCTCCATGAGGCGTTCAGGCGCTCTGTAACTAGGCAGATGATTAGTGAATAAAACAGTTGAATGAAATATAAAGTGCTTCTGATTCTGACCTCAGGCTGCTCATTGTGAATCAGAGATTTGAGAGTACAGGGGATTTATTTGACTCCTCGATGTGTCTGTCGGGGTGTTAAAGTGGACTTCCCGCCCTCCAAACTGAAATCTGGTTCAGGTGAATACGTCTGTTTGGTGTTGGACCGACTGGCTGAGGAGGTTCTGAGGAGGTTCTGAGGAGGAGGGGCTTCTCCTGCAGAAGGTCAGAAGACCCGGATGTTTACAATCTGTCTATAATCTCATCATGCCGATCGTTCAAACTGTTATTCTATCATAATGAGCTTATCCCTCCCTACTGTTGCTCTTCTGGTAGTTTCCCAGCATGCTCTCTGTTGTGTTGCTCTTTGACTGGTCTCGGGTCTGTGTGTGGCTCTGCAGGACTGGAGGATCCACGTGGACCAGATGCATCAACACCAAGACACGTTCAAGTCCTCGCTCGAAGAGGCAAAGGTGCGTTCACTGACCTGGTTCAATACTGAGAGCAGTGATGAGTGTTAAACTGTCTGTGTGTGTGTGTGTGTGTGTGGCTCCCCCGCTGCTGTTTATTGGTATTGGCAGAACTTCTTGTCAGCTCCAAGTATTACTGTTGTCATTGTACACGTGCTTCCTGCGTTGAGTCTGATTTTGCATCGTTCCTGTGAGAAACAATAATTGAAGCTTAATTGGCGAAGTTTCAGGAGCAGGACCACACCTCAACAGCGCCAACTTCCGCATTTCTATAAATAACCACCTGACCCTCTCATCTGCTTCGCTCTCGTATTCTGCGCTCTCGCACCCAGAAACGAGATCACGCGACATCGCCTCGCCCGAGCACATCCAAACTTTTGTACGAGCAACATCAGGCTCTACTCACCTCATCATGGACTTCGTATCACTATTCCTGTCGGACAATCTTTCAGACGAGATCAGGATCACCATTCATCTGAAGCCGACTACTCTCCCGTCACCTCCGTACCCGAGACCCTGATTCCAGTGGCCCAACAGCCGGCTAGGACGCGAGCGGGTCCGAAGAGCACCAACTTCGTCTCATCCATGGTTCGTCTCCCGCCTGGTTCATCTCTCCTCAACATCCAAGATTATCATAGTTCGCCCGACGACTCTCCCGTGTCTCCCAGCCCACCTCCTTCCGCAGCAAAGAGAGGACGAGGAATTTCCGGAACAGAAAGTCACCATCGCTGCAGTTCGCCACAGTTCGCCGACTCCTTCACCTCCAAGAAGCGAAGCCTCCCGCCATCGTTCCGCCAACACCGGCCGAACAACTCGCCGGTCACAACGTCTCCACGCTCCGGTGAGTTCCCCCGACCGGCTTTCATCTTCTACAGTCACCGATTGGACAGTAGCCGCTCCCCAGAAAACTTTAAACGACAAATGAATTCTGTTTAACCGAATGGACTATAAAGCCAAACTTTCTCCACACGCATGTGTGCTTCTTCCGTCAACACCAGCTCTCTTCCCGGTGACGTCATCACGCGCACGCAACACATCGCGACGTCGACGCTCCTGTTAAAAGGGACAGTACAATTAAATACTACAGCCCAAAGACAGCAGAAAGCTCATAGACAACAGAAAGTGCAGCAGCAAAAGTGGAGACAGAGATCCTCAGCCAGATCAAATGACTCTAGAGTTTCTGCTACCACCTCTCGTCATCACTCCACTCCAAAGGGAGTGCCCAGATGGATTTCAGGACCCTCCAATCCCCATCAGGATTTTCATCATCGACACTAGCAACCTACAACATCTAGGGCAACGTCATGGTGCCCACTGCCATCCAGTTCTAGCCACCACAACAGCCAATCTTCGAAAAATAAATAAATAAACTCATGGCTGTTCGTTCCGTTAACACCAGATCGCTTCCAGGTGACGTCATCACGCACAGCCCTACAGGCAGTGATGTCTACGCTCTTGTTAAAGGGACAGTACAATCAAATGACAAAGCCCAAAGAAAACAAAGAGCAGCAGCAAAAGCAGAGACAGAGATCCTCTGCCAGATCAAACAACTCCAGAGTTTGCGCCACCACTTCTCGCATCACTACACTCCAGAGGGAGCGTCCAGATAGATTCCAGGACCCTCCAACTTCTATCAGGATTATCATCATCAGCTACAGCAACCTACAACCTCAAGGGCAAACGCCACAGTGCCCACCGCCATCCAGTTCCGGCCATCACCGCAGCTAAACTTTGCGGAGGCTCCTGGCACAGGGATGCCAGTGCCCCCTACAGCCCACTGCTAACAACCACAGCAGCCTGTTTCAGCGGAGGCTCTTGGCACCGGGATGCCAGCGCCCTCTGCTTCCTGTGTCCAGCAACCACAGCAGCTCGCTTCAACCGGGGCTCCTGGCACCGAGATGCCAGCGCCCCCTGCTTCCTGTTTCCAGCAACCACAGCAGCTCGCTTCAACCAGGGCTCCTGGCACCGAGATGCCAGCGCCCTCTGCTTCCTGTGTCCAGCAACCACAGCAGCTCGCTTCTACTGGGGCTCCCTGGCACTGAGACGCCAGTGCCCTCTGCTTCCTGTTTCCAGCAACCACAGCAGCTCGCTTCAACCGGGGCTCCGGTCTGTATATAAAAATTACTGTCAATTCTTGCACTACATCATGTAAATATGTACTTCGATGCTATTTTCTCCCCCTTTTTAATTATAGTGTCTATTCTATTTAGTGGTGTGTGTGTCACTGTGGCCACTTGATGCAAATCCAAGATGGCGGATGGACGTGGGCGGCGAGGACAAGACAGAGACGAAGATAAGGAAACAAACGTGTTGTTGAAGGAGATGAAATTGTTAAGTACGAAGATGGATAATATTGAAAAACAGTTCAGTAGCAAGGTTGACAGCGTGTATGGTTCCCTTGAAAAAATGATGAAAGCTGAACTGAAGAAGTCCGTTAAGGAGATACGAGAAAATATCGACCTGGAAATAGGTATCCTAAAGTCGCGACTGGATTCACTTGAAGAAAAAATACAGACAACTAGCTCCAAGCCCTCTGATAAATTTGACCCTGATGTGTCGATTGTGATACTGGGTCTGGCCTACGATGAAGGGGAGGATTTGAATGGAAAAGTAAGAGAGCTACTGGAGAGTGGTTTGGAGTGTGAACCTGCGCCAGAAATTGCTGCGGTGCTGAGAATGCGAGCGAGAGGACCCGGTCCAGGTGTGGTGAAAGTTGCCTTCGCTAATGTGGAGGAGAAGGTGGCGGTGCTCAGGTGTAAACAGAGGCTGAAGAGCAATACCCAGTTCAAAAGAGTTTATCTGAGATCCGCTAAGTCTCACACGGATCGGATTCTCGAGTTCAACTTTAAAACGCTTCTCCAGGAGATACCAGCTGGAAAAGGTTTTTACATTTAAAAATATTCCAGAGGAGAATAGAATATGTGAAATGTGTGAGCTAGATGAAGTAGAGAGTGAGTCTCATTTCCTTTTATACTGTACAAAGTATGATGACTTAAGAGAGGTATTATTTCATGAATTCTATGGACAAAACCCTGAAATATTTTGGTGCTCTGATGAGCAGAAGCTGGAGTGGTTGTTTAATTTTAATGTGTTTAAAACTGCTAGCTTTATCTCTCAAGCCTGGAAAAGACGACAGGTACATTTGTTTAATTAATTTTTGATGTGCTGATGATATTGTGCTGATCCAGTTGTGCTCTGGATCTGGTTTGGTTCTTTCTTTTCTTTTTTGGTGTCCTATAAGCCCATGTGGGCTGGGCATACACTGTATGCATGACACAATAATAAAAGTAATTCATTCATTCATTCATTCTATTGTCTATTTTGCTATTGCGCTGTTCTCGTAATATTCTGCCGCGACAACAAATTTCCCCGTCTGCGGGACATTAAAGGATTCTGATTCAGATTTTGACCCTGGCACCGAGATGCCAGCGCCCTCTGCTCCTGTTTCGAGCAACCACAGCAGCTCGCTTCAACCGGGGCTCCTGGCACCGAGATGCCAGCGCCGTCTGCTTCCTGTTTCCAGCAACCACAGCAGCTCGCTTCAAACGCTCCGGTCTGTATATTAAAAATTACTGTCCATTCTTGCACTACATCATGTAAATATGTATATACGTCGATTCGATTCCATTTTCTTCCCCTTTTTAATTATAGTGTCTATTCTATTATCTATTTTTGCTATTGCTCTATTCTCGTAATATTCTGCTGCTGCGAGAAACAAATTCCCGCGTCTGCGGGACATTAAAGGATTCTGATTCTGATTCTGATCCTGGCACCGAGATGCCAGAGCCCTCTGCTTCCTGTTTCCAGCAACCACAGCAGCTCGCTTCAACCGGGGCTCCTGGCACCGAGATGCCAGCGCCCCCCTGCTTCCCATTTCAAGCAACCACAGCAGCTTGATCAACCGGGGCTCCCAGCACCAAGATGACAGCACCCCCTGCTTCCCATTTCAAGCAACCACAGCAGCTTGATCAACCGGGGCTCCCGGCACCGAGATGTCAGCACCCCCTGCTTCCCGTTTCAAGCAACCACAGCAGCTCGCTTCAACTGGGGCTCCTGGCACCGAGATGCCAGCACCCCCTGCTTCCCGTTTCAAGCAACCACAGCTGCTCGCTTCAACCGGGGCTCCTGGCACCGAGATGCCAGCGCCCTCTGGCGCCTATTTCCAGCAACCACAGCAGATTGCTTCAACCAGGGCTCCTGGCACCGGGATGCCAGCGCCCTCTGCTTCCTGTTTCCATCAACAACAGCACCTCGCTTCAACCAAGTCTCCTGGCACCAAGATGCCAGTGCCCTCTGCCGCCTAATTCCAGCAACCACAGCACCTCGCTTCAACCGGGGCTCCTGGCACCGGGTGCCAGCACCCTATGCCGGGATGCAGGGAGCTTCCATCTCCCAGCTCCATCAGTCCCAGCAGCTCATGTCGGCTGGGGTCGTCAGCACCGGGATGCCGGCACCCGTTCTTCCCCCTCAACAGGCAACCACTAATTTCACTTTATACACAGCTACCCACACTGGGCCGCACAAAAAAACAAACGAGAGCTTCAGCCTTCTCTCGCCTGTTGTCAGCAGCTCCACCAGCACCCATACCTCCAGAACAGATGTCATCTACCCCTTCTGTCATCTTCCCGTAATCAACGGCGTATATAAGAAAGGCAGGCCCATCATGCACCAAGGAGGTTGTTCGATTTGCAACAGCTTCAACAGTACCGGATGCACCGTGTCCCAGTGCCGCTTCCTCCACATTTACTCCTTCTGCAGCGGGGGCCACGCCCACCCCGAATGCCCGTACAACCTACCTCGCCAAAGCTAGTTTCTCATAAAGGACTTGAAGAAGGTCTTCACCCTGGACTCCACACAATCATCTATCTCTTTTGAAATCAAAAATCTTCAATCGACCATAACCGAGCCAGATTCAGTTGACCGCACGCTCGCTAAGGAAGTTAAGGAAGGTCCAGGAACAGACCAGTGCTCTTAAAGTCCTCCCTATTCACCCCGACTTCTGCCGTTTCTTCAGCATCCATTGGCGTGGTATATATTACTTCGCCGTTAGGCTCACCTTTGGTCGCAAAGCAGCCTAAACTCTTCGACACCCCACCTGAAGCCCTCAGCTGGATCCAGTCTAACAATTTCCCCCCACCACATCGCCACCCGCTTCCGGCCTGATTACCCTGACTTCAGTCTTCTCCAACCTCGGGGTCCCATCGTCGCAGAGAAAACAGAGGGCCCCTCCACATCCCTTGAGTTTCTCGGAATCATTCTTGACACTAACAAGTTTTAGACTTCATTCCCGGTCGGAAAGCTCAGCCGAACCTTCTTCTGCGCCCAGCGCCGCACCAAACGTCAACTTCTGTCCCTTCCGTCCCATCACTCTTGACCTCCATCTCCCTGGATAGCTCGAGCCTTGCTGAAATCTGTCCGTGACTCAACCCTATCACCAATTGGAACGGAATCACTTTCTTTTACGATGACCAACCAACTAACCCACATGACATCCATCTGTACAGCGATGCTGCTCCTTAGGCCGGTTTTGGGGGTTTCTACAAAGGAAGATGGCTTGTGGCAGAATCGCCCCCGAAGCTCGCTAATGAATGCCAGAAGTTCAGAAGCTTGGCACCTCACGCAGATACCTTCCCTACGCCAGTTGGGCTTCGACATTCAACTCGTAAATCCTGCGCTTATACCCCTGATAAGCGACTACCAGAGCTCCACCATCAACAGCCTATCACCCTCGACCCTCTCTTCCTACTGGACAGCTTGGAAAGCTTCCATTACTTTCACGACCAATACAACACAACCTTTCCGTCATTCGATCTCATCACCACGACTTCTTTCAGTACTTACGCCCATTCCTCATGACAAATCACGCACCACCAAGCTTACCTTAGCGGTATCAGCTTCTTTCCAAGACAATAACCGGCTGTTCGTTAACAGTTCGTTAAGCCCTCGCCGTCTTCCTCTTAATGCCAACTTGCCGTTAATCTGCCTCCACACAATCCGTTCCGGGTACGGCACTCCTCAAGTCGCCCAAACCCTGGAAGCCATGTTCTTGCTTGCCTTTTGGCTTCCTCAGATGCTCCGAATTCACCTCCTCAACCATTCACTTCGACTCAAGCCGTCATGCTTGCATTTCTGACTTGTCTCGCTTTTCAGACGACACTATGGTGTTCCACTTAAAGCAAACCAAAACCAATCAATTTGGTCCGCCTACACCCGTCTTCTTCTTCAAGGTCCAGTCACCACTGAATCCCTTCGAAACCCTCGCAAATTTCTTGCAATTCCGTAAATCTCATAACAACGACAGATCCTCTTTTCATCTCCGAATCCAGCCAAGTGGCTACTCGATTCTGGTTCCACCATCACTTTCGCCGGGTGCTCTCATTGTCTGGTATTTTGCCCGACAACTACTCTGGGCACTCCTTCAGAATCGGAGCTGCCACTTCAGCCTCCCGTAATGGCTTCCCAGAACACTTCATACATCTCATAGGCCGCTGGTCCTCCCAAACGTACCACCGTTACATCTGTTCAGATCTCAAAGATCTCAGATCCGCTCAATCTCTTCTCAAGTAATTGGAGGTTTTTGGGGGTCCGTCGCTGCCCGGGAGCGGCGGCGGATTCTCTACAAGAATCCCCACAACGCACTCGAAGAACTCAAAAGAACCAAGATCTTCGACACTTCGTTTTCCTTTGTCACTAATAAATCCTTAAACGCATCTCGTTGATGGTGTGGTCCTTGCTAGTGAATTGGAGCTTAATTGGCGAAGTTTCAGGAGCAGGACCACACCTCAACAGCGCCAACTTCTGCATTTCTATAAATAACCACTTGACCCTCTCATCTGCTTCGCTCTCGTATTCTGCACCCCTCCCCCCCCACCCCATTTCTCTCTGTCTGTTTCTTCTTTCTCTCCTCTCCTTCGTAGGTCCATGAGGGGGTCCGTCGCTGCCCAGGAGCGGCGGCGGATTCTCTACAAGAATCCCCACAACGCACTCGAAGAACTCAAAAGAACCAAGATCTTCGACACTTCGTTTTCCTTTGTCACTAATAAATCCTTAAACGCATCTCGTTGATGGTGTGGTCCTTGTTAGTGAATTTATTTAGCTGCTGAAAAAGTTGAAGAGGAGAAAAATGATCCCACGTTAGCTGAGTGTTTCCTTTTTCAGTTCTCCTCGACATCACAGAGACAAATATTTTACAAAACTCCGCTTTTCTGACAGCTTTAGTTACTCGACACGTCTGGAAAGACACTGACAACATCCTTTAATGATATCCAGCTGTGTGTCCTCTCCTGTCTCTGCAGAGTTACCTGGACAAACTGCAGGAGGACATCAGTAAGACTCTTGAGAAGGTGAGCAGCAGAGAGAAATACATCGACAGCCAGCTGGAGCGTCTGATCCAGGAGTACCGCAGCGCTCAGGCCTCAGCTACATTTTTTATTTAGAGTATTTTGTGTCCTTCTTTGTGAATATCAACATACAACACATTTTTATTCCAACACTAATTTCTGTCTTTGTTGAAGTTGAATTTGTTCTGTAAACATTTACTCTGAGCAAAAAGGACACTAGATGTTAGCAGGAGAGAAACTCCTGAACTTGTTCATGTTTAAATGACAGAATGAATACAGGTCAAATGTTAATCATTAAACATGAGAACATTATATTCCAGCGACTTGAATGTTTGATGACAGGCTGGTTTGATAACTCCCTGTTGAAGGTCGACTGTTTTTATGAGCAGGAAAATAAAACTAGACAGAATCTGAGGAAGAGTTAGAGAACTATGGAGCCGTCAGCAAAGCCTGAGGAGCCCAGAAATATTTTACAACTAAAGACTTTGATGTTCTCAAATGTGGAGCAGGTTTTAACTGAGGCTTCGTTGTAAACGACCAAACAAAGTCCAGAGTCACAGAGCTGCTGCTCGTCCTGGAATGAAGCCCAGCTGGATCAGCCCTCCCTCTTCTTCCTGCTCTCAAACACAGCAGCTCCACTCTGTCACTATATTTCCTTGTTCCCTCCCCTTCAGATCTGCACTTTGAAAATGGGTGTAACCATGAAGAGAGAGAGCTGACGAGCCCCGTTCACTGCAGAAACACGTGTTGTTCAGATCAGAGCTCAGACCAGTTTCAGTTATCAGGAAGTGAATCTCAGACAGTCGTTGACACTCGGAGGTGAAATGGCGCAGCAAAACAATCAGCTGGACCGAGCAAAGTTCTGCTGTTCCGTCTGTTTGGATCTACTGAAGGATCCGGTGACTATTCCCTGTGGACACAGCTACTGCATGAACTGTATTCAAAGCTACTGGGACACAGAGGATGAGAAGAAAACCCACAGCTGCCCTCAGTGTAGGCAGAGCTTCACACCGAGGCCTGTCCTGGTGAAAAACACCATGTTAGCAGATTTAGTGGAGGAGCTGAAGAAGACTGGACTCCAAGCTGCTCCTGCTGATCTCTGCTATGCTGGACCTGAAGATGTGGCCTGTGATGTCTGCACTGGGAGGAAACGGAAAGCCCAAAACTCCTGTCTGGTCTGTTTGGCCTCTTACTGTGAGAAACACCTCCAACCTCACTTTGAGTCCTCTACATTTAAGAAACACAAGCTGGTGGAGCCGTCAGAGAAGCTCCAGGAGAACATCTGCTCTCGTCACAATGAGGTGATGAAGATTTTCTGCCGTACTGATCAGCAGTGTATCTGTATTTTGTGCTCCATGGACGAACATAAAGGCCACGACACAGTGTCAGCTGCAGCAGAGAGGACTGAGAGGCAGAGAGAGCTGGAGGGGAGTCGACACAACATCCAGCAGAGAATCCAGGACAGAGAGGAAGATGTGAAGCTGCTTCAACAGGAGGTGGAGGCCATCAATGGCGCTGCTGATAAAGCAGTGGAGCACAGTGAGAAGATCTTCACCCAGCTGATCCGTCTCATGGAGAAAAGACGCTCTGATGTGAAGCAGCAGGTCAGATCCCAGCAGGAAACTGAAGTGAGTCGAGTCAAAGAGCTTCAGGAGAAGCTGGAGCAGGAGATCACTGAGCTGAAGAAGAAAGACGCTGAGCTGAAGAAGCTCTCACACACAGAGGATCACAACCAGTTTCTACACAACTACCCCTCACTGTCAGCACTCAGTGAGTCTACACACTCATCCAGCATCAAGATCCGTCCTCTCAAGTACTTGGAGGATGTGACAGCAGCTGTGTCAGAGCTCAGAGACAAACTACAGGACGTCCTGAGAGAGACATGGACCAACATCTCACTGACAGTGACTGGAGTGGATGTTTTACTGTCAAACCCACAACCAGAGCCCAAGACCAGAGCTGGATTCTTAAGATACCCACGTGAAATCACACTGGATCCAAACACAGCAAACACACAGCTGTTATTATCTGAGGGGAACAGAAAAGTAACAAGAATGAGTGAACAACAGTCTTATTCTAGTCACCCCGACAGATTCACTGTTTGGGGTCAGGTCCTGAGTAGAGAGAGTCTGACTGGACGTTGTTACTGGGAGGTGAAGTGGAGAGGAAGAGGAGTTGAAGTAGCAGTTGCATACAAGAATATCAGCAGAGGAGGGAGTATGAGTCAGTTTGGACGAAATTACAAATCTTGGTCATTAAATTGTGTCAATTACAAGTTTTATCACAACAGTGTCAAAACTCCCGTCTCAGCTCCTCTGTCCTCCAGAGTTGGAGTGTACCTGGATCACAGTGCAGGTATTCTGTCCTTCTACAGCGTCTCTGAAACCATGACTCTCCTCCACAGAGTCCAGACCACATTCACTCAGCCTCTCTATGCTGGAGTCAGAGTTTATTATGGATCCACTGCTGAGTTCAGTAAAGTCAAATAGACAGAAGTCATTTAAGGGTCAGTGAGTTCAATTCTGTTTTAACTCTTAAACTTATTCTGTCTTCATGTTTGTGGCTGATTGTTGTGTCGTGTCTTCACCTGTCAATCAAACATTGTGGGCGGTACTTTGACATCTTGTCATCTGTTGTTGTGTAAATGTCTGAGTGTGTTTAGGTGGCGCTCCTTGCTGTGTCTGTTTAACCATGGAGGCTCTCACTGCTCATGATGACTTTTGTTCAGCTGAACTGACATTTGTCTGCATGAAGATATAAACTTCTCTGTGCTCTAAATGTGTGTTGAATATTTGTACTGATGTGTTTGCATGTTGTTGTTTCTCTTCCACTGCATGAGTCTAAAGAGAGAAAGCAGCAGAGCTTCATTTATCCTACAGATTTAGTTCTCATCACTCTGTACAGTTTTAAAT
The DNA here is from genome assembly GCF_900880675.1 of Sparus aurata. NCBI lineage: Eukaryota > Metazoa > Chordata > Actinopteri > Spariformes > Sparidae > Sparus > Sparus aurata. The sequence goes on along the minus strand of NC_044207.1, from coordinate 30,165,504 downwards.
TCATCTAGAATTACATTTACATGTATTTGTTTGTCAGAACAAAAGCTGTCGTTGTTCCGATCGTCACACAAATTCAATAATATGTGAGGAAGATCATTTATTATGTTATTGTACGTAGCTGAGATTCAAACAAACTGATTGTGTGGATGAAGTGAAATCATTGAACAAGAGTCATTGAACAGACTTTACTGATGGACGTGTGACAAACTGAAGCTTTACATCATGAATAAACCAACATGAACAAAGTCTTTTCTTGTCGTCTTCATTCCAGGGTCTCACACAGAGCTGATGGAGAACATGTGACACTAATATGAGAGTATAACTGAGGCAGTTTTCCTCCTGAAACACCACAAAGTTCACAGTTCATGTTCAGAGCTGAAGCCGTCAGAAAATCATCAAGTGAATAAATTATTCTTCACATTTGGTTACAAGTATTTCCACGTTGTTGAATCTTAATTCTAGAAGTCAGAGGACTTAAAAACCCTCAAATGTCACATTCCTAAATACTATTTACAAGCTGAGAGCTGATGTGAATAATATCTGTAAATTGAAACTCTTCTCTCCCATCTTTCCCGTGATACCTGAATGCAGCATCAGTGTTCCAGGCTGTGACTCCTGTGAACAAAGTGACACAGTGTGATGTTCCATATATTTAAATGTGTCTTTACTGATGTTGTTTGAAGCTGCCAAAGGCTCAGTGAAGTTTCCACATGTCTTCCTGCAGTGAACATCACAGCAGGTTAACAAGTGAACTGTGAAAACTGATGCAGGACACAAGAGGGCGCCGTCATCCTGCTGAACAGAGATGTAGTGGAGGTTAAAGCAGCTCCGCTCACTTTGTCTGCAGCTTTTAGTTCCCAACATGTTTTAGACTGATAAATCAGGTTTAAAATGAAAATGGTTCACGGTGTGAAACTGCTGTAAGTTATCAGACATCAGATTTCTTAAATCAAAATCTTTTTACCGGAGACATTTTCAACAGTGCAGTGCTGAATGATCATTACAGAATTATGGACTTAACATTGATGTTTATCAACAGCAGCTGGCACTAATATACCCAGATAAGGAAGACTTAGACAGATATGAATGACAAACAAAAGGGTGACAGAAAACACACAAAGAAAGATGTAAAATACAAAAATCAGAAAAAACAGCAACCTATAAAATAATCTGTCCCCAGTCGCTGCCAGAGTTCTCGACATAGAAGCTCACTGCACCCAATGGTCAAACCTTTACAGGGTCTGGATGCATTTAGGAAGGGAGACCACACTTTCTTGAATTTCCTGTTTGATTGCTGAAGTGAGTTTCTAATTTTCTCCAGTTTCAAGCAGGACATGATATATTTTCCAGCCACTGTGTGTGAGTGTGAGGGGAGGCCTCCCTCCATCTTAACAGAGTCACTCGTCCAGCTAGAAGGGAGGCAAAGGATGAGGCGTGTTGTTGTTCTGTCGTTAGCTCCTCCTCTCCTTCCATAAAGCCAAACAGAGCCATCAGAGGGTTTGGTTCTACTCTGATGTCCAACACCTGAGAAGGTGTGTGAAGGATTTCCCTCTAGTATTTGTTAAGGCACGAGCAGGACCAGAACATGTGTGTGAGAGAAGCTTCTGCAGATTTGCAATTGACACAGTTTGGGCTGATATCAGGACACATGGAAGATCATGTTGCTTTTGAAATATGAGCCCTGTGAAGCACTTTGAACTGAGTTAACCAGTGACGTCACTGAAGGAGGCTGAATTAACCCGTTTGCGTTCAGAAGCCCAAGTGTCCTCTGATAAAGAGACCTAAGTCCTCCTCCTATGCTGTTCTCAGCTGATCATGACATTCAAGGCAGTGATCAGCTTTTCATTAAGTGGATTTAAAGAAAGGACCGTATCGACTGTTCTCCCTGGTTGTGTCCTCAGGGATGGAGTCAGTTAGGACAGGGGGGCAGTGGAAGTCCTCTGTCCTAACACCTCATCCATGAGGACAAACCAGGTCCAGTAGCAGCGCTGGGCCTCCCGCTGACCCTCTCCTGTCCCTGGATATTAGCAATTTTCAGCAAAGTATTTATTAACTTGCATGGGTAAAACAAATATAATTAGTTTCCACATCATCATTCAATCCTGCAGCTACTTTGTACTTGTTCTTTAAATGGTCCCACTTGTTTCTGGCCTGCTGGACTCGACCTTCCCCTGCAGGTCCATTGTTTCCAGAACTGTTCTGAACACAGAGAGAAGCAAGAGAAAAGGTAAACACAAGATCACATTAACACAGGGATGCAAAGATTGACAAAAAGTGACATCAGGACTGACAAACGGGCTATTTATTATTTATTATGTATTATTTATTATTTATCATGTGTTATTTATTATTTATTATTGCCTTACTTCCATCTAGCCGCTGCAGAATGTTTCGCCCTGTGAACAAATGTTGTTCTGACCTCAGACAGTGATGAAGCTTCTCTGTTTGCTCCCTAAAACACAATGAAATGTAAAAGACGTTTTGTGTTACGTTACCGGACAAAAGAGTTCTAATACAGCAAACAAATATAATGATCATAAGGATAATCATGAACTTAGCTCTTTGTTCAAACGTTTAACTAGATTTTACAGGGATCGCAGCCTGATCTAAATCTGTTCATCTTGGTCCATTAATGTACAAGAAGTAAAAAATAGTCTATAACATCTCCACAGTCACAACAAGACATAAGATATAAGTCAACCTCTGAATGAAAGTGAAGTGTCATGAGTCCATCATGGCAGCCCTGCCTTCTCCCTCGTGTGTGTTTTGTGTTTCCCTGTCTGTATTATTCCTCCAGTTTCTCTTCCCCTGTCTGTTCTGTGTGTGTGTGTGTGTGTGTGTGTGTGTGTGTGTGTGTGTGTGTGTGCATGTGGGCGTGGCTTCCCTTCCACAGGCAGCACCAGGTGAATCCACTGCAGTAATCAACCTCCTATAAAGCCACTGGATTCTCTCCTGCTCATCGGCAGATCGTTTCATCAGTCAACGTGGTTGTTTGAATCCTGGCTCCTCTGTATTTTGTCTTCGTGCCCTGTGCTTTAGCTAGTGTAGCTAATTCTCCTGTGTTTTTCCACCTTGCCTCAGATTGCTGTGCTTGCTGTGCAGTCTTGTGTTTTACTTTCTCCCTGCCTGCTTGTTACCTGCTCTCCTGTGTTTCTACTCTGTGTGAGTACGCCGGAGAGATGGACCTCTCTGCACCGTGCCGCAGCATCGCCATCGCCCTGCAGCGGACATCACGTCACGACACCTTCACCCTCGTTTTCACTGGTGACTTCACGAGCCACGTTTGGATCCCAGGACAACGCACCACCCCCTTCCCCTGCACTTGTTTACACGTCCGATCATTAAAGAACTCGTTTAAAGTGAATCTGTTGTCTGGGTCGTGCATTTGGGTCCTAAGTATATACAAACTGTAACATGAAGGCTTTTAAGGCTTTACTTCCAAAGGCATCAAGCTGAGCGTTACCGACGTATTTTAACTGACATTTTGAGGTTTTAAGGTCCCTTGAAGGTTAACATAACTGGTGTTGGATGTACAAATGAGTAAAAACCAAGTATAAACCCAATCTCTCTATAAAAGCAAGGAATCTCTGTCTGTGTGTGTGTGTGTGTGTGTGTGTGTGTGTGTGTGTGTGTGCCTCAAATATCTCTGCGGATCAGGATCAGACTGACCTGAGACCTTCAACATGGCTGCTGCGTGGTTAAAGGGTGTGCAACGTCAGATTTGTTTGGACTGCAATGATACCGTTAATAAATGATTTAATAAATGATTGACCAATTCCGCGGGCATTGTCAACCGTAGCCACCACAGTCACGTGCGCACCAGAGCCAATCACTGCAGAGCTCACCCCCACGCCCCACCTCCTGAGTCAACGCACGCACTGTTGCGTCCAAATCACGTGACCAATTTAAGATGACGTTGCAGCAAGACGCAGTCTCGGTTCCGACGTATGTGTTGGTGCGGCCTTCAAACTATATACCAGTTTTTAAATCGTGTTGACAGGCCAAGTAAAACCGGACTTATGATAAATAATGTCCGTCACGCTTTTTCGCTAACATTGCCGTCACGTTTGCTGCGTGTTTGGTGCAGGAAGAAACGGTAAAAACGGGCTTCTCTCACGAAAGTCTCCGTAAGCAGAAAGTGTTTTAAAGAAAAAACAAAACCTGTGCTACTCCCCTTCCTATTGGTGGAAAAAGGCACCACACCAACCAATCATACAATTATACGGCTAACCACGTGATTTGGTTGCTGAGGAACAGGGGAAGTTGTGGGAGGGACGGAGGCGTAAGAGTGACAGGCAACGACGGTCGGTGTAGAGACAGCGACAGAGAGAGCGAGTTTTGAGTGTTGAGAGATTTGTGACATTTAGCGTGTTTGGAGTGTATAGTTAGTGTGTTATGTAGTGTTTGGTGTAGTGTGTTTAGTGTGTAGTAGAATCAGTTTTTTGTTTAATGATTCAGAATAATGAGGAGAAGCTGAATGTGGAGCAGGCAGTGCAGCTCTTCATTCAGCTGGAAGGAGCTCAGGCAGACCTGAGCATTGCCTGCATTTAAACGTAAATATTTACATATAACTTTGTACATTTTAAAATCGTATGCACAAATTTAGCAAACAACAGTTTATATTTGCATTATAAGTTATAAAAGATGGTTCGTCAAACATATTTGTGGTTTTCACCGTAAAAAATCGAACTTTTTCTACTTGGATTCTATGTTTTTTTTTGTGATTTTAGGTCCATTGTGTTAATACAGTATGTCAAAATAAAAAATAACTGTACAGTCACACATGTGAGGTTGTGCTAAAAATACTGACATCAAGTAAATAGTTTTTAAAGTGAAATATAATGGCAAAATCAAAAATAGTCAAAAACAGCCAATTATACCGTGGAATATCAGATTTCACAACAAACCTAAATATCCCTGACATCCCCTGACAAATACAGCCTCATTTGACCATCCATGAAAAAGCTACTTAACCTCCCACTTTTCTATAGGAATACATACTTCCTACGGGCACTGCACTAGTACTTTTAAAGGCGAGATCTGCGCCACTTGAGGTCGCCATTATTTCTTTCTTTCTTCTCTTTGGATGCGCGATGAATCTTGGGCAATTTATAGCCGTGAAGGATAGTAGCGGTGTGTCCTCCAGGAACAGGCAAAAGAAGGCAGCATTTGTGGGGAGCATTTGGAGGACACTTTGAATTAGGACAGGCTTCGCACGGCGTAGTGACGTAATTGCACTTCAAATGCGCACTCTGAAGGATGCTGCCCCTGAATTGGGACACAGCCATTGAAATCAGTGAGGAGAGAGGAAACAAGAATTTATGTGTACAGAGTGGAGTGGAGCTGGTCAACAAATAATTTTAAAAGGAAAAAGGAATAAAAGCACGACAGTTTTCCTCCTGAAACACCACAAAGTTCAGAGCAGAACAGCTTTTGTCAGCCAGTTCCTGCAGAGGAATTACAGAGTTTTCTGTCACTTGTTGCTTTTAATGGACTAGAAATGTGTCTTTCCACATGTCTTCCTGCAGTGAACATCATAGCAGGTTAACAAGTAAACTGTGAAAACTGATGCAGGACACAAGAGGGCGTCGTCATCCTGCTGACCAGAGAGTAAACACACAGCATCTCTCTCAAACCTCCTCATCCTGGAATGAAGCACAGCACCCTCCCCTTCAGATCAGCTGTTTGAAAGTGGGTGTAACCATGAAGAGAGAGAGCTGATGAGCCACGTTCACTGCAGAAACAGACAGTCATTGTGACTCAGAGGTGAAATGGCGCAGCAAAACAATCAGCTGGACCGAGCAAAGTTCTGCTGTTCCATCTGTTTGGATCTACTGAAGGATCCGGTGACTATTCCCTGTGGACACAGCTACTGCATGAACTGTATTCAAAGCTACTGGGACACAGAGGATGAGAAGAAACCCCACAGCTGCCCTCAGTGTAGGCAGAGCTTCACACCGAGGCCTGTCCTGGTGAAAAACACCATGTTAGCAGATTTAGTGGAGGAGCTGAAGAAGACTGGACTCCAAGCTGCTCCTGCTGATCTCTGCTATGCTGGACATGAAGATGTGGCCTGTGATGTCTGCACTGGGAGGAAACTGAGAGCTGTCAAGTCCTGTCTGGTCTGTATGATGTCTTACTGTGAGAAACATCTTCAGCGTCATTATGAAGCAGCTCCTTTAAAGAAACACAAGCTGGTGGAGCCGTCAGAGAAGCTCCAGGAGAACATCTGCTCTCGTCATGATGAGGCGAAGAAAATGTTCTGTCGTACTGATCAGCAGTGTATCTGTTATCTCTGCTCTGTGGATGAACATAAAGGCCACGACACAGTGTCAGCTGCAGCAGAGAGGACTGAGAGGCAGAGAGAGCTGGAGGGGAGTCGACACAACATCCAGCAGAGAATCCAGGACAGAGAGGAAGATGTGAAGCTGCTTCAACAGGAGGTGGAGGCCATCAATGGCTCTGCTGATAAAGCAGTGCAGCACAGTGAGAAGATCTTCACCCAGCTGATCCGTCTCATGGAGGAAAGACGCTCTGATGTGAAGCAGCAGGTCAGATCCCAGCAGGAAACTGAAGTGAGTCGAGTCAAAGAGCTTCAGGAGAAGCTGGAGCAGGAGATCACTGAGCTGAAGAGGAAAGACGCTGAGCTGAAGAAGCTCTCACACACAGAGGATCACAACCAGTTTCTACACAACTACCCCTCACTGTCAGCACTCAGTGAGTCTACACACTCATCCAGCATCAATATCCGTCCTCTCAACTACTTTCAGGATGTGACAGCAGCTGTGTCAGAGCTCAGAGACAAACTACAGGACGTCCTGAGAGAGACATGGACCAACATCTCACTGACAGTGACTCAAGTGGATGTTTTACTGTCAAACCCACAACCAGAGCCCGAGACCAGAGCTGGATTCTTAAGATATTCACGTGAAATCACACTGGATCCAAACACAGCATACACACAGCTGTTATTATCTGAGGGGAACAGAAAAGTAACATACATCATTCAACCACAGTCTTATTCTAGTCACCCAGACAGATTCACTAACAAGTGTCAGGTCCTGAGTAGAGAGAGTCTGACTGGACGTTGTTACTGGGAGGTGGAGTGGAGAGGAGGACGAGTTTATGTAGCAGTCGCATACAAGAATATCAGCAGAGCAGGGAGTGTGAGTCAGTTTGGATTTAATGACAAATCTTGGTCATTATCTTGTGACAATGACAGTTATAACTTTTGGCACAACAAAGTCCACACTCCCGTCTCGGGTCCTCGGTCCTCCAGAATTGGAGTGTACCTGGATCACAGTGCAGGTATTCTGTCCTTCTACAGCGTCTCTGAAACCATGACTCTCCTCCACAGATTCCAGACCACATTCACTCAGCCTCTCTATGCTGGAATTTATGTTTATGTTATGTCCACTGCTGAGTTCAGTAAAGTCAAATAGACAGAAGTCATTTAAGGAACAGTAAGTTAAATCCTGAGTTTTAACTCTTAAACTTATTCTGTCTTCATGTTTGTGGCTGATTGTTGTGTCGTGTCTTCACCTGTCAATCAAACATTGTGGGCGGTACTTTGACATATTGTCATCTGTTGTTGTGTAAATGTCTGAGTGTGTTTAGGTGGCGCTCCTTCCTGTGTCTGTTTAACCATGGAGGCTCTCACTGCTCATGATGACTTTTGTTCATCTGAACTGACATTTGTCTGCATGAAGATATAAACTTCTCTGTGCTCTAAATGTGTGTTGAATATTTGTACTGATGTGTTTGCATGTTGTTGTTTCTCTTCCACTGCATGAGTCTAAAGATAGAAAGCAGCAGAGCTTCATTTATCCTACAGATTTAGTTCTCATCACTCTGTACAGTTTTAAATTCATCTAGAATCACATTTACATTTATTTGTTTGGCAGAACAAAAGCTGTCGTTGTTCCGATCGTCACACAAATTCAATAATATGTGAGGAAGATCATTTATTATGTTGTTGTACGTAGCTGAGATTCAAACAAACTGATTGTGTGGATGAAGTGAAATCATTGAACAAGAGTCATTGAACAGACTTTACTGATGGGACGTGTGAACAAACTGAAGCTTTACATCATGAATAAACCAACATGAACAAAGTGTTTTCTTGTCGTCTTCATTCCAGGGTCTCACACAGAGCTGATGGAGAACATGTGACACTAATATGAGAGTATAACTGAGGCAGTTTTCCTCCTGAAACACCACAAAGTTCACAGTTCATGTTCAGAGCTGAAGCCATCAGAAAATCATCAAGTGAATGAATTATTCTTCACATTTGGTTACAAGTATTTCCACCTTGTTGAATCATAATTCTAGAAGTCAGAGAACTTAAAAACCCTCAAATGTCACATTCCTAATTACTATTTACAAGCTGAGAGCTGATGTGAATAATATCTGTAAATTGAAACTCTTCTCTCCCATCTTTCCCGTGTGACCTGAATGCAGCATCAGTGTTCCAGGCTGACTCCTGTGAACAAAGTGACACAGTGTAATGTTCCATATATTTAAATGTGTCTTTACTGATGTTGTTTGAAGCTGCCAAAGGCTCAGTGAAGTTTCCACATGTCTTCCTGCAGTGAACATCACAGTAGGTTAACAAGTGAACTGTGAAAACTGATGCAGGACACAAGAGGGCGCCGTCATCCTGCTGACCAGAGATGTAGTGGAGGTTAAAGCAGCTCCGCTCACTTTGTCTGCAGGTTATTAAGATGATGAGAAACTGTATAAATGTATCATATATCATGGATATTTCAGAGTCCAAATGATCCTGTATTGAAGTCTGCTGTTGGAGAGTTGTGTGCTTGGCTCCTGGTTACCTCCAATCTTGCAGAAACAGTTCAGGTCATAGTCACAGCTGTTGAGCTGAAAACAGCGTTCGCATCCATCAAGGAGGAGAAACTGGTTCAGGACCGTAAACGTGAAAAGACTCATCGATACTAATAGTAGTGCTATGGTCAGTGGTATTGATACAGTTGATGATTGTCGTTAGAGTTTGAAAGACAAAGAAGATCTAGGTTTGACTGAACAACAACAATCACCATGATTTGACAAAGACTAAAGATTTATGAACAACTTTGCCTGTAATTGACTGTAAATACCTCGTTTTTGATTGTTGCCTTTTCTCACAGTGTGCATGTGGAATCTGCAGATCCTCTTAAAGTCTGCCTGCAGGATGGAAACTTCATGCTGGACATAAATACATCACTGGCAGGGAAATGTAACTCCTTTGTCTTTGACTTTATGAAAATAGGAATTATGGCTCCATCCACGTTTGTTTAAGAGATCAAGGCCTGTATTGAACCAGAGGACACCAGGCAGAGGGGACAGTTGAACACATTGGCATCTAAAGGACCATGTTGTTGTCCTCGCTGAGTTAATGTTTTACCTCAGTAAAGGTCAAGTTCATATGATACTGCTGATTTTTATACTCTGATGCACTTTTCTATATTTACGGTATTTGGATTTCCCAAGTTTGTGTTTGATTTAATGTGAGATGCATTTAAACAAATAAATGAGTCACTTCTTCGGCTCTGAACCCAACAGCACGTGGCTGCATCACAGCTTTTCACTCTGTGCTTCAGTTGGTGACATTTATGTTTGGTTGAGTAGGATTTTTAACTCCTTGAATAGGATTTTTTTTCTGTCTTATTTATATAATTCTGATTTGTACCAGAAACACCTTCCTTAATCAGACAGATAAAAATGCAGATTTATTAAGAAGCTGTGTTTAACCTTTACAGTTAATCCGCTGGCAGGGGAGGAAGCTGGACAGACTCGGCAGGCCCAAACGTATTGTGAGGGTCTGCTGGGAACGTCTGGCGGAACCCTCTGTCAGGGAGGTCTTCAACTCCCACCTCCGGGAGAGCTTTGACCAGATCCCGAGGGAGGCTGGGGACATTGAGTCCGAATGGACCATGTTCTCCACTTCCATTGTTGACGCGGCTGTTCGGAGCTGTGGCCGTAAGATCTCCGGTGCCTGTCATGGTGGCAATCCCCGAACCTGGTGGTGGACACCCGAAGTAAGGGATGCTGTCAAGCTGAAGAAGGAGTCCTATCAAGCATGGTTGGCTCGGGGGACTCCTGAGGCAGCTGACGGGTACCGGCAGGCTAAGCGTGCGGCAGCACGGGCGGTCGCGGAAGCAAAAACCTTGGGTCTGGGAAAAGTTCGGGGAGGGCATGGAGGAGGACTACCGGTCAGCCTCGAGGAAATTCTGGCAAACCATCCAGCGCCTCAGGAGGGGGAAGCAGCTCTCCACCAACACTGTTTATGGTGGAGGTGGGGAGCTGTTGACTTCTACTGGGGATATCGTTGGGTGGTGGAAGGAATACTTCGAGGATCTCCTCAATCCCACTGACACGCCTTCCATAGAGAAAGCAGAGGCTGGGGACTCAGAGGTTGATCCATTCATCACCCAAGCAGAAGTCACTGAGGTAGTTGGGAAGCTCCTCAGTGAAGTCTTTAGGAGTGGCTTTACTTTAGCCACTCCTAAATACTTCTCTTTAAACTCACCTTAGACTCAGCTGACTTCTGAAACTACAGACCCTTTCATTCCTCTCGAAAAAACTGGAACACGCAGTGTACAACCAACTGTCCTCATATCTTTCAGAAAGCAACTTCAATGATTCTAATCAGTCAGGCTTCAGGACTGCTCACTCCACTGAGATGGTCCTCCTCACAGCGACGTCTTCGCTCGGTGCCTCCAGAACCTCATCCCACTCGTCAGTCCTCATTCCCCTCGACTTTTCTTCCTCTCCACTCTGGCTGAACTTGGCATTGCTGACTCTGCTCTAACCTGGTTCACATCATAACTGACAAATTGCACGATTAAGGTCACATGGAAGGGCTCCTTGTTTTCTGGAAACTGGTGTCCCCCAAGGCTCAGTAATAGGACCGCTTCTATTTTCACTATACACTCGATCACTAGGCTGTGCAATCACATTTCATGGATTCTTTTACCACGGCTATGCAGAGGACACCCAACTGTCCCTCTCTTTTCCCCTCATCCTCCTCCAACACCCATGTTGTGACCAGTGTTTGTTTCATTACTTTTTTTCAGTAACGAGTAGTGTAAGGCATTACTGTTCTGAATGTAGTAATCACATTACAGTTCGCCAAGCTCGTTGCTTTTGTTACATTGCTAGGTTAATCAATTTTAACAGCTGAGCCCGGGGCAGAAACAGCTATCCACCGCTGCCAACACAACCTCTAACCTGAGGCACCTGCAGCGGCAACATGCTAGTGTAACCGGATGGTTTATATTGTCTATGCATTTCAGTTCTCTGGTGTCCCTCAGTCTGTTCATTTTGCGACAGGTATGGCGATCGCGGCAGGTGTGTGACACGCCCCTTACCGTCACCTGTAGTGCAGCTGCGTCCTCGCCCGCTAATGCGGGGCAGTTCATATACACCCCCCCCCCGTCATTTAGTCTTTCTCTTTCCTCTGCCGAAGCGAGTGTGGCTGGCTCGCAGCTCCGCCACGCCGTAGTGTCCAGGCGTGTATGTGCCGTGTGCATTCTGCAGGTATGTAGCACATTCTCGTGATGTGAAGATGTAATACGATGCTGTGCTGACGGTCCTCTGTTGTAGGTTGGCGTTTTGGGCCGAGATGGTGTGTATGTGTGTCCCTGTCTGGTTAGCTGTTGCTGCCGCCGTAGCTGCTAGCAGCTTCAAGCACCGAAGTGTGCGGGACACATGTAGCTATAAGCTAAATGCTATTGTGTCTGCTAGTGTGGTTAGGTGTTGTCACTAACAGTTGACTTTGTTTCTTTTTGAAGCTTGTCTGGTGTGAGGCTGCTGTTTGCCCTGCCTTGCCTCTAACCCCTTTTCTTTCTTTTTGCCTTGCCTTGCTAGTTAGCCTACAGGAAACAGTTGCTCTGTTGTCGTCGTATAGACATTCTCTTAAAAGTGTAGTTGAGTTCAAGTGTGCTCAGCCCCAATCAGATCGTGAGACATTAGTAGGGGTGGGAGGGGTTACTGCAGCAGTTATAGTGGAGGACCTGCCAAATGTATACCTCTTGTATGGTTTCTCTTCTTCCGTGTTGAGTTTGCAGTTGATTTGTAAATAAATATATGGTTTTGTTTCGTTTTTTTGGGTTTGAGTGCAGTGACCTCTGCCAGAGCTAGCTGTGGTGGTCTGCCCTTTCTTTTCCTAACTGAACCACTGTATTGGTTTAGGTGAAACATCACATATGTTAGAGATTAAAGAAAATAACTATATAAATGTTTTAGAGACATAACTTGATAAATTAAATTGTTTTATTGAGAGTAATAAAGTTTGTTAAATTATTCAACATCATGCCTGTATTCATTTGTGTACGAACCTGTGTATGGGTTATTTTTGGGAAACCCTCAGAGAAATTAAAGTTAAAGGAGTATACTCTTTAGGTGCAAGTCCTAAGGTGGCATTGTTGGTGTTACATCGATTCTCTAGATCTGCCACTCGCAGTTCAACTGGTATTGCCACACTAGCATGAAGTTAGTGCCTGCTAAAGATCAGACCGAGAGTGATGCTGATGAGAAGATGTTGCCAAGTCCTACACCAACAAAACAGGCAAGGCTTGACTTTGAGCAAAAATTAGCAACAAAAGCGGAGATAGATTGGCTTGTAGCCGCATATATTGTGGAGGAAATGTTGCCTGTTTCCACAGTGGAATCGCCATCTTTTCGAAACATACTGAACAAAATACACATAACGCGGAGTGGGTGCCCACCATCAGACAGTAAAACCTTTATAAGCTTCTGTTTTCATTGAAAACATTGAACACAGTGGAATCATCTGATTGTTGGTTGTTCAAGAAATGGCCTATTGGCTTAATGGTAATAAAGAGCGTAAAGAACACTCCTTCTTTGTATGTTCTACTTCCATCTTGTGCATCTCAGGAAATTTTATAGAGCAAGTAGAAAGAATGTAACAAGTAATGTAACGAGTAATGTAACTAATTACTTTCTTCAGGGAGTAATCATGTAATGTAAGGCATTACTATTTTTGAGAGTAATCTGTAATTTGTAATATATTACTTTTTTGAGTAACGAGCCCCAACACTGGTTGTAATGCGCATCTCTGAATGTCTGCAGAAATTTTTGCTTAAACAACCGCGCATTGAATGAAACTCAACCTTAGTAAAACTGAACTCCTCTTCATCCCAGCCTCTGCGACTAAACCGTTGCAGTGTATCCAGAACACTGCAGCGTGCCTCGTTTAAAATCTACCCAAATTCTCCCATGCGACTCCCCTCCTCCGTGACCTCCACTGGCTTACTGTTGTGGCCTGCATCCAATTCAAGTCAATTCAAGTCAATGCTGCTGGCCTTCAAGGCCGTCAACAGAACTACACCCATCTACCTCCAAACAATGGTCAGACCTCACGCCCCAGTGAGAGCCTTTCGCTCTACTACATCAGCTGGCTGACTGGTACCAGCATCGCTGAGAGCAAACAAAGCCCACTCAGCGAAGCCGCGACTCTTCTCTGTTTTGGCGCCTCAGTGGTGGAACAAACTCCTGACCAATGTCAGAACAGTGGAATCACTTCACTTCAATCACTCCATCTTCCATGAAAGACTCAAAACTCATTTGTTCAGACTTCACCTCAACCCCACATAGCATGACTCCCTTCCGACCTCCCCAAAAAAGTTTTCATTGATTGTGAAAACTGGAGAGTCGTCATCAAACCCTCTAATTCTAAGAAGAGTTCACCTACTAAAAACTGAAGTGATCAGAGTTTTTAAAAGAGAAATCATCTCTGTTGTGAACGAGTGTTAAACACAGAGTGTCTCTCAAACATTCCTGGAATGAAGCCCAGCTGGATCAGCCCTCCCTCTTCTTCCTGCTCTCAAACACAGCAGCTCCACTCTGTCACTATAATTCCTTGTTCCCTCCCCTTCAGATCTGCACTTTGAAAATGGGTGTAACCATGAAGAGAGAGAGCTGACGAGCCCCATTCACTGCAGAAACACATGTTGTTCAGATCAGAGCTCAGACCAGTTTCAGTTATCAGGAAATGAATCTCAGACAGTCGTTGACACTCGGAGGTGAAATGGCGCAGCAAAACAATCAGCTGGACCGAGCAAAGTTCTGCTGTTCTGTCTGTTTGGATCTACTGAAGGATCCGGTGACTATTCCCTGTGGACACAGCTACTGCATGAACTGTATTCAAAGCTACTGGGACACAGAGGATGAGAAGAAAACCCACAGCTGCCCTCAGTGTAGGCAGAGCTTCACACCGAGGCCTGTCCTGGTGAAAAACACCATGTTAGCAGATTTAGTGGAGGAGCTGAAGAAGACTGGACTCCAAGCTGCTCCTGCTGATCTCTGCTATGCTGGACCTGAAGATGTGGCCTGTGATGTCTGCACTGGGAGGAAACTGAGAGCTGTCAAGTCCTGTCTGGTCTGTATGATGTCTTACTGCAAGAAACATCTTCAGCCTCATTATGAATTATTTGAAAAACACAAGCTGGTGGAGCCGTTAAAGAAGCTCCAGGAGAACATCTGCTCTCGTCATGATGAGGTGATGAAGATTTTCTGTCGTACTGATCAGCAGATCATCTGTATTTTGTGCTCCATGGACGAACATAAAGGCCACGACACAGTGTCAGCTGCAGCAGAGAGGATTGAGAGGCAGAGAGAGCTGGAGGGGAGTCGACACAACATCCAGCAGAGAATCCAGGACAGAGAGGAAGATGTGAAGCTCCTTCAACAGGAGGTGGAGGCCATCAATGGCTCTGCTGATAAAGCAGTGGAGCACAGTGAGAAGATCTTCACCCAGCTGATACGTCTCATGGAGGAAAGACGCTCTGATGTGAAGCAGCAGGTCAGATCCCAGCAGGAAACTGAAGTGAGTCGAGTCAAAGAGCTTCAGGAGAAGCTGGAGCAGGAGATCACTGAGCTGAAGAGGAAAGACGCTGAGCTGAAGAAGCTCTCACACAAAGAGGATCACAACCAGTTTCTACACAACTACCCCTCACTGTCAGCACTCAGTGAGTCTACATACTCATCCAGCATCAATATCCGAGGGGTTTGGTAGGGGAAGTGACATCCAAAAGAAAAAGGAGAACACCCCACGCACACAGCAAAACGTGACGTGCAAACAAAGAAAATCTTAAAAAGGGATCACACAGCACACAGGGGACCACCACCACCCAGGAGGACCACCACCACCACCGTCAGCCTTCAGCACTAAAGGGGAGAGGAAAACACGATTAAAAGGGCTCAAATTTAAGGACAAAATCTTTTATAATGCGTGCCCACACATGTAAATGATCAATTAATAAACTGAAAAGTGTTAAATTAGATTAATAAATCAACCCAACAAACAAAAGAAACAAGTCTCTGGCCAGAGATATCAACTCAACAATTAACCAGTTTTAACAGTTTTAACTCAAATTGATCAAATTAACAACAGAAATTCAACCATTAAACAGGGAATAAATAAATAAACAATTAAACCAAACCTTGCCAGATTGCACTTAAGACACACACACACACACACGCAGAATTACAGTTTTAGTGAGTGGCTGAGAGTTCTAGCAAACTCGTTGCATCCAGTACGAGTGACAGCCACACACACACGAAGCAGCACCGCACTTAGCAGCAGGAAACAGGCTGACCACCGGCGGCTGACCGGACCAGAGCCAGGCCGTCGGAGCAGCAGCAGCAAAGCAGCAGAACAGCGGCGAAGCAGCAGAACAGCGGCAGACAGCGGCGAAGCAGCGGTAGCAAGGTAGCAGAACAGCGGCGAAGCAGCAGAACAGCGGCAGACAGCGGCGAAGCAGCGGTAGCAAGGTAGCAGCGGTAAAAGCCGTGATTAATCAGCTGTGCTCGCAGCTAACGTTAGCATTAGCTTAGCGTTAGCGTTTCAGTTCCAGCTATAAGTCAGAGTGCATTGGCATCCCTCCCAAAGAGGGAGAGGGGTGAAGAAACCAAACGTAGCAGGGAAGACAGACACCATGCAGCACACAACCAGCAGACTGTTAGAGGGAGAGGAGCAGAAGAGGGGCTTAGCACCTGGCTACAGCAATAAATGGCAGAAGCATGTCATCACTCACCAATGCTCTGGTTGCAGCAATAAACAGCCCCTGACCGGTTGGCTCGACCGCGGTGAAGACGCCAAGTCTATTAGGGAACGACGGTTTTAATTAAATGAAACACGGATGAATATACAAAAAACAGCACGGCAATGTGCGCTTACCTGTGCTCGGGCGCTAGCGGCACATACGACGACCCGGAAGTAGGCGGGCCGAAAAGGCAGGAAGCGAGAGGTCAGGAGGGGGGACACGGCCTACTTTTATCCCCTTGGGAAGAGCAGTGATTGGCTAATAAGCCAGAGGGACCGTGATGCAGCCAAACTAAGTCTAATAAGGCAGTGGTGCCTCATACCACTACAATCCACCCCCCCCATTTTCATCGTCGACCCGACGATGCACTTAAGAAACTCAACTCTAAGACCATGGTCTAAAGAAAGCAAACACAGCACTTGACTGAACGGCTGAGGGCCCCGCCTGAGCAACCTCACTGGCAGGCCTGGGTAAGTGATGGAGGTTTGAGTGGTGTCCAGCGGTAGATCGGGTTGTCCGTCGCCTGACAGCTTCATCGTTCCCTGATTGAGGGACTGCCAAGGGGGCGGTGCTTAGAGAAGGGGACCGTGCCGTCGAGTGAACAGGAAGTGCTGAGGGTAAGGTTACTGCACGTAGCGCAGCGGTGTCGTTGCTCCCAGAAGAGGGAGAGACCGAAGAACCCAAAAGAGCAGGGTGCAATGGGACTGTTAAAGCAACGGGTGTCGCTGATGCAGGAGCCAGTTGGGCTTCTCCAGCAGAGTGATCAGCTGGTGGGAAAAGGGGGTCCCTTACCACAGCCATCAAGTCCTCATCGTCAGAGGAGCTCTCAGACACTGCCCGCCGGCCAAGTATGATGGGAAGAGGAGCAGGGTTGTCGCCTGAAGCAGCCATCCCAACTATGGCTTTAAGCAGTGTTCGATGTACCCGTTTGACTTTGGCAGGGTCGTCCTCTGGTGCAACTGTATACACTGCCCCATTGCCAGGGGGAGCTTTGATCACTCGATGCACCACAGGATTCCACTTATCCTGGATCTTATGCCGACCCTTCCAAACAAACTCCTTTAAAATCACTGACTGGCCCACCACCAGTGGTTCTGACCGGACAGACTGGTCATGGTTTTCCTTCCGGCGTTGGGCTGCCTCCTTCAGTCGGCCTCGGACGCCGTCAAAAGCCACATGTAACCGAGTCTGATGCTCCCGGACCCAGTCATTCACTGTCCCATCAACAGGATCCTGCACTCTTCCCAGCAAGAAGTCAACAGGGAGCCTTGCCTCACGACCAAACATGAGGAAAAATGGCGATTCCCCAGTGGACTGATGCGGTGTGGTGTTATAGGCGTACAGTATCTGAGGTAGACAGGAGTGCCAGTCACGCTTCCTAGAGGGAGGCAAAGTGCGCAGCAAGTCATGAAGAGTGCGATTAAAACGCTCACACTGACCATTACCTGCCGGATGGTATGGTGTGGTGCGGGATTTTTCGATGTTATAGAGACCGCACAGCTGTCGAATGAGTGCACTTTCAAAGTTGCGACCCTGATCAGAATGAATGCGCGCTGGAACACCAAACTTGGAGAACCACTCCGTGACGAGCGCTTGTGCCACTGTAGAGGCACGCTGGTCACGAGTGGGAATGGCGAGTGTATATTTGCTGAACACATCCGTCAGCACAAGGACGTTCTCCAGCCCGTTATGGGTTGGTTCAAGCATTGTAAAATCCATTGCCAGGATTTCATTAGGCTCTGAAGCAAGCAGATGTCCCATGAAGCTACGAACGGGTGGCCCAGAGTCTTTAGCCACTTGGCACCGCTCACAAGTTTGACACCAACGCTTCACATCGGTTGACATCCCCGGCCAATAGCACCGCTGCCTGAGCAATTCCAAAGTCCTGCCCACCCCCTGGTGCCCATGATTTTGATGGACCTCCATAAGGACTTTGTCCCTCAAAGCAGCTGGCAAAAGCACCTGGAGAACTAGTTCTCCCCCGTCAGAGCGAGAGACTTGCCGGTACACCACTCCGGCCCGTTCAATCAATCGCTCCCACTGCTTGAGAAGCACCAAGGCTGGTGGAGATAACCGCTTACGATCGTCATGATTCAGGTATCGTTTCTGCTGCCAAAACACAAGGACTTCCTGGGTCACAGGATCAGCTCGCTGAAGTTCTCCAATGTCTGCAGGCAGATGCTGAGGCAGGGCCTGAACAGCAGCCTGACAGGCTGTAGGCCCACTGGCCTGGAGAGCCTGTTGCAAGGGCTGAGGAAGTGATGTGCCGGAGACGATGATCTCAAGGTCCGTGGTTCTGGGAGGATGCAAGCGCGACAGAGCATCCGCATTTGTGTTACTCTTGCCAGAGCGGTAACGGATCTCAAAGTCAAATGACGCAAGTTGGGCTGCCCAACGCTGCTCCAGGGCTCCAAGCTTAGCTGATGACAGATGGCTAAGCGGATTATTGTCTGTGAAGACAAGACATTTGTGGCCAAGCAGGTATTCTCGAAATTTATCAGTCATAGCCCATCTTAGCGCCAGAAACTCCAGCTTCATAGAGCTATAATTGACAGGGTTGCGTTCAGTCGGCCTTAAGCTACGACTGGCGAAGGCAATGGGCCGCACTTTTCCTTCTTGCTCTTGGGAGAGCACTGCGCCCAGGCCCCCATGGCTTGCGTCGACCTCCAAGATGAAAGGAAGGGAGAGGTCAGCGTATGCCAGCACGGGTGCGGTGGTAAGCTTAGATTTTAGAGCCTCAAAGCTCCGCTGATGTTCTCCTGTCCATTTTCCCACAACTGGTTCAGAGCGTCTGGACTTGGACCCCACAAGTTCAGCTACAAGGCGATGTAGAGGGGCAGCCAACTTGGCAAAGCCTTCCACAAAGCGACGATAGTAGCTTGCAAATCCGAGAAAGGACCGCAGCGCCAAGATGGTGGTTGGAGGCTGCCAGTTGGCTACCACCTCAAGCTTGCTCGGATCAGTGGAAACACCTTCGGCTGAAATAATGTGGCCCAAGTAACGCACCTCCTGTTGAAAAAAGGAGCACTTTGACAACTTGGCCTTCAGGCCCTCGTGTTGTAATCGCTGCAGTACCACTTCCAGTCTCTCAAGATGTTGTTGAAAGGTAGATGAAAAAACCACAATGTCATCCAGGTACAAGAGCAGCGACTGACATTGCTGATCTCCAAAAACACGCTGCATAAGTCGCTGGAAAGTGCTGGGTGCATTACACAACCCAAAGGGCATGCGATTCCACTCAAAAAGTCCGAAAGGAGTGCAAAACGCCGTCTTGGGTCGGTCGGCCTCCACCACCGGGACCTGATTGTACCCACTGGCTAAATCCATAGTGGAAAACCAGCGGGCTCCGGTGAGTGCATCCAGTGACTCCTCGATCCGAGGAAGAGGAAATGCGTCTTTTCGGGTCCTGTGGTTAAGCTGCCGATAGTCTACGCACAAGCGCAGACTACCATCCTTCTTTTTAGCCAGCACGATCGGTGAAGCAAACGGACTGCAGCTTTCCCTGATGACCTGTGCACCTAGCAGCTGGTTAATGTGCTCCTTGACTACTTCGTACTCTGATGGCGGAATACGTCGATAGCGTTGACGGACGGGAGTGTCGTCAAGAAGCGGGATTTCATGTGCGATCAGGTTGGTGCACCCCAGGTCGCTGTCGTGAGTGGAAAAGACAGAAGCATATTTCCAAAGAAGGAGTCTGGCTTCCTTCTGTTCTTTAGCTGACAAAGCAGATAGATCAACCGCATCTATTTGGTCTTGCAGCGTAGGAACCACAGCCTGGGATGCAATGGTGGCCAGATAAGATGGAACCTCCTTAACACTGGAGGGTAAGCTCACCACACAAACCTCACGCAATGCACCGACCTCTGTACGAGGGTAAAGCAGCACATCAGATGTTCCAACGTTTACGACAGGTATATACACAGTACCTCCCTCCACTTGAACCAGTGCTGGAGACGTAAGCAGTCCAGCAGGGAGACCCTGATCCGAGGGCTCAAAGAGCACAGTAGTCCCAGAATGCTGTGCAGAACAGGTAGCTGGAACAAGCTGCATAGCTTTCTTGCCTCGCAGCTTAACCTTACCAACGGCATCAAAAGAGGAAGTCAGAGAGGCTTGATGGCATCTCTGCAATGCCTGCACCACAGACTTTGGTGCTTCAGTGACGGTGGGTAGCTTAAACAGGGCAGAGCCATGTTGCCCAAACAAGGTGCTGTAGCACCTTCGTAAAATGTTCATCCCCAAGACACCCGGGGCAGGAAGAGATGCATCAGCTGGAGGGTCCTTGACCACCAGTAGCCCACACCCTGGCAAAGTCCGACCACAGAGCTCGACTTCGAGTTCCAAGTAGCCAAGGTATGGGATGGGCAGTCCATTGGCGGCTTGAAGCTGAAGCCAATGGCAAGACTTAAGTTTCTCTTGGTCCCAAGTCTCAAAGTGTTGCCGGAAGAAGCTTTCTCGGACTGTGGACACCATGGACCCAGTGTCCACTAAACAAGGAACTGTTACTCTCCCCATAACCACATCCATGTGTGGACAAGTGCTGATTAGCTTAGCTTCTCTGCGATCCCCCCACATGACAGGTGAGCCAGCGGCAACTCCCCTCGAACTTTGGCTCCGCAGTTCGACGGGCGCTAGTTTCCCGAAGGCTGAGCTGGATCCAGCTGGGAGACTGGCCGCGAGGAAGCAGACACTGACTGTTGAGGAGGGGCACGCTCTCCTCTGCACTCCCTGGCAAAGTGGCCTGGCTGCTGACATCGCCGGCAGATGACCGGACCACGGTAAGAATGGTTACGCTGCTGATTGATCTGCAGCTGAGCAAGAGTTTCTGTGAGATGTTTAAGCTGTTCCTGTTGGAGCTTCAACATTTGTTTCACCTCCTGCAGCTCTGAAGCCTGGGGTGGACTAGCCACTAAAGAAGCAGTCTGGACGCCACACTGCAAGCCCATCAACGAAGGAACTGAGTGGCTTCGGCCGCGCGCACCCCCTGGCAATCCCTCTCGCTCCCACCTAATTGCCTCTGCTCTAGCATCCAGCAGAGAGACGGTAGGCTGCCTGCGTACTAATTGTTTTAATTCTCGACGACGGCGGGACGGGAACCATCAATGACATTTTCGATAAACTGATCGCGCAGCAAAACATCTGCATTTAGCATCTCGCTTGGAGCACTTTGTTTCACCGCAGACATCAAACTCATTAACGCGAGGGAGAACTCTTGCAGAGTCTCCCCATCTTGTTGTCGCCTCGAGAAAAACGCCTCCTGTAAGGCAACGTACGAGTCGGCACAACCATACAGCTCTCGCAATACCACGATAATTTTGGCTGGGTCACTTCTATCAGCGGTCGAGCGATATTTTATTTCTTCACGCGCCTCTCCCTCTAGATGGTCAAAAAGAAAGAACGCTTGATCAAATGTGGACAGGTGGCGAGCCCTCATGCAAGCCTGAGCTTCCTCAATCCACTCCTCTAGCCCTATACCTGATCTACCCCGAAACGCTGGGCACTTTCTATCTCTGGGTACAAGGACCAGTCGCTCTGTTACAGGAGCGATAGAAGTGGACGGTGTGGAGAGAGGTTCAGCAGGAATGGCAGGTGCAGCACTAGGACCAGGCACGGGCGCAGCCTGCTCCTGCTGCAATCTGTCATTCTCCGCCCTCAACTGTGCCACCAAATCCCTCAACTCTTGTAGCTCTCCCTCCATTTTGATAAAGTTATAGCTAAACGGAACGCTAGAGCCACGGCTACAAAAAGAAAAACGATAGACTCACCGCTGGTTCGTCAAGCTGCCATTCATTCACACACAAGGCAATCTGAAAATCAACAGGCAAAAAGAAGACATGGAACAAACGTCTCTACCTCCACTGAGTGTATCCTGCCGACAACGCCAAGTTTGTGGCGACACGAGGGCTATTACTACGTTATACACCAGATACCAACAACGCCACCTTGGGTTAGGGTCCAAGGACCCGTACTAAAGGTCAATTATTACCTTCAAAACGAAAAGGACACTCAGGTTTGTTCACTCAGGGAGGGAGAGAGAGACGGCGTTCAATGATCATATACAATATTTTATTTATTAAAAGATAAGCACAAGATTGGCAATGCAACAGAAAGAAGGGAGCCCAACCAAAAAGGGGGACGTAGGCTGAGGCTTACCGGCTGGGAGAGGGGTTTGGTAGGGGAAGTGACATCCAAAAGAAAAAGGAGAACACCCCACGCACACAGCAAAACGTGACGTGCAAACAAAGAAAATCTTAAAAAGGGATCACACAGCACACAGGGGACCACCACCACCCAGGAGGACCACCACCACCACCGTCAGCCTTCAGCACTAAAGGGGAGAGGAAAACACGATTAAAAGGGCTCAAATTTAAGGACAAAATCTTTTATAATGCGTGCCCACACATGTAAATGATCAATTAATAAACTGAAAAGTGTTAAATTAGATTAATAAATCAACCCAACAAACAAAAGAAACAAGTCTCTGGCCAGAGATATCAACTCAACAATTAACCAGTTTTAACAGTTTTAACTCAAATTGATCAAATTAACAACAGAAATTCAACCATTAAACAGGGAATAAATAAATAAACAATTAAACCAAACCTTGCCAGATTGCACTTAAGACACACACACACACACGCAGAATTACAGTTTTAGTGAGTGGCTGAGAGTTCTAGCAAACTCGTTGCATCCAGTACGAGTGACAGCCACACACACACGAAGCAGCACCGCACTTAGCAGCAGGAAACAGGCTGACCACCGGCGGCTGACCGGACCAGAGCCAGGCCGTCGGAGCAGCAGCAGCAAAGCAGCAGAACAGCGGCGAAGCAGCAGAACAGCGGCAGACAGCGGCGAAGCAGCGGTAGCAAGGTAGCAGAACAGCGGCGAAGCAGCAGAACAGCGGCAGACAGCGGCGAAGCAGCGGTAGCAAGGTAGCAGCGGTAAAAGCCGTGATTAATCAGCTGTGCTCGCAGCTAACGTTAGCATTAGCTTAGCGTTAGCGTTTCAGTTCCAGCTATAAGTCAGAGTGCATTGGCATCCCTCCCAAAGAGGGAGAGGGGTGAAGAAACCAAACGTAGCAGGGAAGACAGCCACCATGCAGCACACAACCAGCAGACTGTTAGAGGGAGAGGAGCAGAAGAGGGGCTTAGCACCTGGCTACAGCAATAAATGGCAGAAGCATGTCATCACTCACCAATGCTCTGGTTGCAGCAATAAACAGCCCCTGACCGGTTGGCTCGACCGCGGTGAAGACGCCAAGTCTATTAGGGAACGACGGTTTTAATTAAATGAAACACGGACGAATATACAAAAAACAGCACGGCAATGTGCACTTACCTGTGCTCGGGCGCTAGCGGCACATACGACGACCCGGAAGTAGGCGGGCCGAAAAGGCAGGAAGCGAGAGGTCAGGAGGGGGGACACGGCCTACTTTTATCCCCTTGGGAAGAGCAGTGATTGGCTAATAAGCCAGAGGGACCGTGATGCAGCCAAACTAAGTCTAATAAGGCAGTGGTGCCTCATACCACTACATTAAGATATTCACATGAACTCACAATGGATCCAAACACAGCAAACACACTTCTGTTATTATCTGAGGGGAACAGAAAAGTAACATTCATCACTCAACATCATTCTTATTCTGATCACCTAGACAGATTTACTGACTATTATCCTCAGGTCCTGAGTAGAGAGAGTCTGACTGGACGTTGTTACTGGGAGGTGGAGTTGAGAGGAACAGGAGTTAGAGTAGCAGTCACATACAAGAATATAAGCAGAGCAGGGGGTGAATGTGGATTTGGACGAAATGACAAATCTTGGTCATTATATTGTGACGATAACAGTTATAACTTTTATCACAACAAAGTCCAAACTCCCGTCTCAGGTCCTTGGTCCTCCAGAGTTGGAGTGTACCTGGATCACAGTGCAGGTATTCTGTCCTTCTACAGCGTCTCTGAAACCATGACTCTCCTCCACAGAGTCCAGACCACATTCACTCAGCCGCTCTATGCTGGGGTTTGGGTTTATACTTCTGACTCCACTGCTGAGTTCAGTAAACTCAAGTAGACTGAAGTCATTTAAGGGTCAGTGAGTTAAATTCTGAGTTTTAACTCTTAAACTTATTCTGTCTTCATGTTTGTGGCTGATTGTTGTGTCGTGTCTTCACCTGTCAATCAAACATTGTGGGCGGTACTTTGACATCTTGTCATCTGTTGTTGTGTAAATGTCTGAGTGTCTTTAGGTGGCGCTCCTTCCTGTGTCTGTTTAACCATGGAGGCTCTCACTGCTCATGATGACTTTTGTTCAGCTGAACTGACATATGTCTGCATGGAGATATAAACTTCTCTGTGCTCTAAATGTGTGTTGAATATTTGTACTGATGTGTTTGCATGTTGTTGTTTCTCTTCCACTGCATGAGTCTAAAGAGAGAAAGCAGCAGAGCTTCATTTATCCTACAGATTTAGTTCTCATCACTCTGTACATTTTTTAATTCATCTAGAATCACATTTACATTTATTTGTTTGGCAGAACAAAAGCTGTCGTTGTTCCGATCGTCACACAAATTCAATAATATGTGAGGAAGATCATTTATTATGTTCTTGTACGTAGCTGAGATTCAAACAAACTGATTGTGTGGATGAAGTGAAATCATTGAACAAGAGTCATTGAACAGACTTTACTGATGGGACGTGTGAACAAACTGAAGCTTTACATCATGAATAAACCAACATGAACAAAGTCTTTTCTTGTCGTCTTCATTCCAGGGTCTCACACAGAGCTGATGGAGAACATGTGACACTAATATGAGAGTATAACTGAGGCAGTTTTGCTCCTGAAACACCACAAAGTTCACAGTTCATGTTCAGAGCTGAAGCCGTCAGAAAATCATCAAGTGAATAAATTATTCTTCATATTTGGTTACAAGTATTTCCACCTTGTTGAATCATAATTCTAGAAGTCAGAGAACTTAAAAACCCTCAAATGTCACATTCCTAAATACTATTTACAAGCTGAGAGCTGATGTGAATAATACCTGTAAAGGTGAAACTCTTCTCTCCCATCTTTCCCCTGGGACCTGAATGCAGCATCAGTGTTCCAGGCTGTGACTCCTGTGAACAAAGTGACACAGTGTGATGTTCCATATATTTAATTGTGTCTTTACTGATGTTGTTTGAAGCTGCCAAAGGCTCAGTGAAGTTTCCACATGTCTTCCTGCAGTGAACATCACAGCAGGTTAACAAGTGAACTGTGAAAACTGATGCAGGACACAAGAGGGCGCCGTCATCCTGCTGACCAGAGATGTAGTGGAGGTTAAAACAGCTCCACTCACTTTCTCTGCAGCTTTTAATTAAAGGAGACATATTGTGCTCATTTTCACGCTCATATCTTTATTACAGGTGTCTTTCAAAAGATTAACAGTCACATTTGAATCATTCTAAGGTGAAGATGGAAATCAAATGTCTGTCTGTGATCACGTGAGGAAACAAATCTCCAACAACAGTCATTTATTTTCTCTACTAAACTGTATTTATTCATACTATTGAGAAGGAGACACCAGCTTTGGTGCCAGCTTTCCAAATCTCTGTCTGGATGAGTTTTCTGTCACTTGTTGCTTTTTTACAGTGCAGAGGATTTATCACACAGGCTTCAAAATGATTTAAAAGTGTTTTATTTACACTCCTTTTAAAGTTGAAATCTTAATTTTTGTTGCTAAGTAAAAAAGCATTCGCCTGGAGTGTGATGAAGGAGTAAATAACGTTTTTTAAAGTCAGTTTGGAGCC
This sequence comes from Sparus aurata, assembly GCF_900880675.1. Taxonomy (NCBI): domain Eukaryota; kingdom Metazoa; phylum Chordata; class Actinopteri; order Spariformes; family Sparidae; genus Sparus; species Sparus aurata. Next base: position 30,139,661 of record NC_044207.1, on the reverse strand, counting down.
ACATTATGTTTTTCTTCTTCATTTTTTAGTCTCCAGCTAATTCAGCTCATTAGGAGAATGCTAAAGAGTTTATTCAGTCATGAAAACAGAGAGTTTGATCATTCAGTTTGTTCATGCAGGAATAAAATCAGTCGATGAAGATCTTTCTCACTGTTACTTCAGTTGTTTAGCAGAACGCTGCAACACTGTTTTGTTGTGAAGCTCCAGAAATGTTTTGTGGACTTTCAAACTTCACCTGACTTTCCATCAGTGTGGAGGGAGGAGATGATGACAGACATCTTCTTCTATTTTCTGGTTAAATGTTCCTTAAAATATGCAGCGATGAGGATTAGAAATGGAGTATATATACATCAGCCCAGGACCCTTTTAGCGACCTCTGCAGAGGAACATGAGGCGAGCGGTGACACCTGACTCTTCCTCACCTGTTATCCTTTAATTATCCAAAGGTATCCCTTAAGAAACACGGCACAAAACCACCACTCATTGCAGAAATGAGAGGAATGACAATCTTCCTGTTTCAGGAGTACGAAAAGCCCAACACCACCGTGTCCGACATCCTGGTGGAGCTCAGGTCTTTCGTAAGAGACATTTTACCTGCACTTGTGTGTGTTGTGACTCAGAGCGTCTGCAGTTAAAGTCTTGCTGTATAGATCGTGTTGTGTTTTAAATCTGAAGTTACTTTTTTCAGTTACAAACCAACTAACTTCTGTTGTGATCCTGTGATCGGTACGCAGGTTCTGACTGACACAAAAGTGCTTTCAGAAGTCTTCATATGTAGAAAACCTGCAGATGTGGTGATCACATATATAACACAGAGCTAAAGTCAGACTCTTCCTCTAACAGTTTACACTTGGTTTTCACTTTTCACTCACATAATTCAGCTTCTTCTTCTTGTAGCTCAGAATAAAATCTTCTTCACATGTTCAGAAGTCTGTCTCACATTTATCCTCCGTGAAGCGTTCAGGCGCTCTGTAACTTGGCAGATGATTAGTGAATAAAACAGTTGAATTAAATATAAAGTGCTTCTGATTCTGACCTCAGGCTCCTCATTGTGAGTCAGAGATTTGAGAGTACAGGGGATTTATTTGACTCCTCGATGTGTCTGTCAGGGTGTTAAAGTGGACTTCCCGTCCTCCAAACTGAAATCCGGTTCAGGTGAATACGTCTGTTTGGTGTTGGACCGACTGGCTGAGGAGGTTCTGAGGAGGTTCTGAGGAGGAGGGGCTTCTCCTTCAGAAGGTCAAAAGACACGGATGTTTACAGTCTGTCTATAATCTCATCATGCCGATCGTTCAAACTGTTATTCTATCATAATGAACTTCACCCTCCCTACTGTTGCTCTTCCCGTAGTTTCCCAGCATGCTCTCTGTTGTGTTGCTCTTTGTCGGTCTCGGGTCTGTGTGTGGCTCTGCAGGACTGGAAGATCCACGTGGACCAGATGCATCAACACCAACACGAGATCAAGTCCTCGCTCGAAGAGGCAAAGGTGTGTTCACTGACCTGGTTCAATACTGAGAGCAGTGATGAGTGTTAAACTGTGTGTGTGTGTCTGTGTGTGTGTGTGTGTGTGTGGCTCCCCCTGCTGCTGTTTGTTGGTATTGGCACTACTTCTTGTCAGCACACTGCTCCAAGTATTACTGTTGTCATTGCACACGTGCTTCCTGCGCAGCGCTCAGGCCAAACTCAGTGAGGTAAACACCAAAACTGCCTAAAAACAAAAGGTATGAAAAACACAAACTTCAAGCTGATCCATTGAAGGTTTTAGGAATGGGCTTGAGGAAACACAGGACAGTTGTTCTGTCCTGATGCACATTTGGATTTCAAGTTTGGTAATATAAATAATTTTTTCATTTAAGGACCAAACAGAAACCTGGTAACAAACACGTGTCCTCCAACAGGCAAAGGAGCACTACCAGCAGGCCAGCGGAGGAGTGACTGAGAGGACCAGAGTCCTGGCAGAGGTCAGTGAACACATCGTATGTTTCATGTCACTCTGCAGTTGTGTCCGTGTGGAGAAGGACCCGACATTAACTTTCATTTCTGGTGATCCAACCACAAACGGACAGCTCTGAATACTAGTGTAACTGACCAAGACGTTTTGTGATCCAAATCACTCACAGCATTTGGCGAGGTTGGTCTTGGAATCATTTGACCACATGTAAGTGTCATCACTGGAGGATGTGATAGTTGTTATGGTGACAGGACACAATATCTCCAGTGAGTTTGGAGGTATTCAGCTGAAAATGAGCTCTTGTGACGACTGACAACTTGTGACCTTTTCAGTGTTTTTCCGTGTGTTTCAGATCAGTGAAGATGATTGGCTCTATGTCTACGTCAATTTGAAGAAATGGGCTGTCTGTGTTTGATACTAACTGTCTGTGTTTGATACTAACTGTCTGTGTTTGATACTAACTCTCTGTGTTTGATACCAACCATCTGTCTGTGTTTGATACTGACGTCTGTGATTGATACCAACCGTCTGTGTTTGATACCGACCATCTGTGTTTGATACTAACATCTGTGTTTGATACTGACTGCCTGTGACTGATAGCGACCGTCTGTGTTTCATACCAATCGTCTGTGTTAGAAACTGACCATCTGTGTTTGATACCAACCGTATGTGTTTGATACTAGCTGTCTGTGTTTGATACTAGCTGTTTTTTTATATTAACTGTCTGTGTTTGATACCAACCACCTGTAGTTGATACTGACCGTCTGTTTGATACTGACCATCTGTGTTTGATACCGACCGTCTGTGTTTGATTTTAACTGTCTGTGTTTAATACCAGCCGTCTGTGTCAGAAACCGACCATCTGAGTTTGATACCGACTGCCTGTGTTTAAAACCAAACTGATCATCAGTCTGTTACTGATACTAACAATTTGTGTGCAATTGATATTGACTGCCTGTCTGTGATTCCTCCTTCAGCTCCGGTGGTGAAGATCAAGCAGAGTTTGACGAAACTGAAGCAGGAGATCGTTCAGATGGACGTGAGGATCGTCGAGCACACGCTGCTGCAGGCCAAACTCAAAGAGAAGTCCAACATGACATGCGACAAGCACGCCACCAACCCTCCCAAGCCGGCCGCCGGGCCCTTCGCTTAGGTTGACCTCCACAAACAACAAACACCAGCAGCTGTCTCGTGTGTTTCTCATGACATCGGATCTTTAACACTTCCATAGATTTCAGCTGGAACAGTTCATCACTCTGACTCGTTGTCCTGAACGTCACTTACTTATTTCTTAGCTACATTTTCTTATTAAGAGTATTTGGTGTTCTTCTTTGTGAATATCAATATACAATAAATTTTAATTCCAACAATAATTTCTGTCCTCTGTTGAAGTGGAATTTGTTCTGTAAACATTTACTCTGAGAAAAATGGCCACTAGATGTCAGCAGCAGAGAAACTCCTGAACTTGTTCATGTTTAAATGACAGAATGAATAGAGGTCAAATGTTAATCATTAAACTTGAGAACATTATATTGCATTGACTTGAATGTTTTATGACAGGCTGGTTTGATAACTCCTTGCTGAAGGTCGACTGTTTTTATGAGCAGGAAAATAAAACTGGACAGAATCTGAGGAAGAGTGAGGTATCTGGATGGCAACACATCATGATTTTTCAATTTACTTAGTGTAGATTGAATGATGACTAATTGTTTCTCCTCATGTGAGTTGAGGAGTGCAGACAGAGGGAGGCTCACAGCTCCAGGGGTCCTAAAGTAGTTTTTCAACTGGTGAAGGCTAAAGGTTAGCAGATGGCAGGCCATCATAAAGTACTAAAACCTGAGGTTGGCCCGCACGCCAAATGGTGGGAGATGCCCAAACGTTTATGTTCCTATAGAGGGATGGGGAAGCCATTTGGGTCATTTGGGGGACAAGACCTACAGTTGACCGCAGCCAGGTCAGATGAGTTAGTGGAGAAGGGTAGGGAAACAGGTCAACTCCTCTTTTAGTCCATTGGATAATATGCCAAAATGACCAATTAGAAGAAGTGGATGTTTGCTAGAAAAGGGGCTCTAAAGGCCGGTGCAGGAAAGGAAGAGGGGGTGGCACTTGGAAAACATCCTAAGAGCAAAGGCTGAGGTTCTGAGGGAGCAGAGGGCAGAGCAATTTGGCATTGTTTTGTCCACAGATTTGACAATATCAGAACGCGGCCGCTTCTGATCCGGACTCAAGGCGCTAGATTCTGTTTAAATAAAAGCCTCTTTCACACTGCAGTTTTCATGCGGGGATCCAGCGCCAATCCCCTGCACCCGCCTCTGTGTGAAAGTTTTAGATGCGGAGAGGGGGGAAATTTCTCTCCGGCGCTGATCCGCCTCTGGAGGTAGTATCAGGGCCGCATTATTGGTGAGCCGTCCCAGTGTGAACAAATAATCCGGAGCGGGGGCGTGTCTGTCTGACAGTCTGATAACTGCACAGGTCCTTCACTCAACTAAATACAGAGAAATGTCCCAAAAAGCAACGTTACAGGACCGAACAAAAGTAACGTAGTAACGGTAACTGTCTTTAGCAACTTATATGAGGAAAACAAACACAACAGCTCTACAGAGAGAAGCGTCTGTCCTCCCGACTCTTCCTCACATTTCTGCACGAAAAACAGCATCTGTCACCGGCAAAAAACTTTAACTCACTGAGTGTTTGTGATGAAAATTAATCACCCCGACTGTCAGCTCTCCGGACCGAGACTTCACCGAACTTTCCACCAGAAAACATCCTCCGTCCCCGCGAGTGACAGAGTCAGACAGCGTCCTGTTTACTGATGGTGATTATGTATAATTATGTAATTTAGCGCGACAAACTTAACTCCATCACTTTCCAGGATGTTTGGTGGGTCAGGATCTCAATCACTACACATTATAACAGCATCTATATGATTATAAACTGCCGGCAAGTTTAGATTAACAGGGGAACACCTGGGAAACACCGACGTCATCAACATGACGTGTACCGTCACGCCTCTTTAGGAGCCGCAGCGCCGGCTTTCTGTGTGAATTACACACCTGAAGGCGGAGATGCTTCGATCACCACTCCGGAGATAATGCGGAGAGGCTGTTTAAAAACGGCTAAAGATTGCTTCTTCACTCCACCCGGCCTTGCCTCCGTAGACTCCTTTTATGATCAAACCACACGCCAACATCTAAAGGAAGAGAAGCCCAGAAACCACGAGAGTTAGAGAACTATGGAGCCATCAGCAAAGCCTGAGGAGACTGAGAAATATTTTACGACTAAAGACTTTGATGTTCTCAGATGTGGAGCAGGTTTTAACTGAGGCTGCGTTGTAAAAAACAGAACAAAGTCCAGAGTCACAGAGCTGCTGCTCGTCCTGGACTGAAGCACAGCTGGATCAGCCCTCCCTCTTCTACCTGCTCTCAAACACAACAGCTCCACTCTGTCACTATATTTCCTTGTTCCCTCCCATTCAGATCTGCACTTTGAAAATGGGTGTAACCAGGAAGTGAGAGAGCTGACGAGCCCCGTTCACTGCAGAAACACGTGTTTCAGATCAGAGCTCAGACCAGTTTCAGTTATCAGGAAGTGAAACTCAGACAATCGTTGACACTCGGAGGTGAGATGGCGCAGCAAAATCAGCTGGACCGAGCAAAGTTCTGCTGTTCCGTCTGTTTGGATCTACTGAAGGATCCGGTGACTATTCCCTGTGGACACAGCTACTGCATGAACTGTATTCAAAGCTACTGGGACACAGAGGATGAGAAGAAAACCCACAGCTGCCCTCAGTGTAGGCAGAGCTTCACACCGAGGCCTGTCCTGGTGAAAAACACCATGTTTGCAGATTTACTGGAGGAGATGAAGAAGACTGGACTCCAAGCTGCTCCTGCTGATCTCTGCTATGCTGGACCTGAAGATGTGGCCTGTGATGTCTGCACTGGGAGGAAACTGAGAGCTGTCAAGTCCTGCCAGGTCTGTCTGGTGTCTTTCTGTGAGAAACACCTCCAACCTCACTTTGATGTGGCTCAATTCAAGAAACACAAGCTGGTGGAGCCGTCAGAGAAGCTCCAGGAGAACATCTGCTCTCGTCATGATGAGGTGATGAAGATGTTCTGTCGTACTGATCAGCAGTGTATCTGTTATCTCTGCTCTGTGGACGAACATAAAGGCCACGACACAGTGTCAGCTGCAGCAGAGAGGACTGAGAGGCAGAGAGAGCTGGAGGGGAGTCGACACAACATCCAGCAGAGAATCCAGGACAGAGAGGAAGATGTGAAGCTGCTTCAACAGGAGGTGGAGGCCATCAATGGCTCTGCTGATAAAGCAGTGGAGCACAGTGAGAAGATCTTCACCCAGCTGATCCGTCTCATGGAGGAAAGACGCTCTGATGTGAAGCAGCAGGTCAGATCCCAGCAGGAAACTGAAGTGAGTCGAGTCAAAGAGCTTCAGGAGAAGCTGGAGCAGGAGATCACTGAGCTGAAGAGGAAAGATGCTGAGCTGAAGAAGCTCTCACACACAGAGGATCACAACCAGTTTCTACACAACTACCCCTCACTGTCAGCACTCAGTGAGTCTACACACTCATCCAGCATCAAGATCCGTCCTCTCAAGTACTTTGAGGATGTGACAGCAGCTGTGTCAGAGGTCAGAGACAAACTACAGGACGTCCTGAGAGAGACATGGACCAACATCTCACTGACAGTGACTCAAGTGGATGTTTTACTGTCACAACCAGAACCAGAGCCCGAGACCAGAGCTGGATTCTTAAGATATTCACGTGAAATCACACTGGATCCAAACACAGCAAACACACTTCTGTTATTATCTGAGGGGAACAGAAAAGTAACATTCATCACTCAACATCAGTCTTATTCTAGTCACCCAGACAGATTCACTGACTATTATTGTCAGGTCCTGAGTAGAGAGAGTCTGACTGGACGTTGTTACTGGGAGGTGGAGCTGAGAGGAACAGGAGTTATAGTAGCAGTCGCATACAAGAATATCAGCAGAGCAGGGAATGAATGTGGATTTGGACGAAATGACAAATCTTGGTCATTATATTGTGACAATGACAGTTATAACTTTTATCACAACAAAGTCCAAACTCCCGTCTCAGGTCCTCGGACCTCCAGAGTTGGAGTGTACCTGGATCACAGTGCAGGTATTCTGTCCTTCTACAGCGTCTCTGAAACCATGACTCTCCTCCACAGAGTCCAGACCACATTCACTCAGCCTCTCTATGCTGGAGTTTGGGTTTATAGTTCTGACTCCACTGCTGAGTTCAGTAAAGTCAAATAGACAGAAGTCATTTAAGGGACAGTGAGTTAAATTCTGAGTTTTAACTCTTAAACTTATTCTGTCTTCATGTTTGTGGCTGATTGTTGTGTGGTGTCTTCACCTGTCAATCAAACATTGTGGACGGTACTTTGACATCTTGTCATCTGTTGTTGTGTAAATGTCTGAGTGTCTTTAGGTGGCGCTCCTTCCTGTGTCTGTTTAACCATGGAGGCTCTCACTGCTCATGATGACTTTTGTTCAGCTGAACTGACATTTGTCTGCATGAAGATATAAACTTCTCTGTGCTCTAAATGTGTGTTGAATATTTGTACTGATGTGTTTGCATGTTGTTGTTTCTCTTCCACTGCATGAGTCTAAAGAGAGAAAGCAGCAGAGCTTCATTTATCCTACAGATTTAGTTCTCATCACTCTGTACAGTTTTAAATTAATCGAGAATCACATTTACATTTATTTGTTTGTCAGAACAAAAGCTGTCGTTGTTCCGATCGTCACACAAATTCAATAATATGTGAGGAAGATCATTTATAATGTTCTTGTACGTAGCTGAGATTCAAACAAACTGATTGTGGGGATGAAGTGAAATCATTGAACAAGAGTCATTGAACAGACTTTACTGATGGGACGTGTGAACAAACTGAAGCTTTACATCATGAATAAACCAACTCAACTGCTCCTCTACATCTCCCCCACAGTGTTGCCTGCCCTCAAGATCTCTTCTTATGGGCCTAACAGCTGCAGACAGCTCCAAGCTGCATTTGCAGCAGACCCGAAGAACTTCTCCTCACTGCAGCGACACAAGGTCCTGGCAGTATTCCAAATCAGTTAGCACCAGCAGCTGCAACGCAAAGCCTGCCTGCTTACTTCACAATTGGAGGAACACCAAGGAAGTTAGCACAGAGCCGCTATCCTTGCAAAAGAAAGGAGTGAACTCCTCCTTTCCTCCTCTGCCGATTTTCATCAGTCCTTGCACAGCAAGAACAGCATTCAATCTTAGAATCCCAGCCTTCTCCTGCAACCACCAGCACCTTTTCTTCAAAGACTGGTAATGTTGAACTAGGTTTAGATTGCATAGCATAGCACGGCTAAGTACAGGACTTTAAACTCTTGTTGATGTAATGAATATGTGTTCAATTTATGTGTTTGTTCACTGTTTTGGTGTTATTGTGATCTCAGGTCAGGGTATTGGTAGTTTGAAACACAAACAGACACAGACACACACCTGTATATAGTGCATGTTAGTAGGATTGTGTGTATTCAGCTTTGTGTTGAATAAATTAATTTTGAACCCTCTTACTGTCTATTTAATGTTGCTAACCTCTACACTGTCAAGAACTCCAAAATCATTCAACTTTTACTAGCTGTGATGGTAAATTTGGTTGTAGTTATTAAGTGAATTATTAATCACAGTTACAAACAGTTTAGTACCTTTTTATGAGACTGAATTATTGAATTGGCTATCTTTTCTCTTCTTCAAACGTATTGTCCCGAGTTGATCTAATGTAAAATCGATCTTATTATTTATCATAATTGGTAATTATCCCTGATAATCATTCATTTTTATTGATAGCCAGATTTGATCTGTAACACCCTTTTAATACTCCATGAGTACTACATAATGGTGCCCCGTGTGAAGAATTAACAAGACTTTAGTGATGGGACGTGTGAACAAACTGAAGCTTTACATCATGAATAAACCAACATGAACAAAGTCTTTTCTTGTCATCTTCATTCCAGGGTCTCACACAGAGCTGATGGAGAACATGTGACACTAATATGAGAGTATAACTGAGGCAGTTTTCCTCCTGAAACACCACAAAGTTCACAGTTCATGTTCAGAGCTGAAGCCGTCAGAAAATCATCAAGTGAATAAATTATTCTTCACATTTGGTTACAAGTATTTCCACGTTGTTGAATCATAATTCTAGAAGTCAGAGAACTTAAAACCCTCAAATGTCACATTCCTAAATACTATTTACAAGCTGAGAGCTGATGTGAATAATATCTGTAAAGGTGAAACTCTTCTCTCCCATCTTTCCCGTGTGACCTGAATGCAGCATCAGTGTTCCAGGCTGTGACTCCTGTGAACAAAGTGACACAGTGTGATGTTACATATATTCAAATGTGTCTTTACTGATGTTGTTTGAAGCTGCCAAAGGCTCAGTGAAGTTTCCACATGTCTTCCTGCAGTGAACATCACAGCAGGTTAACAAGTGAACTGTGAAAACTGATGCAGGACACAAGAGGGCGCCGTCATCCTGCTGACCAGAGATGTAGTGGAGGTTAAAGCTGCTCCGCTCACTTTGTCTGCAGCTTTTAGTTAAAGGAGACGTATTGTGCTCATTTTCAGGCTCATATCTTCATTTCAGGTGTCTTTCAGAAGATGTTTACAGGCTTTAATGTCCAAACAACAGATTATTTTTCTCACTCTGTCCACTGACGCTGTCTGAATATTCAGCTCACACAGACTTCTACCTGCTGAACTTCAGGTCGACAACTTTGTGTTTGAAGATTTCAGTTCAAACTTCACTTTTCTTTACGGTTAACAGTCACATTTGAATCATTTTAAGTAGAGATGCACCGATCAGGATTTTTGGGGCCGATCACCGATCACCGAAAGCAGTATCTGCCGATCCCGATATTGCCAATCACCGATCACAGCGTCAAATCCATAAATTTTTCTATATTGTTGTCTTGTGTAACTTTCTTATATTTAATTAATTCTTACACAACATTGACATTGTATTATTAAGTATAAAAATTAGGAGATGAGAAAGTATCATGAATTGACCACCGTTTTATTGCAGGCTGAGGCAATGTGCAATATTTCAAACTCTAGAGACTCTTAGAGACAACTTGGACTCAGCTTACATAGAGTAAGTGTAGATTACTAGTGGGAATGCATGCAGTCAGGGAGGGAATTTTGTCATTTTAGGGGCAAATCCAGGGCTGGACTGGGACAAAAAATCGGCCCTGGCATTTTTGGCTTAGACCGGCCCCTCATAATTAGCGGAGCACAACCGGAAAAAAACCCCCATAACTTTTTGCTTTAGGCTTATTAGAAATCTACAGTTTATTATTACTTTAGAAGTCTATCAAATAACCATTGTGGAAAGCAAATGAGAACATTTACTAAACACATAGTTGAGTAAAGGTATATTCTATTTCAAGCATAATGTATCATCGGCATCCTAGATCTCAGAAGTTTAGCATCTATTGTTAACTCTACCACTTTTGTCTGCTCTGTGTAGTTCAATTGATCATTTTATCCTTTTTATTGAAATCATCTCTAATATGTATTTTCTGAATTTCCCTGATATAGCAGCTCAATTCTAATTCTTCAGGTTAAAAGGTGCTCCCTTTAAAAAGCTATAAAATTGTTATATCAGGCTAAAAACAGGGCTGCTTTATGAACTCATGCAAAGCAACTTGTCTTAAAAGCATTTGACAGATCTACTCTTGTTCAATGTGGGCAAACCTTTTGCTAATAATACTTTATACTTTTTTTTTACACTTACTTTAGTAATGCTTAAATTGCAAAGCTTTTACTAATCATTTAGCAGTTTTAAAATCTGTTTTTTAAAACATGTTTAACCACAGCATAGGGTTGCTACACATTCAAATGACTATGCAGCCTTTCAACACACCTTTAACCTAAATATCTAAAATGCTATGATGGAGCCTAAAATAGACACTTAATGCTCATCCGACACTTCTCAGCATTGACAGTTTGCTGTTTTATCAGAATAAGGTGCCGTGGCTGCCAGATTCTGAGAAGTATGCAACACCAATTAATATCGATACTAATCAATCGCCATTGCTCATCATTATCATGTAATTAGAGTTCTCAACGGGCCTGAAAATTACAGTCCGAACCCGACACAGCGCTACACACCCGCATGAATTGTCTGCCGCCCCCTTTAACTCGGCCAGAGCCCGCGGGTCCAGTCGGGTTTGTCGGGCCCGCCCGACCCGTTGAGAGCTCTTCATGTAATACAGCTAACGTTCCCTCCATCACCTCACAGTCCCTGTATTAACGTTACTACCTGCTTACCGGCTGTACTACACTGTCCCTGTCAGTCAGCATCATCTCTGCTGCTCCTCTCCTGCCCGCTGCTGCTGTCTTCACCTTCAACCTGTTACTGGATCATTGCTGTCTCAGAGGACGTGGAGACTACAGCAGCCCCTCCAGCCAACATGACTGTGATTTTAGTACATTTTGCAGCATCTACAGTGAGATTCTTCTCTTAGCACGCAACTTCTCCGCACCCAATTTCTTTGTCTTTGGTTGCTCCATGTTGTCAGTCCTCGCGCTCAACACTTTGAAACTAGCAGAGGTTACAGGAGACAGCACAGGGAGGGGTGGGGCCGCCTTCGTACTATATCCTGATTGGCTCAGTTCACTGTCTATATTGAGCGGACCAATGGGCCGCCCCCTCTAAATTGTGCACTTAGAAAAAAAAAAAGGAGGGCTGAGTGAGATTGGATTAGCCCAATGTCCTTCAAGAAAATCAACCAATGGGCCATCGCGGTCGATAAAAATGATTTATAATAAAACTTTTGGATTAAATTATGAAAGTCCGGCCCATAAATGTGCGTCGGCCCACCGGCCCGGTATGCCAGATGGCCAGTCCATGCCTGGGCAAGTCCATTTGGCCTGCACTTTTTTTTTCAGGGGCACCAAGGCCACATGACAGGGCACCAAGGCCACTGAGTAAAATGTGTTGATTTACCTTTCAGACTGATACATAACATCCTAATTTATAATAAGACATGGATTATGTATTAAAACATTTTTTTATACCAAAATCAAGTTAAAGTTACATTAGAAAGTAGTTTTTGTTAAGTAGGGTTAGGGTGAGGTGATTTTTGTGACACCACACTGAATATTAGTGTTATTGAATATTTCTTCCAATAGAAATTCCCCAAAATTATGGCAAAGCACATTTTTTCCAAACAAAAAAATGTAGAATAACCAGCAGGAGACCACTGATGTGTGGAGTGATTTTGGTGACACTACACTCTGAATAATAGTGAAGTTATTGAATATTTTTTGTAGTTTCTCTTTTCGGTGTTGCACTTTGTAGACGGTCCCTGCGCCCTCGTCTCACAGCTGGCTGACCATACAGACCAGAGTTAATGTCCAGACGCTCGTTTTGATGAACATGCGGTTGTAGCTCGTTGTCTACCTTACTACGGTAGGAAAGAACCGTCGTTTGTGTTTTAACAAGGTTTCACTTATGACTTATTGATCCGGTAAGTTCGAATCTGTGAATATATTTCCAGCTTTACCGGACTAAATCCTACCACATAAGTCTGTTACGTATCATGTCAAAACCGGCTGAGCTCGCTCGCTGTGCTGTAAGTTTTGTTCTTCTGTTTTGAGACGCTGCTGCTGTTTGAGAGGCTTTCACGTGAGATCATCGTGATGATGAGACTCCACCTGCACGAACCGCGGACTCACTGAAGTTACTGTGAGTGACTACTGTGCACTCAGGTGGCTGTAATTCAAGGCAAGCCCGCTACGCTGACCGGGCCAGGGGCACAGAGGCCACTGTGGCCGTACGATCAGTTTTTTTTCACGGGGCATCAAGGCCAAAGTGCGGGGCAACAGCGGCCATGAAATTCCCTCCCTGCATGCAGTTAATGCACTGTCTTTATACTTAAACGTCATCTGATCGGCCTGATGTGATCTATTTTGAGAACTCCGATCAAAACCGATAGGGGCATTATCGGCCGATTGCGATCGGTTGTCGATCGATCGGTGCATCTCTAATTTTAAGGTGAAGATGGAAATCAAATGTTTGTCTGTGATCACGCGAGGAAACAAATCTCCAACAACAGTCATTTATTTACTCTGCTATTAAGAAGGAGACACCAGCTTTGGTGCCGGCTTTCCAAATCTCTGTCTGGATGAGTTTTCTGTCACTTGTTGCTTTTTTACAGTGCAGAGGATTTATTAAACAGGCTTCAAAATGATTTAAAAGTGTTTTATTTACACTCCTTTTAAAGCTGAAATCTTAATTTTTGTTGCCAAGTAAAAAAGCATTTGTCTGGAGTGTGATGAAGGAGTAAATAACGTCTTTTAAAGTCAGTTTGGAGCCACATCATGTTTTTCTTCATTTTTTTAGTCTCCAGCTAATTCAGCTCATTAGGAAAATGCTTGAGTTTATTCAGTCATGAAAACAGAGAGTTTGATCATTCAGTTTGTTCATGCAGGAATAAAATCAGTCGATGAAGATCTTTCTCACTGTTACTTCAGTTGTTCAGCAGAACGCTGCGACGCTGTGTTGTTGTGAAGCTCCAGAAATGTTTTGTGGACTTTCAAACTTCACCTGACTTTCCATCAGTGTGGAGGGAGGAGATGATGACAGACCTCTTCTTCTATTTTCTGGTTAAATGTTCCTTAAAACATGCAGTGATGAGGATTAGAAATGGAGTATATCTACATCAGCCCAGGACCCTTTTAGCGACCTCTGCAGAGGAACATGAGGCGAGCGGTGACTCCTGACTCTTCCTCACCTGTTATCCTTTAATTATCCAATGCTGTGTCCAACATCCTGGTGGAGCTCAGGTCTTTCGTAAGAGACATTTTACCTGCACTTGTGTGTGTTGTGACTCAGAGCGTCTGCAGTTAAAGTCTTGCTGTATAGATCGTGTTGTGTTTAAAATCTGAAGTTATTTTTTTCAGTTACAAATCAACTAACTTCTGTTGTGATCCTGTGATCGGTACGCAGGTTCCGACTGACACAAAAGTGCTTTCAGAAGTCATCATATGTAGAAAACCTGCAGATGTGGTGATCACATATATAACACAGAGCTAAAGTCAGACTCTTCCTCTAACAGCTTCTTAACATGTTCAGAAGTCTGTCTCACATTTATCCTCCATGAAGCGTTCAGGCGCTCTGTAACTTGGCAGATGATTAGTGAATAAAACACTTGAATGAAATATAAAGTGCTTCTGATTCTGACCTCAGGCTCCTCATTGTGAGTCAGAGATTTGAGAGTACAGGGGATTTATTTGACTCCTCGATGTGTCTGTCAGGGTGTTAAAGTGGACTTCCCGTCCTCCAAACTGAAATCTGGTTCAGGTGAATACGTCTGTTTGGTGTTGGACCGACTGGCTGAGGAGGTTCTGAGGAGGTTCTCACCCTCCCTACTGTTGCTCTTCCGGTAGTTTCCCAGCATGCTCTCTGTTGTGTTGCTCTTTGACTGGTCTCGGGTCTGTGTGTGGCTCTGCAGGACTGGAGGATCCACGTGGACCAGATGCATCAACACCAAGACACGTTCAAGTCCTCGCTCAAAGAGGCAAAGGTGCGTTCACTGACCTGGTTCAATACTGAGAGCAGTGATGAGTGTTAAACTGTGTGTGTGTGTGTGTGTGTGTGTGTGTGTGTGTGTGTGTGTGTGGCTCCCCCTGCTGCTGTTTATTGGTATTGGCAGAACTTCTTGTCAGCTCCAAGTATTACTGTTGTCATTGTACACGTGCTTCCTGCTTTGAGCCTGATTTTGCATCGTTCCTGTGAGAAACAATAATTTATTTAGCTACTGAAAAAGTTGAAGAGAAGAAAAATGATCCCACGTTAGCTGAGTGTTTCCTTTTTCAGTTCTCCTCGACATCACAGAGACAAATATTTTACAACGCTCCGCTTTTCTGACAGCTTTAGTTACTCAACACTTCTGGAAAGACACTGATAACATCCTTTAATAATATCCAGCTGTGTGTCCTCTCCTGTCTCTGCAGAGTTACCTGGACAAACTGCAGGAGGACATCAGTAAGACTTTTGAGAAGGTGAGCAGCAGAGAGAAATACATCAACAGCCAGCTGGAGCGTCTGATCCAGGAGTACCGCAGCGCTCAGGCCTCAGCTACATTTTTTATTTAGAGTATTTGGTGTCCTTCTTTCTGACTATGAACATACAACACATTTTTATTCCAACAATAAATTCTGTCTTTGTTGAAGTTGAATTTGTTCTGTAAACATTTGCTCTGAGAAAAATGGCCACTAGATGTCAGCAGCAGAGAAACTCCTGAACTTGTTCATGTTTAAATGACAGAATGAATACAGGTCAAATGTTAATCATTAAACGTGAGAACATTATATTCCAGAGACTTGAGTGTTTGATGACAGGCTGGTTTGATAACTCCCTGCTGAAGGTCGACTGTTTTTATGAGCAGGAAAATAAAACTGGACAGAATCTGAGGAAGAGTTAGAGAACTATGGAGCCGTCAGCAAAGCCTGAGGAGCCCAGAAATATTTTACAACTAAAGACTTTGATGTTCTCAAATGTGGAGCAGGTTTCAACTGAGGCTTCATTGTAAACTACAGAACAAAGTCCAGAGTCACAGAGCTGCTGCTCGTCCTGGAATGAAGCACAGCTGGATCAGCCCTCCCTCTTCTTCCTGCTCTCAAACACAGCAGCTCCACTCTGTCACTATATTTCCTTGTTCCCTCCCCTTCAGATCTGCACTTTGAAAATGGGTGTAACCAGGAAGTGAGAGAGCTGACGAGCCCCGTTCACTGCAGAAACACGTGTTGTTCAGATCAGAGCTCAGACCAGTTTCAGTTGTCAGGAAGTGAATCACAGACAGTCGTTGACACTCGGAGGTGAAATGGCGCAGCAAAACAATCAGCTGGACCGAGAAAAGTTCGGCTGTTCCGTCTGTTTGGATCTACTGAAGGATCCGGTGGCTATTCCCTGTGGACACAGCTACTGCATGAACTGTATTCAAAGCTACTGGGACACAGAGGATGAGAAGAAAACCCACAGCTGCCCTCAGTGTAGGCAGAGCTTCACACCGAGGCCTGTCCTGGTGAAAAACACCATGTTAGCAGATTTAGTGGAGGAGCTGAAGAAGACTGGACTCCAAGCTGCTCCTGCTGATCTCTGCTATGCTGGACCTGAAGATGTGGCCTGTGATGTCTGCACTGGGAGGAAACTGAGAGCTGTCAAGTCCTGTCTGGTTTGTTTGGTTTCTTATTGTGAGAAACATCTTCAACGTCATTATGTTGTGACTCAATTCAAGAAACACAAGCTGGTGGAGCCGTCAGAGAAGCTCCAGGAGAACATCTGCTCTCGTCACGATGAGGTGATGAAGATGTTCTGTCGTACTGATCAGCAGTGTATCTGTTATCTCTGCTCTGTGGACGAACATAAAGGCCACGACACAGTGTCAGCTGCAGCAGAGAGGACTGAGAGGCAGAGAGAGCTGGAGGGGAGTCGACACAACATCCAGCAGAGAATCCAGGACAGAGAGGAAGATGTGAAGCTGCTTCAACAGGAGGTGGAGGCCATCAATGGCTCTGCTGATAAAGCAGTGGAGCACAGTGAGAAGATCTTCACCCAGCTGATCCGTCTCATGGAGGAAAGACGCTCTGATGTGAAGCAGCAGGTCAGATCCCAGCAGGAAACTGAAGTGAGTCGAGTCAAAGAGCTTCAGGAGAAGCTGGAGCAGGAGATCACTGAGCTGAAGAGGAAAGACGCTGAGCTGAAGAAGCTCTCACACACAGAGGATCAAAACCAGTTTCTACACAACTACCCCTCACTGTCAGCACTCAGTGAGTCTACACACTCATCCAGCATCAATATCCGTCCTCTCAAGTACTTTGAGGATGTGACAGCAGCTGTGTCAGAGCTCAGAGACAAACTACAGGACGTCCTGAGAGAGACATGGACCAACATCTCACTGACAGTGACTCAAGTGGATGTTTTACTGTCAGAACCACAACCAGAGCCCGAGACCAGAGCTGGATTCTTAAGATATTCACATGAAATCACACTGGATCCAAACACAGCATACAGACAGCTGTTATTATCTGAGGGGAACAGAAAAGTAACATTCATGACTGAACAACAGTCTTATTCTAGTCACGCAGACAGATTCACCAACAGGTCTCAGGTCCTGAGTAGAGAGAGTCTGACTGGACGTTGTTACTGGGAGGTGGAGTGGAGAGGAAGAGTTCATGTAGCAGTCGCATACAAGAATATCAGCAGAGCAGAGAGTGTGAATCGATTTGGACAAAATGACAAATCTTGGTCATTAAGATGCGTCAGTGACAGTTATAAGTTTTGGTACAACAACGTCCAAACTCCCGTCTCAGGTCCTCGGTCCTCCAGAGTTGGAGTGTACCTGGATCACAGTGCAGGTATTCTGTCCTTCTACAGCGTCTCTGAAACCATGACTCTCCTCCACAGAGTCCAGACCACATTCACTCAGCCTCTCTATGCTGGAATTAATGTTTCTTACATTGACACCACTGCTGAGTTCAGTAAATTCAAATAGACAGAAGTCGTTTAAGGGTCAGTGAGTTAAATTCTGAGTTTTAACTCTTAAACTTATTCTGTCTTCAAGTTTGTGGCTGATTGTTGTGTCGTGTCTTCACCTGTCAATCAAACATTGTGGGCGGTACTTTGACATCTTGTCATCTGTTGTTGTGTAAATGTCTGAGTGTGTTTAGGTGGCGCTCCTTCCTCTGTCTGTTTAACCATGGAGGCTCTCACTGCTCATGATGACTTTAGTTCAGCTGAACGGACATTTGTCTGCATGAAGATATAAACTTCTCTGTGCTCTAAATGTGTGTTGAATATTTGTACTGATGTGTTTGCATGTTGTTGTTTCTCTTCCACTGCATGAGTCTAAAGAGAGAAAGCAGCAGAGCTTTCTTTTATCCTACAGATTTAGTTCTCATCACTCTGTACAGTTTTAAATTCATCTAGAATCACATTTACATTTATTTGTTTGTCAGAACAAAAGCTGTCGTTATTCCGATCGTCACACAAATTCAATAATATGTGAGGAAGATCATTTATTATGTTCTTGTATGTAGCTGAGATTCAAACAAACTGATTGTGTGGATGAAGTGAAATCATTGAACAAGAGTCATTGAACACACTTTACTGATGGGACGTGTGAACAAACTGAAGCTTTACATCATGAATAAACCAACATGAACAAAGTCTTTTCTTGTCGTCTTCATTCCAGGGTCTCACACAGAGCTGATGGAGAACATGTGACACTAATATGAGAGTATAACTGAGGCAGTTTTCCTCCTGAAACACCACAAAGTTCACAGTTCATGTTCAGAGCTGAAGCCGTCAGAAAATCATCAAATGAATAAATTATTCTTCACATGTGGTTACAAGTATTTCCATGTTGTTGAATCATAATTCTAGAAGTCAGAAAACTTAAAAACCCTCAAATGTCACATTCCTAAATACTATTTACAAGCTGAGAGCTGATGTGAATAATATCTGTAAAGGTGAAACTCTTCTCTACCATCTTTCCCGTGTGACCTGAATGCAGCATCAGTGTTCCAGGCTGTGACTCCTGTGAACAAAGTGACACAGTGTGATGTTCCATATATTTAAATGTGTCTTTACTGATGTTGTTTGAAGCTGCCAAAGGCTCAGTGAAGTTTCCACATGTCTTCCTGCAGTGAACATCACAGCAGGTTAACAAGTGAACTGTGAAAACTGATGCAGGACACAAGAGGGCGCCGTCATCCTGCTGACCAGAGATGTAGTGGAGGTTAAAGCAGCTCCGCTCACTTTGTCTGCAGCTTTTAGTTAAAGGAGACATATTGTGCTCATTTTCAGGCTCATATTTTTATTTTAAGTGTCTTTGAAATCAAAAGAAGAGATTTCATCGGAATTGTCGGGGAATCTGTATATTACTTGTCACAGATATGTTATTAAATTTAAAAAAAAATGTAATCATGTATCTGGTCCTAACGATGATAGTTACTATTTTAACAATGATTTATTTCTCTTAATCTCTAACATGTCAGGGCAATACTTTATAGCAGGTAATATGAATTGCACTTCGGACCCAGTGAAAGATCGTTCAACAGACATTGACAATACAAAGGCCAAATCAAGAAAAGTGATCCAACGGTTCATGTAAGATTTAAATCGGTTGGATATTTGGAGACATCTTGATCCTAGCACAATATCTTACTCATGGTACTCTGGTAATCACCAAACATACTCACAAATTGATTACTTTTTAATATCTGCACGATTACTTCATGGGATTAAAGACTGTCAGTACCATAGTGTAGTTATCTCTGACCATGCAGCAGTTTCATTAATATATATCAATAATAAAATGGTGTGCTACCCACACTAAATGCTGCCTTCAAACAGGATGGTTTCAGGACCCATTATTCATAGAAATTGTAGGTAAACAAATAGAGCTATACTTTCAAACTAACACATGTGAAACCTCAGCACGTATGAGATGGGAAGCAATCATAGTATATATTAAGGGTCAAATTCTCATTTTGCAGTTCAAAAGCCAAACAATCTAGACACGAGATAAAACAGTTTGACAGATTACCCAATGAGAAAAAGATATATATCAGAAAACAACTGATAATACAGATGATCATAATAAACTGCTACTAAGGGCCCGTTCTATGAAATGTCAGCAAGTAGAGCAGCTAAAGTACTGAAATAGTGCTGATGAAGCAAGAAGACTACTTGCATGGCAGATCAAACAAAAACAAACTGAGTGAACTATTACCACAATTGAAGGCCCATCAGGAAACATAAACAATTGAGTGAAGATTAATGAAGCATGTAGAGATTATCATGAAAAGCTATGTAGTTCAGAGTGCTCTCCTAACTTGGAATTCCAGACGCAGTTCTGAGATAATCTTAATTCACCACAGATTTCAGAAGAAGATAAGATTCATCTAGAAGAAGAGTTAACATGGAAGGAAATATCATAAGCTATTCATGCAATGCTTTAGTAGAGCTTATTAGTGATTTGGGGAAGATCTCTGGGTACAAGATAAACAATTGTAAAAGCATGATTATGTCACTGAATGAGAGAGATGGACAACAATCCAACAATGGTGCATCCATTTTTAATACAACTGAAGGCTTCAGATATCTGGTCATAAAGATTGTACCAACACTTGAGAATATTGTTTCATTAAATTACAACCCTATTTTGGAAAATATTTCTGACTCTTTTGAAAGATGGACATCTTTATCCATATCCTTAATTGGTCCCATAAATATTTTGAAAATGAATATTCTGTCCAAGCTGTTAGACCTGTTTCAAAATATCCCCTTGGTACCTCCAAAACACTTTTTTCTAAGACTTATAAACTATAAACTAACTATAAACTATTTACTGATTTCGTATGGAACAACAGATGCCCTAAACTCCGAGGCAGGCTTTAAAGTATGGGCAGATAAAGGGATTAAAACTTTAGCAGATCTTTATTCATCCAGTAAACTCTTGTCCTTTGTGAAAGTGGTCCACACATGCCTTCTTTATCAATATTAGAGAAGGAAGCAGTGAAAGATTGCTTCAAAGTTGAGCACTTTTTGCCACTCCCACTGTTTCATTCTGCTGCTACATCAGTCAAGGTATCAGCTTCCATCCCTCCTACATCCCCAGATTTGATTCCAGTGCCAGTTGCATACCATGATCTAGCCACAGTGTTCTGAAAAAACGAGCCCCGTCTATGCCATGCCCATCGCCTTTACAACCTGTCACGCCCTGAGAGAGAGTCGATGGAGGAGTACATCAACAACTCCCATGCCTCTGGCTTAATCAGGTCCTCCTCGTCTCCCCTCAGGGCTGGCTTCTTCTTCGTGGGTTAGAAGGATGGGACCCTGTAGTGATTACCGAGTCCTAAATGATGTAACATTGAAAAATTAATACCTACTACCTCTGATCGAACCATCCTACTAGCCTTTGTGTCACGCCCGCATTTGAACAAAACTGGACCTTCAGAACGCCTACCACCATGTCCGCATCGGGGAGCATCCTGACCCGGCTCATCAGTTTGTGGTGGAGGTGGACGCCTCAGACTCAGACGTGGGGCCATTCTCTGCCAGCACAACGCTACTTTGCACAGGCTTCATCCCTGTGCGTTTTTCTCCCGATGTCTCTCCCCAACGTAGAGAAACTACGACATAGGAAATCGTGAGCTTCTGGCAGCGGTCTTTGCTTTCCAGGAGTGGCGACACTGGCTGGAGGGGACCCTGGAGCCGTTCCTCATTTGGACGGACCACAAGAACCTTGCCATTTTGACTACACCCTTTCATTCTGTTTCGGTTCCAGAAATTAAAAGCCAGATGCCCTCTCTTGAATCTTCTCCTCTGACACACCCCCTGCTCACCCCGATCCCATCGTGCCTTTTCCCTGGATCATTGGAGCCGCTTTGTGGGAGATTGAGACCATTGGGCGGAAGGCCCAGGAAGTCCATTCCCAGGTCACAGTCGGGCGATCCTTCCAGGTTCACCTCCCACCCACGAACCCAACAGATGTTACAGTTTCTTTGCCAGCACTTCTGGTGGCCTAGCCAATCGAGGGACGTGAGTGAGTTTGTGGCGGCCTTTGTTGTGTGTACATGGAGCAAATCATCTTATTGTCCTCCCGCTGGTCTCCTCAGACCCCTGCCTGTTCCTAGTTGTCCCTGGTCCCATATAGCAGTGGATTCTGTCACTGGTCTTCCGCTCTCAAATGGACACACCATTTTCTCACCATTGTGGATCACTTCTCCAAGATGGTCCATTGAATTCTCTTGGTCAAGCTCCCATACGCCTCTTTAAACTGCTGACCTGCTCACCCTCCATGTTTTCTGGCTCCATGGTCTCCCCACTGACATTGTTTCAGATTGTGGTCCCCAGTTTACATCTCATGTCTGGCAGGCTTTTTATAAGGTGTTTGGCACCACCTGCAGTCTCACATTAGGTTATCATCTGTAGTTAAATGGACAGACTGAGAGAGCCAACCAGGGCCCTTCGCTGCATCACGGCCCATAATCCCAATTCCTGGTCCTCCTTCCTCCCTTGAGTCGAGTACTTGCATAATTCACTGACCAGCTCAGCCACAGGAATGTCCTCGTTCAACACGCTTACAGCTATCAACCCCGTCTTCTCTCAGCCCAGGAGGGCAAGGTCACGTCCCATATAACATGTTGCAAGGAGGTTTGGAGTTCTGCTCCTGCTCCGGAGTCTGCTTACCTGTTCCACTCGGTGAAGTCAGCGGTGAGACTCAGCCTGACTCTCTCCGCACCTTCACCTGTGAGACATTGTGAAGTCAAATAAATTACCTTGCACTCTACTCCCCGCCTCATTGTCTGCATTTGGGTTCACTATCTCCAACAAAGCGTAACAATGCCATTATCTGCATCTTATATTACACTAATATCCTCTAAAGATGCCACTGAAGAGTAAGAAATATACATTTATAGACGTGTCTGGCCCTGCGATGAGCTGGCGACTTGTCCAGGGCATACTCTGCCCTCGCCCAGAGACAGCTTGGATATGGCTCCAGCAAAAACCCTGCGACCCCATAAAGGGATAAAGTGGTTACAGACGATGGATGGATGGATGGATGGACATGTGTCCATTACAAGAAAAGTGTCAAATTGCTTTACAATCGAAAAAAAAAAAATTCACCAAGTATGGGTAACTTGTTGAAAGAAATGGTAATAAATATGCCTATGGAAAACTTGTGAAAGGTACTTATAGGAGCTTTGAATCCTGGAATCCTTTCTTATCCGTTCTTGAACATGGTGGAAATGACAAACCGATTGAGAAGTTGTGTCAAAACTAATATGATGTGAAGAGAAGCCTTAAGATACCTATTTTTTCTTTTTTGTTTATTTATTTTTTTATTGTTGTTATCTATTTATCTTAATGTCTGTGTCATTCAGGTTTTTTTCCTGAACTGTCGAACATATGTATGTACATCTGTTATGTTAAAACTCAATGAAAAAGTATTGATGAAAAGAAAATAATGTTCTTATATGTGGAGCAGGTTTTAACTGAGGCTTCATTGTGAACAACAGAACAAAGTCCAGAGTCACAGAGTTGCTCCTCGTCCTGGAATGAAGCACAGCTGGATCAGCCCTCCCTCTTCTTCTTGCTCTCAAACACAGCAGCTCCACTCTGTCACTATATTTCCTTGTTCCCTCCCCTTCAGATCTGCACTTTGAAAATGGGTGTAACCATGAAGTGAGACAGCTGACGAGCCCCATTCACAGCAGACACACCTCTTGTTCAGATCAGAGCTCAGACCAGTTTCAGGTATCAGGAAGTGAATCTCAGACAGTCGTTGACACTCGGAGGTGAAATGGCGCAGCAAAACAATCAGCTGGACCGAGCAAAGTTCTGCTGTTCCGTCTGTTTGAATCTACTGAAGGATCCGGTGACTATTCCCTGTGGACACAGCTACTGCATGAACTGTATTCAAAGCTACTGGGACACAGAGGATGAGAAGAAAACCCACAGCTGCCCTCAGTGTAGGCAGAGCTTCACACCGAGACCTGTCCTGGTGAAAAACACCATGTTAGCAGATTTAGTGGAGGAGCTGAAGAAGACTGGACTCCAAGCTGCTCCTGCTGATCTCTGCTATGCTGGACCTGAAGATGTGGCCTGTGATGTCTGCACTGGGAGGAAACTGACAGCAGTCAAGTCCTGTCTGGTCTGTATGATCTCTTACTGTGAGAAACATCTTCAGCTTCATTATGAATCACCTGCATTTGAAAAACACAAGCTGGTGGAGCCGTCAGAGAAGCTCCAGGAGAACATCTGCTCTCGCCATGATGAGGTGATGAAGATGTTCTGCCGTACTGATCAGCAGTGTATCTGTTATCTCTGCTCTGTGGACGAACATAAAGGCCATGACACAGTGTCAGCTGCAGCAGAGAGGACTGAGAGGCAGAGAGAGCTGGAGGGGAGTCGACACAACATCCAGCAGAGAATCCAGGACAGAGAGGAAGATGTGAAGGTGCTTCAACAGGAGGTGGAGGCCATCAATGGCTGTGCTGATAAAGCAGTGGAGCACAGTGAGAAGATCTTCACCCAGCTGATCCGTCTCATGGAGGAAAGACGCTCTGATGTGAAGCAGCAGGTCAGATCCCAGCAGGAAACTGAAGTGAGTCGAGTCAAAGAGCTTCAGGAGAAGCTGGAGCAGGAGATCACTGAGCTGAAGAGGAAAGACGCTGAGCTGAAGAAGCTCTCACACACAGAGGATCACAACCAGTTTCTACACAACTACCCCTCACTGTCAGCACTCAGTGAGTCTACACACTCATCCAGCATCAAGATCCGTCCTCTCAAGTACTTTGAGGATGTGACAGCAGCTGTGTCAGAGCTCAGAGACAAACTACAGGACGTCCTGAGAGAGACATGGACCAACATCTCACTGACAGTGACTGAAGTGGATGTTTTACTGTCAAACCCACAACCAGAGCCCGAGACCAGAGCTGGATTCTTAAGATATTCACGTGAAATCACACTGGATCCAAACACAGCACACACACAGCTGTTATTATCTGAGGGGAACAGAAAAGTAGCATACATGAGTCAACAACAGTCTTTTTCTAGTCACCCAGATAGATTCACTAAATATCATCAGGTCCTGAGTAGAGAGAGTCTGACTGGACGTTGTTACTGGGAGGTGGAGTGGAGAGGAGGAGTTGAAGTAGCAGTCGCATACAAGAATATCAGCAGAGCAGAGAATGTGAGTGAATTTGGACGAAATGACAAATCTTGGTCATTACATTCTGTCAATCACAACTTTTATCACAACAAAGTCAAAACTCCCGTCTCAGGTCCTTGGTCCTTCAGAGTTGGAGTGTACCTGGATCACAGTGCAGGTATTCTGTCCTTCTACAGCGTCTCTGAAACCATGACTCTCCTCCACAGAGTCCAGACCACATTCACTCAGCCTCTCTATGCTGGAGTTTATCTTTATTTTAACACCACTGCTGAGTTCAGTAAAGTCAAATAGACAGAAGTCATTTAAGGGACAGTGAGTCAAATTCTGAGTTTTAACTCTTAAACTTATTCTGTCTTCATGTTTGTGGCTGATTGTTGTGTCGTGTCTTCACCTGTCAATCAAACGTTGTGGGCGGTACTTTGACATATTGTCATCTGTTGTTGTGTAAATGTCTGAGTGTGTTTAGGTGGCGCTCCTTCCTGTGTCTGTTTAACCATGGAGGCTCTCACTGCTCATGATGACTTTTGTTCAGCTGAACTGACATTTGTATGTACATTTGTATATAAACTTCTCTGTGCTCTAAATGTGTGTTGAATATTTGTACTGATGTGTTTGCATGTTGTTGTTTCTCTTCCACTGCATGAGTCTAAAGAGAGAAAGCAGCAGAGCTTCATTTATCCTACAGATTTAGTTCTCATCACTCTGTACAGTTTTAAATTCATCTAGAATCACATTTACATTTATTTGTTTGGCAGAACAAAAGCTGTCGTTGTTCCAGTCATGTTATGATACATTTGGTTGTAGTTATTAATCAGAGTTAGAAACAGTTGAATAACTTTTTATGAGACTGAATTATTGAACTGGCTATCTTTTCCTTTCTTCAAGGGCAGTGCCCCAAGTTGATCTACTGTAAATTGGATCTTCTTATCCATCATAATTGATTATTATCCCTGATAATCATGAATTTTCATTGAAAGTCAAATTTAACCAAAAACTACCTTATAATGCTCTGTGAGTACTTCATGATCGTTCCCTGTGTGATTCAATACCATTTGCTATGGTGCCCCGTGTGAGGAATTAATACGACTTTACTGATGGGACTTGTGAACAAACTGAAGCTTTACATCATGAATAAACCAACATGAACAAAGTCTTTTCTTGTCGTCTTCATTCCAGGGTCTCACACAGAGCTGATGGAGAACATGTGACACTAATATGAGAGTATAACTGAGGCAGTTTTCCTCATGAAACACCACAAAGTTCACAGTTCATGTTCAGAGCTGAAGCCATCAGAAAATCATCAAGTGAATAAATTATGCTTCACATGTGGTTACAAGTATTTCCACGTTGTTGGATCATAATTCTTGAAGTCAGAGAACTTAAAAACCCTCAAATGTCACATTCCTTGATATTATTTAAAAGCTGAGAGCTGATCTGAATAACATCTGTAAAGGTGAAACTCTTCTCTCCCATCTTTCTCGTGTGACCTGAATGCAGCATCAGTGTTCCAGGCTGTGACTCCTGTGAACAAAGTGACACAGTGTGATGTTACATATATTTAAATGTGTCTTTACTGATGTTGTTTGAAGCTGCCAAAGGCTCAGTGAAGTTTCCACATGTCTTCCTGCAGTGAACATCACAGCAGGTTAACAAGTGAACTGTGAAAACTGATGCAGGACACAAGAGGGCGCCATCATCCTGCTGACCAGAGATGTAGTGGAGGTTAAAGCAGCTCCGCTCACTTTGTCTGCAGCTTTTAGTTAAACGAGACATATTCTGCTCATTTTCAGGCTCATATCTTTATTTCAGGTGTCTTTCAGGAGACGTTTACAGGCTTTAATGTCCAAACAACAGATTATTTCTCTCTCTCTGTCCACTGACGCTGTCTGAATGTTCAGCTCACACAGACTTCCACCTGCTGAACTTCAGGTCGACAACTTTGTGTTTGAAGATTTCAGTTCAAACTTCACTTTTCTTTACGGTTAACAGTCACATTTGAATCATTTTAAGTAGAGATGCACCGATCAGGATTTTTGGGGCCGATCACCGATCACCGAAAGCAGTATCTGCCGATCCCGATATTGCCGATCACCGATCACAGCATCAAATCCATAAATGTTTCTATATTGTTGTCTTGTGTAACTTTCTTATATTTAATTAATGATTCTTCTTACACAACATTGACATTGTATTATTAAGTATAAAAATTAGGAGATGAGAAAGTATCATGAATTGACCACCGTTTTATTGCAGGCTGAGGCAATGTGCAATATTTCACACTATAGAGACTCTTAGAGACAACTTGGACTCAGCTTACATAGAGTAAGTGTAGATTACTAGTGGGAATGCATGCAGTCAGGGAGGGAATTTTGTCATTTTAGGGGCAAATCCAGGGCCGGACTGGGACAAAAAATCGGCCCTGGCATTTTTGGCTTAGACCGGCCCCTCATAATTAGCGGAGCACAACCGGAAAAAACCCCCATAACTTTTTGCTTTAGGCTTATTAGAAATCTACAGTTTATTATTACTTTAGAAGTCTATCAAATAACCATTGTGGAAAGCAAATGAGAACATTTACTCAACACATAGTTGAGTAAAGGTATATTCTATTTCAAGCATAATGTATCATCGGCATCCTAGATCTCAGAAGTTTAGCATCTATTGTTAACTCTACCACTTTTGTCTGCTCTGTGTAGTTCAATTGATCATTTTATCCTTTTTATTGAAATCATCTCTAATATGTATTTTCTGAATTTCCCTGATATAGCAGCTCAATTATAATTCTTCAGGTTAAAAGGTGCTCCCTTTAAAAAGCTATAAAATTGTTATATCAGGCTAAAAACAGGGCTGCTTTATGAACTCATGCAAAGCAACTTGTCTTAAAAGCATTTGACAGATCTACTCTTGTTCAATGTGGGCAAACCTTTTGCTAATAATACTTTTATACTTTTTTTTTACACTTACTTTAGTAATGCTTAAATTGCAAAGCTTTTACTAATCATTTAGCAGTTTTAAAATCTGTTTTTTAAAACATGTTTAACCACAGCATAGAGGGTTGCTACACATTCAAATGACTATGCAGCCTTTCAACACACCTTTAACCTAAATATCTAAAATGCTATGATGGAGCCTAAAATAGACACTTAATGCTCATCCGACACTTCTCAGCATTGACCGTTTGCTGTTTTATCAGAATAAGGTGCCGTGGCTGCCAGATTCTGAGAAGTACGCAACACCAATTAATATCGATACTGATCAATCGCCATTGCTCATCATTATCATGTAATTAGAGTTCTCAACGGGCCTGAAAATTACAGTCCGAACCCGACACAGCGCTACACACCCGCATGAATTGTCTGCCGCCCCCCGTTAACTCGGCGACCCCCGACCCGTTGAGAGATCTTCATGTAATAGAGCTAACGTTCCCTCCATCACCTCACAGTCCCTGTATTAACGTTATTACCTGCTTACCGGCTGTACTACACTGTCCCTGTCAGTCAGCAGCATCTCTGGCTGCTCCTCTCCTGCCCGCTGCTGCTGTCTTCACCTTCAACCTGCTGTTACTGGATCATTGCTGTCTCAGAGGACGTGGAGACTACAGCAGCCCCTCCAGCCAACATGACTGTGATTTTAGTACATTTTGCAGCATCTACAGTGAGATTCTTCTCTTAGCACGCAACTTCTCCGCACCCAATTTCTTTGTCTTTGGTTGCTCCATGTTGTCAGTCCTCGCGCTCAACACTTTGAAACTAGCAGAAGTTACAGGAGACAGCACAGGGAGGGGTGGGGCCGCCTTCGTACTATATCCTGATTGGCTCAGTTCACTGTCTATATTGAAGACGGACCAATGGGCCACCCCCTCTAAATTGTGCACTTAGAAAAAAAAAAGGAGGGCTGAGTGAGATTGGATTAGCCCAATGTCCTTCAAGAAAATCAACCAATGGGCCATCGCGGTCGATAAAAATGATTTATAATAAAACTTTTGGATTAAATTATGAAAGCCCGGCCCATAAATGTGCGTCGGCCCACCGGGCATTGCCCGGTATGCCAGATGGCCGGTCCATGCCTGGGCAAGTCCATTTGGCCTTCAGTTTTTTTTTCAGGGGCACCAAGGCCACATGACAGGGCACAAAGGCCACTGAGTAAAATGTGTTGATTTACCTTTCAAACTGATACCATAACATCCTAATTTATAATAAGACATGGATTATGTATTAAAACATTTTTTTATACCAAAATCAAGTTAAAGTTACATTAGAAAGTAGTTTTTGTTAAGTAGGGTTAGAGTGAGGTGATTTTTGTGACACCACACTGAATATTAGTGTTACTGAATATTTCTCCCAATAGAAATTCCCCAAAATAATGGCAAAGCACATTTTTTCCAAACAAAAAAATGTAGAATAACCAGCAGGAGACCACTGATGTGTGGAGTGATTTTGGTGACACTACACTCTGAATAATAGTGAAGTTATTGAATTTTTTGTAGTTTCTCTTTTCGGTGTTGCACTTTGTAGACGGTCCCTGCGCCCTCGTCTCACAGCTGGCTGACCATACAGACCAGAGTTAATGTCCAGCCGCTCGTTTTGATTAACATACGGTTGTAGCTCGTTGTCTATCGTACTACGGTAGGAAAGAGCCGTCGTTTGTGTTTTAACAAGGTTTCACTTATGAGTTATTGATCCGGTAAGTTCGAATCTGTGAATATATTTCCAACTTTACCGGACTAAATCCTACCACATAAGTCAGTTACGTATCATGTCAAACCGGCTGCGCTCGCTCGCTGTGCTGTAAGTTTTGTTCTTCTGTTTTGAGACGCTGCTGCTGTTTGAGAGGCTTTCACGTGAGATCATCGTGATGATGAGACTCCACCTGCACGAACCGCGGACTCACTGAAGTTACTGTGAGTGACTACTGTGCACTCAGGTAGCTGTAATTCAGGGCAAGCCCGCTACGCTGACCGGGCCAGGGGCACAGAGGCCACTGTGGCCGTACGATCAGTTTTTTTTCACGGGGCATCAAGGCCAAAGTGCGGGGCAACAGCGGCCATGAAATTCCCTCCCTGCATGCAGTTAATGCACTGTCTTTATACTTAAACGTCATCTGATCAGCCTGATGTGATCTATTTTGAGAACTCCGATCAAAACCGATAGGGGCATTATCTGCCGATTGCGATCGGTTGTCGATCGATCGGTGCATCACTAATTTTAAGGTGAAGATGGAAATCAAATGTTTCTCTGTGATCACGTGAGGAAACAAATCTCCAACAACAGTCATTTATTTACTCTACTAAACTGTATTTATTTACTCTGCTATTAAGAAGGAGACACCAGCTTTGGTGCCGGCTTTCCAAATCTCTGTCTGGATGAGTTTTCTGTCACTTGTTGCTTTTTTACAGTGCAGAGGATTTATTAAACAGGCTTCAAAATGATTTAAAAGTGTTTTATTTACACTCTTTTAAAGCTGAAATCTTAATTTTTGTTGCTAAGTAAAAAAGCATTTGTCTGGAGTGTGATGAATGAGTAAATAACGTCTTTTAAAGTCAGTTTGGAGCCACATTATGTTTTTCTTCATTTTTTTAGTCTCCAGCTAATTCAGCTCATTAGGAAAATGCTTGAGTTTATTCAGTCATGAAAACAGAGAGTTTGATCATTCAGTTTGTTCATGCAGGAATAAAATCAGTCGATGAAGATCTTTCTCACTGTTACTTCAGTTGTTCAGCAGAACGCTGCGACGCTGTGTTGATGTGAAGCTCCAGAAATGTTTTGTGGACTTTCAAACTTCAACTGACTTTCCATCAGTGTGGAGGGAGGAGATGATGACAGACATCTTCTTTTATTTTCTGGTTAAATGTTCCTTAAAATATGCAGCGATGAGGATTAGAAATGGAGTATATATACATCAGCCCAGGACCCTTTTAGCCTCTGCAGAGGAACATGAGGCGAGCGGTGACACCTGACTTTTCCTCACCTGTTATCCTTTAATTATCCAAAGGTGTCCCCTAAGAAACACGGCACAAAACCACCACTCATTGCAGAAATGAGAGGAATGACAATCTTCCTGTCTCAGGAGTACGATGAGCCCAACGCCACCGTGTCCAACATCCTGGTGGAGCTCAGGTCTTTCTTAATAGACATTTTACCTGCACTTGTGTGTGTTGTGACTCAGAGCGTCTGCAGTTAAAGTCTTGCTGTATAGGTCGTGTTGTGTTTTAAATCTGAAGTTACTTTTTTCAGTTACAAATCAACTAACTTCTGTTGTGATCCTGTGATCGGTACGCAGGTTCCGACTGACACAAAAGTGCTTTCAGAAGTCTTCATATGTAGAAAACCTGCAGATGTGGTGATCACATATATAACACAGAGCTAAAGTCAGACTCTTCCTCTAACAGCTTACACTTGGTTTTCACTTTTCACTCACATAATTCAGCTTCTTCTTCTTGTAGCTCAGAATAAAATCTCCTTCACATGTTCAGAAGTCTGTCTCACATTTATCCTCCATGAAGCGTTCAGGTGCTCTGTAACTTGGCAGATGATTAGTGAATAAAACAGTTGAATGAAATATAAAGTGCTTCTGATTCTGACCTCAGGCTCCTCATTGTGAGTCAGAGATTTGAGAGTACAGGGGATTTATTTGACTCCTCGATGTGTCTGTCAGGGTGTTAAAGTGGACTTCCCGCCCTCCAAACTGAAATCCGGTTCAGGTGAATACGTCTGTTCGGTGTTGGACCGACTGGCTGAGGAGGTTCTGAGGAGGTTCTGAGGAGGAGGGGCTTCTCCTTCAGAAGGTCAAAAGACACGGATGTTTACAATCTGTCTATAATCTCATCATGCTGATGGTTCAAACTGTTATTCTATCATAATGAGCTTCACCCCCTCTACTGTTGCTCTTCCGGTATTTTCCCAGCATGCTCTCTGTTGTGTTGCTCTTTGACCGGTCTCGGGTCTGTGTGTGGCTCTGCAGGACTGGAGGATCCACATGGATCAGATGCATCAACACCAAGACACATTCAAGTCCTCGCTCAAAGAGACAAAGGTGCGTTCACTGACCTGGTTCAATACTGAGAGCAGTGATGAGCATTAAACTGTGTGTGTGTGTGTGTGTGTGGCTCCCCCTGCTGCTGTTTATTGGTATTGGCAGAACTTCTTGTCAGCTCCAAGTATTACTGTTGTCATTGTACACGTGCTTCCTGCGTTGAGCCTGATTTTGCATCGTTCCTGTGAGAAATAATAATTTATTTAGCTGCTGAAAAAGTTGAAGAGAAGAAAAATGATCCCACGTTAGCTGAGTGTTTTCTTTTTCTCTTTTCCTCGACATCACAGAGACAAATATTTTACAAAACTGTGCTTTTCTGACAGCTTTAGTTACTCGACACTTCTGGAAAGACACTGACAACATCCTTTAATAATATCCAGCTGTGTGTCCTATCCTGTCTCTGCAGAGTTACCTGGACAAACTGCAGGAGGACATCGGTAAGACTCTTGAGAAGGTGAGCAGCAGAGAGAAATACATCAACAACCAGCTGGAGCGTCTGATCCAGGAGTACCGCAGCACTCAGGCCAAACTTAGCGAGGTAAACACCAAAACTGCCTAAAAACAAAAGGTATGAAAAACACAAACTTCCAGCTGATCCACTGAAGGTTTTAGGAATGGGCTTCAGGAAACACAGGACAGTTGTTCGGTCCTGATGCACATTTGGATTTCAAGTTTGGGAATATAAATAATTTTTTATTTAAGGACCAAACAGAAACCTGGTAACAAACACGTGTTCTCCAACAGGCAAAGGAGCACGACCAGCAGGCCAGTGGAGGAGTGACTGAGAGGACCAGAATCCTGGCAGAGGTCAGTGAACACATCGTATGTTTCATGTCACTCTGCAGTCGTGTCTGTGTGGAGAAGGATCCGGCATTAACTTTCATTTCTGGTGATCCAACCACAAACAGACAGCTCTGAATACGAGTGTAACTGACCAAGACGCTTTGTGATCCAAATCACCCACAGCACTTGGCGAGGTGGTCTGGGAATCATTTGATCACATGTAGTGTCATCAGTGGAGGATGTGATAGTTGTTATGGTGACAGGACACAATATCTCCAGTGAGTTGCAGGTATTCAGCTGAAAATGAGCTCTTGTGACGACTTACAACTTGTGACATTTTCAGTGTTTTTCTGTGTGTTTCAGATCAGTTAAGATGACTGACTCTATTTGTCTGTGTTTGATACTAACTGTCTGTGTTTGATAGTAGCTCTCTGTGTTTGATACTGACCGTCTGTGTTTGATACTAGCCGTCTGTGTTTGATACTGACCGTCTGTGTTTGATACTAGCTCTCTGTGTTTGATACTGACCGTCTGTGTTTGATACTAGCTGTCTGTGTTTGATACTGACCGTCTGTGTTTGATACTAGCTGTCTGTGTTTGATACTGACCGTCTGTGTTTGATACTAGCTCTCTGTGTTTGATACTGACTGTCTGTGTTTGATACTAGCTCTCTGTGTTTGATACTGACCGTCTGTGTTTGATACTGACCGTCTGTGTTTGATACTAGCTGTCTGTGTTTGATACTGACCGTCTGTGTTTGATACTAGCTGTCTGTGTTTGATACTGACCGTCTGTGTTTGATACTAGCTGTCTATGTTTGATACTGACCGTCTGTGTTTGATACTAGCTCCCTGTTTGATACTGACCGTCTGTGTTTGATACTAGCTCTCTGTGTTTGATGCCAACAGTCTGTGCTTGATACTAGCTGTTTGTGTTTGATACTAGCTCTCTGTGTTTGATACCAACCATCTGTCTGTGTTTGATACTAACTGTCTGTGTTTGATACTGACCGTCTGTGTTTGATACAGAAGTCTGTGTTTGATACTAGCTGTCTGTGTTTGATACTGACGTCTGTGTTTGATACCGACCATCTGTGTTTGATACCGACCATCTGTGTTTGATACCGACCGTCTGTGATTGATACCGACCATCTGTGTTTAATATTAATGTCTGTGTTTGATACTGACTGCCTGTGACTGATAGCGACCGTCTGTGTTTAATACCAATCGTCTGTGTTAGAAACTGACCGTATGTGTTTGATACTAGCTGTTTTTTTATATTAACTGTCTGTGTTTGATACTAACCACCTGTAGCTGATACTGACCGTCTGTTTGATACCGACAGTCTGTGTTTGATACTGACTGTCTGTGATTGATACCAACCATCTGTGTTTGATTTTAACTGTCTGTGTTTAATACCAGCCGTCTGTGTCAGAAACTGACCGTCTGAGTTTGATACCGACTGCCTGCGTTTAAAACCAAACTGATCATCAGTCTGTTATTGATACTAACACTCTGTGTGTAATTTATACTGACCGCCTGTCTGTAATTCCTCCTTCAGCTCCGGTGGTGAAGATCAAGCAGAGTTTGACGAAACTGAAGCAGGAGATCGTTCAGATGGACGTGAGGATCGGGGTCGTCGAGCACACGCTGCTGCAGGCCAAACTCAAAGAGAAGTCCAACATCACACGCGACATGCACGCCACCAACCTTCCCGAGCCGGCCACCAGGCCCTTCGCTTAGGGTGACCTCCACAAACAACAAACACCAGCAGCTGTCTCGTGTGTTTCTCATGACGTTGGATCTTTAACACTTCCAGAGATTTCAGCTGGAACAATTCATCACTTTGACTCTTTGTCCTGAACGTCACTTATTTATTTCTTAGCTACATTTTTTTTATTAAGAGTATTTTGTCCTTCTTTGTGAATATCAACATACAATACATTTTTATTCCAACAATAATTTCTGTCCTTTGTTGAAGTTGAATTTGTTCTGTAAACATTTTCTCTGAGCAGAAAGGCCACTAGATGTCAGCAGCAGAGAAACTCCTGAACTTCGTCATGTTTAAATGACAGAATGAATACAGGTCAAATGTTAATCATTAAACACGAGAACATTATATTGCAGTACTTGAATGTTTTATGACAGGCTGGTTTGATAACTCCCTGCTTAAGGTCGACTGGTTTTATAAGCAGAAAAAATAAAACAGAATCTGAAGAAGAGTTGGAGAACTATGGAGCCGTCAGCAAAGCCTGTGAGGAGCCCAGAAATATTTTACAACTAAAGACTTTGATGTTCTCAAATGTGGAGCAGGTTTTAACTGAGGCTTCGTTGTAAACTAGCGAACAAAGTCCAGAGTCACAGAGCTGCTGCTCGTCCTGGAATGAAGCACAGCTGGATCAGCCCTCCCTCTTCTTCCTGCTCTCAAACACAGCAGCTCCACTCTGTCACTATATTTCCTTGTTCCCTCCCCTTCAGATCTGCACTTTGAAAATGGGTGTAACCATGAAGAGAGAGAGCTGACGAGCCCCGTTCACTGCAGAATCACGTGTTGTTCAGATCAGAGCTCAGACCAGTTTCAGTTATCAGGAAGTGAATCTCAGACAGTCGTTGACACTCAGAGGTGAAATGGCGCAGCAAAACAATCAGCTGGACCGAGCAAAGTTCTGCTGTTCCGTCTGTTTGGATCTACTGAAGGATCCGGTGACTATTCCCTGTGGACACAGCTACTGCATGAACTGTATTCAAAGCTACTGGGACAAAGAGGATGAGAAGAAAACCCACAGCTGCCCTCAGTGTAGGCAGAGCTTCACACCGAGGCCTGTCCTGGTGAAAAACACCATGTTAGCAGATTTAGTGGAGGAGCTGAAGAAGACTGGACTCCAAGCTGCTCCTGCTGATCTCTGCTATGCTGGACCTGAAGATGTGGCCTGTGATGTCTGCACTGGGAGGAAACTGAGAGCTGCCAAGTCCTGTCTGGTCTGTTTTGCATCTTACTGTGAGAAACACCTCCAACCTCACTTTGAGTCCTCTACATTCAAGAAACACAAGCTGGTGGAGCCGTCAGAGAAGCTCCAGGAGAACATCTGCTCTCGTCACAATGAGGTGATGAAGATTTTCTGCCGTACTGATCAGCAGTGTATCTGTTATCTTTGCTCCATGGACGAACATAAAGGCCACGACACAGTGTCAGCTGCAGCAGAGAGGACTGAGAGGCAGAGAGAGCTGGAGGGGAGTCGACACAACATCCAGCAGAGAATCCAGGACAGAGAGGAAGATGTGAAGCTGCTTCAACAGGAGGTGGAGGCCATCAATGGCTCTGCTGATAAAGCAGTGGAGCACAGTGAGAAGATCTTCACCCAGCTGATCCGTCTCATGGAGGAAAGACGCTCTGATGTGAAGCAGCAGGTCAGATCCCAGCAGGAAACTGAAGTGAGTCGAGTCAAAGAGCTTCAGGAGAAGCTGGAGCAGGAGATCACTGAGCTGAAGAGGAAAGACGCTGAGCTGAAGAAGCTCTCACACACAGAGGATCACAACCAGTTTCTACACAACTACCCCTCACTGTCAGCACTCAGTGAGTCTACACACTCATCCAGCATCAAGATCCGTCCTCTCAAGTACTTTGAGGATGTGACAGCAGCTGTGTCAGAGCTCAGAGACAAACTACAGGACGTCCTGAGAGAGACATGGACCAACATCTCACTGACAGTGACTCAAGTGGATGTTTTACTGTCAAACCCACAACCAGAGCCCAAGACCAGAGCTGGATTCTTAAGATATTCACGTGAAATCACACTGGATCCAAACACAGTAAACACATATCTGTTATTGTCTGATGGGAACAGAAAAGTAAGAAACATGAGTCAACAACAGCCAGAGAGATTCACTAGCTATCTTCAGGTCCTGAGTAGAGAGAGTCTGACTGGACGTTGTTACTGGGAGGTGGAGTGGAGAGGAGACGTTTATGTAGCAGTTGCATACAAGAATATAAACAGAGCAGGGGATGAATCTTTGTTTGGACGAAATTACAAATCTTGGTCATTAATTTGTGTCAATCACAGTTATAACTTTCATCACAACAAAGTCAAAACTCCCGTCTCAGGTCCTCGGTCCTCCAGAGTTGGAGTGTACCTGGATCACAGTGCAGGTATTCTGTCCTTCTACAGCGTCTCTGAAACCATGACTCTCCTCCACAGAGTCCAGACCACATTCACTCAGCCTCTCTATGCTGGAGTTTGGGTTTATTCAGACTCCACTGCTGAGTTCAGTAAACTGAAATAGACAGAAGTCATTTAAGGGTCAGTGAGTTAAATTCTGAGTTTTAACTCTTAAACTTATTCTGTCTTCATGTTTGTGGCTGATTGTTGTGTCGTGTCTTCACCTGTCAATCAAACATTGTGGGCGGTACTTTGACATCTTGTCATCTGTTGTTGTGTAAATGTCTGAGTGTCTTTAGGTGGCGCTCCTTCCTGTGTCTGTTTAACCATGGAGGCTCTCACTGCTCATGATGACTTTTGTTCAGCTGAACTGACATTTGTCTGCATGAAGATATAAACTTCTCTGTGCTCTAAATGTGTGTTGAAATTTTGTACTGATGTGTTTGCATGTTGTTGTTTCTCTTCCACTGCATGAGTCTAAAGAGAGAAAGCAGCAGAGCTTCATTTATCCTACAGATTTAGTTCTCATCACTCTGTACAGTTTTAAATTCATGACAAGAGTCATTGAACAGACTTTACTGATGGACGTGTGAACAAACTGAAGCTTTACATCATGAATAAACCAACATGAACAAAGTCTTTTCTTGTCGTCTTCATTCCAGGGTCTTACACAGAGCTGATGGAGAACATGTGACACTAATGTGAGAGTATAACTGAGGCAGTTTTCCTCCTGAAACACCACAAAGTTCACAGTTCATGTTCAGAGCTGAAGCTGTCAGAAAATCATCAAGTGAATAAATTATTCTTCACATTTGGTTACAAGTATTTCCACGTTGTTGGATCATAATTCTAGAAGTCAGAGAACTTAAAAACCCTCAAATGTCACATTCCTAAATACTATTTACAAGCTGAGAGCTGATGTGAATAATATCTGTGAAGGGGAAACTCTTCTCTCGCATCTTTCCCGTGTCACCTGAATGCAGCATCAGTGTTCCAGGCTGTGACTCCTGTGAACAAAGTGACACAGTGTGATGTTCCATATATTTAAATGTGTCTTTACTGATGTTGTTTGAAGCTGCCAAAGGCTCAGTGAAGTTTCCACATGTCTTCCTGCAGTGAACATCACAGCAGGTTAACAAGTGAACTGTGAAAACTGATGCAGGACACAAGAGGGCGCCGTCATCCTGCTGACCAGAGGTGTAGTGGCGGTTAAAACAGCTCCGCTCACTTTGTCTGCAGCTTTTAGTTAAAGGAGACATATTGTGCTCATTTTCAGGCTCATATCTTTATTTCAGGTGTCTTTAAAATTACAAGAAGACAACATTTTATTGGAATTGTAGGTGAATGGGTAAATTATTTATCATAGATGTATTATTGTTTAAAAAAAATGAAAATGTAATTAATGTATATGGTCCTAAAAATGATAGTCCTAATTTTACAATGATTATTTTCTCTTAATCTCTAACCTGTCAGGGCAATACTTTATATATTTTATATCATTTATACTTCATGTATAAGATGGAAAGCAATCAAAGCATACATTAGGGGCCAAATTATTCATTTTGTAGTTCAAAAGTCAAACAATCTAGACAAGAAATAAAACAGTTAGACAGATCTTCCAATGAGAAAAAGATATATATCAGAAAACATCTAATAATACAGATCATATCATAATATCATCATGATCATAATAAGCCAACTGCTACTAAGGGCCCGTTATAATGAAATGTCAGCGAGTAGAGCAGCTGCAAAAGAATTGAAATTGAAAAAAAATGTTTATGAACATGGAGATAAAGCAAGAAGACTACTTGCATGGCAGATAGAACAAAGACAAACTGAGTGAACTATTACCATCAGGGAACATAAACAATCCAGTGAAGATTAATGAAGCATGTAGAGATTATTATGAAAAGCTATGTAGTTCAGAGTGCTCTCCTAACTTGGAATTCCAGACGCAGTTCTTAGATAATCTTAATTCACCACAGATTTCAGAAGAAGATAAGATTCATCTAGAAGAAGTGTTAACATTGAAGGAAATATCATGAGCTATCGATGTGATGACCAGAGGGGAAACTGCAGATCCAGATAGCCTTCCCATAGACATCTGTTAAAAATACTTCTAGACATGATGTTGGAGGCTTTGAAGGCCTTCTCCGTGTGTCAGTGAGAGGAGTTTAATTACATCACTACGAAAACCAGGGAACACTAACACAAGATGCGAAAACATGCATCTAATTAGTCTTCTTAACTCAGACACAAAAATATTATGTAAACCTTTGGATTCTATTGAACATCTTTGTCCATATCCTTAATTGGTCCCATAAATATGTTGAAAATAATTATTGTACCCAAGCTGTTGTACCTGTTTCAAAATATCCCCTTGCTAGCTCCGAAACACTGAAAACACACCGGGCCAACCGTTGGCCATCTGAAGCGTTTGGGGAGACTTCGGACAAGTTTGGGAAGAAATCTGTTTGGCGTTTTGGAGTACTGGCACGAGACTAGCGCCATCCGCTGTTAAGGAGGCTTATTGCATCTCGCGCAAGGGTTAGTTGCCAACACGTCGAAACGGTGTGTTCAATGCGACGTCAGACAGGCAACAGAGTGGTCGGATAAAGGCAGTTTGAGTCTGGGCACTGTGTCGGGGCCTTAAGAGTTAATAAAGTATTTACTGATTTCATAAAGAACAGCAGGCTTTAAAGTATGGGCAGATAAAGGGATTAAAACTGTAATGAATCTTTATTCATCCAGTAAACGTATGTCCTTTGAGGAAGTGGTCCACACATTCATATCTGTAGAAAACAGATAAGTCTTTAGATATGCCTTCTTTATCAATATTAGACAAGGAAGCAGTGAAAGATTGCTTTAAAGTTGAGCACTTTTTGCCACTCCCACTGTTTCCATTCTGCTGCTACATCAGTCAAGGTATCAGCTTCCATCCCTCCTACATCCCCAGATTTGTCTCTAGTGCCACTTGCGTACCATTATCTAGCCACAGTGTTCTGTAAAGAATGAGCCCCGTCTCTGCCACCCCACCGCCCTAATGACTGTGCTGTTGATCTGCTCCCTGGTGCTCCTCTCCCATCTAGCTGCCTTTACAACCTGTCACGCCCCGAGAGAGAGTCAATGGGGGAGTACGTCAACAATTCCCTGGCTTTCGCCCCTGTATTGATTACTAAGGCAGGGATAAATAAATACCCACTACCTCTGATTGATCCATCCTACGAGCCTCTGAGTCACGCCTGGATTTTAACAAAACTGGACCTTCACAACGCCTACCATCATGTCCGCATTTGGGTGGGGACAAATGTAAGACGGCATTCAACACCCCCTTTAGTCACTTTGAATACCTGGTGATACCTTTCAGTCTCTCTCATTCCAGCTGTGTTTCAAGTACTTATCAATGACATTCTCTGCAACTTGCTCAACCATTTTGTGTTTGTCTATTTGGATGATATATTGATATTCTCCAGGACACTGGACAGGTCCTTCGAGCAGGTGAGGTTGGTGCTCCAGCGACTCCCGGAAAACAAGCTGTATAAACCTGAGAAGTGTGAGTTCCACTTGGCTGAGGTCAGTTTTTTAATAGCTCAGAGGAGGCTTCACCCGGACTTCGCCAAGATCCAGGCAGTGGAGGAGTGGCCCACACTTTCCACCCATAATTAGCTACAACAATTTCTGGGATTTGCCAACTTCTACCAACGATTCATCCGAGACTACAGCCGAGTCGCGGCTCCCCTCACCCAACTGCATCTCATGGCTTCACCTTCCACCTGGTCTCCCGGAGCTGATGCAGCCTTCAAGAAGCTGAAAGTGCTGTTTACTAATGCCCCTGTCCTTCAGCATCCCGACCTGGCTCGTCAGTTCGTGGTGGAGGTGGACACCTCAGACTCAGGCGGGGGTTGTTCTCTGCCAGCACAACGCTACTTCTCATAAGCTTCATCCCTGTGCCTTTTTCTCCCGACCTCCTCCCCACCTTAGAGAAACTACAATGTAGGAAATCGGGAGCTTCTGGCTGTGGTCTTGGCTCTCTAGGAGTGGCGACGCTGGCTGGAGCGGACCCTGGAGCCTTTCCTCATTTGGACGGACCACAAGAGCTTTGCTTACCTGCGCTCTACCAGAAGACTCAACTCCCGCCACACCCGCTGGTCTGTATTCCTGAGCCGCTTTGACTTCACCCTCTCATTCCGTCCCGATTCCAGAAATGGAAAGCCAAATGCCTTTCCTGCTGACCCCGACCCCATCGTGCCTTCTTCCTGGATCATTGGAGCCGTAACCTGGGAGATTGAGACCACTGTGCTGGAGGTT
The DNA here is from genome assembly GCF_900880675.1 of Sparus aurata. NCBI lineage: Eukaryota > Metazoa > Chordata > Actinopteri > Spariformes > Sparidae > Sparus > Sparus aurata. The sequence continues at coordinate 30,098,664 of NC_044207.1, read as the reverse complement.
CAATGCAGTCAGCCTGACAATGGTACAGGTCCACCTAATCGCTTATTCATGCCGGAGGAGGTCCATTCCCAGGTGTTACAGTGGGGCCATTCTTCCAGGTTCACCTGTCACCCTGGAGCACAGCTGGTGTTGCAGTTTCTTTGGCAGCACTTCTGGTGGCCTAGCCAATCGAGGGACATGAGTGAGTTTGTGGCAGCCTGTGTTGTGTGTAAACTGAGCAAGTCATGTCATTGTCCTCCCGTGTCTCCTCAGACCCTTGCCGGTTCCCAGTTGGCCCTCGTCCCATATAGCTGTGGAATCTGTCACTGGTCCTCCGCTCTCAAATGGACACACTGTCTGTCTCACCATTGTGGATCGCTTCTCCAAGATGGTCTGTTTAATTCCCTTGGTCAAGCTCCCATCTGCCTCTGAAACTGCTCACCCTCCATGTTTTTGCGTCCAAGGTCTCCCTACTGACATTGTTTAAGATTGCGGTCCCCAGTTTACATCTCAGGTCTGGCAGGCTTTTTGTAAGGCGTTTGGCACCACCTGCAGTCTCACATCAGGTTATCCTCCGCAGTTAAATGGACAGACGGAAAGAGAACCAAACAGGACCTGGAGACCGCCCTTCACTGCGTCGCAGCTCATAATCCCACTTCCTGGTCCTCCTTCCTCCCTTGAGTTGAGTACTTCCATATTTCACTGACCAGCTCGGCCACAGGAATGTCCTTTTTCATTGTCGCTTACAGCTATCAACCGCGTCTTCTCTCCGCCCAGGAGGGCAAGGTCGCTGTCCCATCCATCCATGCTCGTATCACCAGATCTGGTATTCACGTAACCTACTGCCAGATGATTTTATCAGTCAAACATGGTGCATGGCTCCGGCTATAGCGCCTTCTAGTGTAACTACTTGTGTGTTCGTGCTTTCTTAAGGGAAATCTAATATTTCTTTGCTCTACCTCCAGTGTTCACCAGCATATCCTGCTACCAGTGGCTCCACTTAAAGGCATCAAGTATAGGTAACTTGTTGAAAGATGTTACGACCCTAGAGGTCATAAATGTTTGTCTGTCTTTTAATGTCCCTCTTTTTTTACCTGAGTGAGAGTATGTGTGCGTGTGATTGGTTGCAGGTGTGTTTGAATGGTTGTAGGTTGTCCCTGGGAGCTGATTGGTTCCTGCCTGGAAGATGAGGGTTTAAAGGCTGGCTTCTCTCCAGTTCCGGTGGGCTCTCCTCCATTGTCCCAGACTGCCAGCATGCATGATTGTGTACCAGCTATGTTTGTTAATAAAAATCATTTAAAAATGCTATTGCAGGGTTTCCGCGGGTCATTGAAAAGCATGAAAAGTCATTAAATGGATTTTGTGAAAATTCAGGCATGAAATGGCATGAAAAAACATGAACTTTGCTGTTCAGAGGCATTAAAAAAACTTGATTGAATAAAAACATTGTTTTTCACGATTTATTTTATCTAAATCTAATTTTGATCGGAAGTATAGCGTAATGGTTGACAGGCGGAACCTTTTAATCGGCTACCTTTTTGCACGGTGCACGAAGTTGAGACACCGGAGTAATGCTAGCTAGTGTGTGTGTGTGTGTGTGTGAATGCTGTGGCCGTGACGAAAGAACCGAGGAAATAAATGACGGAAAAATGGGGAAATGCAAGTTTCAGCAGAAGTGGTTGGAGGATGAACAATTTAGAAGCTGGTTAAAGCCTGTCGAAGGTAAACCCGGAGAGGCATTTTGCACCGTGTGCAAAAAAAACTTCAAACTTTGCACAATGGGCGTCAATGCGGTAAAATCTCACATGCAGTCAGGGAGTCACAAGTCGGCGTTGAAAGGCAGGCAGCAGTTAACCGTGTCGAATTTTTTGGCGGTGACCAGCAGCGCAACATCTGCTGTCACCCCTACACCTGCAGCTGCCGCTGCTACCACCACTCCTGCCAACGTAGGCCACAGCGGAGCCGTGACAACGACTGCCCCCAACAGAGCCGGGACAGCGGGGAAGACCACCGACCTGCGAGCAGCATTTGGCTCGAATGCGACTTTGGAAGCGGAGGTGCTCTGGTGTCTAAACACTGCAGTGAAGCATCACTCATATGCATCCAATGACGATGTCTCCGCGTTATTTCAGAAAATGTTTCCTGACTCTGACATAGCCAAATCTTTCACCTGTGGAAAGGACAAAACCAGCTACATTCTAAAATTTGGACTTGCCCCACATTTCATTGTGGGTGTGTGTGTGGTGGGGAGGACAGAGGTTATTCCCCCCTAGAAACCAAAGTCTGGCTACACCCTGTTTCAATACCAGCATTCAGTTCAGATGTCAGTGCTTACTTGAAGTTAGTCTATCTTTTGTGAGTGATTGACATGATAGTTCAACATTTTGGCGAATTTGCCTACTGCCATAAGCAGTATGGGTTCATTACTTTTAATTATCAGTGCATGTTGTTTTGAGATCCACCGGGCAGAGATGTGTGCTGCCCAGTGAAATATTTGTATTTTGTTGTGTTCTTATTTTGTGAAGCACTTTGTGTTGCATTTAATGACTGTAAACCGTCTTGTGATCCATCTGACAGTTAAATTTGGATTTTCAAATACAAAATTGGCATTGTCAAATGCTTACAATTTGTGTGTGAAAGTATCTGCATTTGGACATTGGCATTAAATTAGTTTAAAGTGGCATGAAAAAGGGCATGAAAAAGCATGAAATGAGATTTGCTGATACCTGCAGAAACCCTGTATTGTTGCTGGTCCCTGGAGGATGGGAAGGGGGGGTCTCACACTCACAATAGCTTCCCCTAGGCTCTGGTTGTAACAAAAGAAATGGCAATAAATACGTCTATGGAAAAAGTAACATATATTGTGAAAGGCAAATATAGGAGGTTTGAGGAAATCTGGAATCCTTTCTTATCCGTTCTTGAACATGGTGGAGATGACGTACCGATTGAGAAGTTGTTTCAAAACTAGTATGATGTGAAGAGAAGAAGATACTTTATTTTGTGACCTCGTTGAAACGTATTCAAGATTAGGAAAATATGATTGAATAAATAAGTTCATAGGTAATAATTGGTATTTAAGGTTAAAATGTTAAAATTCATTGAACAGAAGTTAAAATATTGCTCAATGAGAGCAATGAATATTGGGTAATATTCAAAGGCTTCATAAAATACAGCATTTAAAATGTTAATTGTTGGTTGTGTTATAATATATGTGAAAATGCTTTGGATATACCTGTTAGAATAGGAAAGAAATAATTGTACAAATGTTTTGTGAATTTGTTATTCTGGGACCTTTGGTGATTTTATGTTATTTCAGGACCTTTCTCATTCATGGACCAATCATCTTTGAGGTCAAACGACGAGGGGGCGGGGCGAACGGGAGGTGAGCAGGAAGTGACGAAGGAGAGCGAGAGAGACGAGCGGAGGAAGCCGAGTGATGCAGATCGTCTGCTGTGAAGTAAACAGACGAACTTTTTAATGTCTACGCCAGTTGAGTGAAAGTGTTCGACCAGGACTCTTATAAAGACTTTAATGGTGGTAGAGTTATATGTCTTAGTGGACTACTCAGCACAAGAAGACATTAAGGAGCTCAAGTTAGCTGCTGACCTAGCGGCTAGCAGTGCGTGCATGGACTTTGCTAACAAGCTAGCGGCGAGCAAACTGGATGAGTAGAGCCATTGTAGAGCTGTGACACCGACGACAGACACAAAGACCCAGAAGAAACCGGACAGCGTTGCAGAGTGGTGGACTTTGTCGAGATCGTCAGCTGCGTGAGTCTTCTCTTTATCTCTTCCTGGATCCTGAGCGCGGGAAGCTAACTCCATTGAGTGCCGGCACCGGTGGTGAAGCGGCCATTTTGTTTCAGGCTACAACGCACAGGAGCTACATTCAGGCCTGCAACTTTGAACTGGGTATTTTCATTTAGGCTATTTTATTTTATTTGGGCTCATATGTTTTAAATCTGTCTGTGAATGCACTTGATACTGTGAGTTGTAAAGCATTTGATAAGACCACTGAAAGAAACATTTAACCAGTGAGTTCAAATCTTTCTTAGAGTGAAGAGTGAAATGGCGCAGCAAAACCATCAGCTGGACCGAGAAAAGTTCTGCTGTTCCGTCTGTTTGGATCTACTGAAGGATCCGGTGACTATTCCCTGTGGACACAGCTACTGCATGAACTGTATTCAATCCCACTGGGACACAGAGGATGAGAAGAAAACCCACAGCTGCCCTCAGTGTAGGCAGAGCTTCACACCGAGGCCTGTCCTGGTGAAAAACACCATGTTAGCAGATTTAGTGGAGGAGCTGAAGAAGACTGGACTCCAAGCTGCTCCTGCTGATCTCTGCTATGCTGGACCTGAAGATGTGGCCTGTGATGTCTGCACTAGGAGGAAACGGAAAGCTGTCAAGTCATGTTTATCCTGTCCTGCATCTTACTGTGAGAAACACCTCCAGCATCATTATGAAGCAGCTCCTTTAAAGAAACACAAGCTGGTGGAGCCGTCAGAGAAGCTCCAGGAGAACATCTGCTCTCGTCATGATGAGATGATGAAGATTTTCTGTCGTACTGATCAGCAGTGTATCTGTATTTTGTGCGCCATGGACGAACATAAAGGCCACGACACAGTGTCAGCTGCAGCAGAGAGGACTGAGAGGCAGAGAGAGCTGGAGGGGAGTCGACACAACATCCAGCAGAGAATCCAGGACAGAGAGGAAGATGTGAAGCTGCTTCAACAGGAGGTGGAGGCCATCAATGGCTCTGCTGATAAAGCAGTGCAGCACAGTGAGAAGATCTTCACCCAGCTGATCCGTCTCATGGAGGAAAGACGCTCTGATGTGAAGCAGCAGGTCAGATCCCAGCAGGAAACTGAAGTGAGTCGAGTCAAAGAGCTTCAGGAGAAGCTGGAGCAGGAGATCACTGAGCTGAAGAGGAAAGACGCTGAGCTGAAGAAGCTCTCACACACAGAGGATCACAACCAGTTTCTACACAACTACCCCTCACTGTCAGCACTCAGTGAGTCTACACACTCATCCAGCATCAAGAGCCGTCCTCTCAAGTACTTTGAGGATGTGACAGCAGCTGTGTCAGAGGTCAGAGACAAACTACAGGACGTCCTGAGAGAGACATGGACCAACATCTCACTGACAGTGACTCAAGTGGATGTTTTACTGTCAGAACCACAACCAGAGCCCAAGACCAGAGCTGGATTCTTAAGATATTCACGTGAAATCACACTGGATCCAAACACAGCATACAGACAGCTGTTATTATCTGAGGGGAACAGAAAAGTAACATACAACAGTCAACCACAGTCTTTTTTTAGTCACCCAGACAGATTCACTGATTATTATCAGGTCCTGAGTAGAGAGAGTCTGACTGGACGTTGTTACTGGGAGGTGGAGTGGAGAGGAGGAGTTAATGTTGCAGTCGCGTACAAGAATATCAGCAGAGCAGAGATTGTGAGTGTGTTTGGACGAAATGACAAATCTTGGTCATTATGTTGTAACAATCACAGTTATAAATTTTATCATAACAACGTCCAAACTCCCGTCTCAGGTCCTCGGTCCTCCAGAGTTGGAGTGTACCTGGATCACAGTGCAGGTATTCTGTCCTTCTACAGCGTCTCTGAAACCATGACTCTCCTCCACAGAGTCCAGACCACATTCACTCAGCCTCTCTGTGCTGGACTTCATGTTAATTGTGGCTCCATTGCTGAGTTCAGTAAAGTCAAATAGACAGAAGTCATTTAAGTGTCAGTGAGTTAAATTCTGAGTTTTAACTCTTGAACTTATTCTGTCTTCATGTTTGTGGCTGATTGTTGTCGTGTCTTCACCTGTCAATCAAACATTGTGGGCGGTACTTTGACATCTTGTCATCTGTTGTTGTGTAAATGTAGTAGTTCTCTTTACTCTGTACATTTTTAAATTCATCTAGAATCACATTTACATTTATTTGTTTGGCAGAACAAAAGCTGTCGTTGTTCCGATCGTCACACAAATTCAACAATATGTGAGGAAAATCATTTATTATGTTCTTGTACGTAGCTGAGATTCAAACAAACTGATTGTGTGGATGAAGTGAAATCATTGAACAAGAGTCATTGAACAGACTTTACTGACGGGACGTGTGAACAAACTGAAGCTTTACATCATGAATAAACCAACATGAACAAAGTCTTTTCTTGTCGTCTTCATTCCAGGGTCTCACACAGAGCTGATGGAGAACATGTGACTCTAATATAAGCGTATAACTGAGGCAGTTTTCCTCCTGAAACACCACAAAGTTCACAGTTCATGTTCAGAGCTGAAGCACTCAGAAAATCATCAAGTGCATAAATTATTCTTCACATTTGGTTACAAGTATTTCCACATTGTTGATCATAATTCTAGAAGTCAGAGAACTTAAAAACCCTCAAATGTCACATTCCTAAATACTATTTACAAGCTGAGAGCTAATGTGAATAATATCTGTAAAGGTGAAACTCTTCTCTCCCATCTTTCCCGTGTGACCTGAATGCAGCATCAGTGTTCCAGGCTGTGACTCCTGTGAACAAAGTGACACAGTGTGATGTTCCATATATTTAAATGTGTCTTTACTGATGTTGTTTGAAGCTGCCAAAGGCTCAATGAAGTTTCCACATGTCTTCCTGCAGTGAACATCACAGCAGGTTAACAAGTGAACTGTGAAAACTGATGCAGGACACAAGAGGGCGCCGTCATCCTGCTGACCAGAGATGTAGTGGAGGTTAAAGCAGCTACCGCTCACTTTGTCTGCAGCTTTTAGTTAAAGGAGACATATTGTGCTCATTTCAGGCTCATATCTTTATTTCAGGTGTCTGTAAAATTACAAGAAGACAACATTTTATTGGAATTGTAGGTGAATGGGTAAATTATTTATCATAGATGTATTATTGTTTAAAAAAAAATGAAAATGTAATTAATGTATATGGTCCTAAAAATGATAGTCCTAATTTTACAATGATTATTTTCTCTTAATCTATAACCTGTCAGGGCAATACTTTATATATTTTATATCATTTATACTTCATGTATAAGATGGAAAGCAATCAAGCATACATTAGGGGCCAAATTATTCATTTTGTAGTTCAAAGTCAAACAATCTAGACAAGAAATAAAACAGTTAGACAGATCTTCCAATGAGAAAAAGATATATATCAGAAAACATCTAATAATACAGATCATATCATAATATCATCATGATCATAATAAGCCAACTGCTACTAAGGGCCCGTTATAATGAAATGTCAGCGAGTAGAGCAGCTGCAAAAGAATTGAAATTGAAAAAAAAAAATTTATGAACATGGAGATAAAGCAAGAAGACTACTTGCATGGCGTAGAACAAAGACAAACTGAGTGAACTATTACCATCAGGGAACATAAACAATCCAGTGAAGATTAATGAAGCATGTAGAGATTATTATGAAAGCTATGTAGTTCAGAGTGCTCTCCTAACTTGGAATTCCAGACGCAAGTTCTTAGATAATCTTAATTCACCACAGATTTCAGAAGAAGATAAGATTCATCTAGAAGAAGTGTTAACATTGAAGGAAATATCATGAGCTATCGATGTGATGACCAGAGGGGAAACTGCAGATCCAGATAGCCTTCCCATAGACATCTGTTAAAAATACTTCTAGACATGATGTTGGAGGCTTTGAAGGCCTTCTCCGTGTGTCAGTGAGAGGAGTTAATTACATCACTACGAAAACCAGGGAACACTAACACAAGATGCGAAAACATGCATCTAATTAGTCTTCTTAACTCAGACACAAAAATATTATGTAAACCTTTGGATTCTATTGAACATCTTTGTCCATATCCTTAATTGGTCCCATAAATATGTTGAAAATAATTATTGTACCCAAGCTGGTTGTACCTGTTTCAAAATATCCCCTTGCTAGCTCCGAAACACTGAAAACACACCGGGCCAACCGTTGGCCATCTGAAGCGTTTGGGGAGACTTCGGACAAGTTTGGGAAGAAATCTGTTTGGCGTTTTGGAGTACTGGCACGAGACTAGCGCCATCCGCTGTTAAGGAGGCTTATTGCATCTCGCGCAAGGGTTAGTTGCCAACACATCGAAACGGTGTGTTCAATGCGACGTCAGACAGGCAACAGAGTGGTCGGATAAAGGCAGTTTGAGTCTGGGCACTGTGTCGGGGCCTTAAGAGTTAATAAAGTATTTACTGATTTCATAAAGAACAGCAGGCTTTAAAGTATGGGCAGATAAAGGGATTAAAACTGTAATGAATCTTTATTCATCCGTAAACGTATGTCCTTTGAGGAAGTGGTCCACACATTCATATCTGTAGAAAACAGATAAGTCTTAGATATGCCTTCTTTATCAATATTAGAGAAGGAAGCAGTGAAAGATTGCTTTAAAGTTGAGCACTTTTTGCCACCTCCCACTGTTTCCATTCTGCTGCTACATCAGTCAAGGTATCAGCTTCCATCCTCCTACATCCCCAGATTTGTCTCTAGTGCCACTTGCGTACCATTATCTAGCCACAGTGTTCTGTAAAGAACAAGCCCCGTCTCTGCCACCCCACCGCCCTAATGACTGTGCTGTTGATCTGCTCCCTGGTGCTCCTCTCCCATCTAGCTGCCTTACAACCTGTCACGCCCCGAGAGAGAGTCAATGGGGGAGTACGTCAACAATTCCCTGGCTTTCGCCCCTGTATTGATTACTAAGGCAGGGATAAATAAATACCCACTACCTCTGATTGATCCATCCTACGAGCCTCTGAGTCACGCCTGGATTTTAACAAAACTGGACCTTCACAACGCCTACCATCATGTCCGCCATTTGGGTGGGGACAATGTAGACGGCATTCAACACCCCCTTTACCCCCTTTAGTCACTTTGAATACCTGGTGATACCTTTCAGTCTCTCTCATTCCAGCTGTGTTCAAGTACTTATCAATGACATTCTCTTGCAACTTGCTCAACCATTTGTGTTTGTCTATTTGGATGATATATTGATATTCTCCAGGACACTAGACAGGTCCTTCGAGCAGGTGAGGTTGGTGCTCCAGCGACTCCCGGAAACAAGCTGTATAAACCTGAGAAGTGTGAGTTCCACTTGGCTGAGGTCAGTTTTTTAATAGCTCAGAGGAGGCTTCACCCGGACTTCGCCAAGATCCAGGCAGCGGAGGAGTGGCCACACTTTCCACCCATAATTAGCTACAACAATTCTGGGATTTGCCAACTTCTACCAATGATTCATCCGAGACTACAGCCGAGTCGCGGCTCCCCTCACCCAACTGCATCTCATGGCTTCACCTTCCACCTGGTCTCCCGGAGCTGATGCAGGCCTTCAAGAAGCTGAAAGTGCTGTTTACTAATGCCCCTGTCCTTCAGCATCCCCGACCTGGCTCGTCAGTTCGTGGTGGAGGTGGACACCTCAGACTCAGGCGGGGGGTTGTTTCTCTGCCAGCACAACGCTACTTCTCATAAGCTTCATCCCTGTGCCTTTTTCTCCCGACCTCCTCCCCACCTTAGAGAAACTACAATGTAGGAAATCGGGAGCTTTTGGCTGTGGTCTTGGCTCTCCAGGAGTGGCGACGCTGGCTGGAGCGGACCCTGGAGCCTTTCCTCATTTGGACGGACCACAATAGCTTTGCTTACCTGCGCTCTACCAGAAGGACTCACTCCCGCCACACCCGCTGGTCTGTATTCTGAGCCGCTTTGACTTCACCCTCTCATTCCGTCCCGATTCCAGAAATGGAAAGCCAAATGCCTTTTCCTGCTGACCCCCGACCCCATCGTGCCTTCTCTCCTGGATCATTGGAGCCGTAACCTGGGAGATTGAGACCACTGTGCTGGAGGTTCAATGCAGTCAGCCTGACAATGGTACAGGTCCACCTAATCGCTTATTCATGCCGGAGGAGGTCCCATTCCCAGGTGTTACAGTGGGGCCATTTCTTCCAGGTTCACCTGTCACCCTGGAGCACAGCTGGTGTTGCAGTTTCTTTGGCAGCACTTCTGGTGGCCTAGCCAATCGAGGGGACATGAGTGAGTTTGTGGCAGCCTGTTGTGTGTAAACTGAGCAAGTCATGTCATTGTCCTCACCGTGTCTCCTCAGACCCTTGCCGGTTCCCAGTTGGCCCTCGTCCCATATAGCTGTGGAATCTGTCACTGGTCCTCCGCTCTCAATGGACACACTGTCTTTCTCACCATTGTGGATCGCTTCTCCAAGATGGTCTGTTTAATTCCCTTGGTCAAGCTCCCATCTGCCTCATGAAACTGCTCACCCTCCATGTTTGCGTCCAAGGTCTCCCTACTGACATTGTTTAAGATTGCGGTTCCCCAGTTTACATCTCAGGTCTGGCAGGCTTTTTGTAAGGCGTTTGGCACACCTGCAGTCTCACATCAGGTTAGCTCCTCCGCAGTTAAATGGACAGACGGAAAGAGAACCAAACAGGACTGGAGACCGCCCTTCACTGCGTCGCAGCTCATAATCCCACTTCCTGGTCCTCCTTCCTCCCTTGAGTTGAGTACTTCCATATTTCACTGACCAGCTCGGCCACAGGAATGTCCTTTTTCATTGTCGCTTACAGCTATCAACCGCGTCTTCTCTCCGCCCAGGAGGGCAAGGTCGCTGTCCCATCCATCCATGCTCGTATCACCAGATCTGGTATTCACGTAACCTACTGCCAGATGATTTTGTCAGTCAAACATGGTGCATGGCTCCGGCTATAGCGCTTCTAGTGTAACTACTTGTGTGTTCGTGCTTTCTTAAGGGAAATCTAATATTTCTTTGCTCTACCTCCAGTGTTCACCAGCATATCCTGCTACCAGTGGCTCCACTTAAAGGCATCAGTATAGGTAACTTGTTGAAAGATGTTACGACCCTAGAGGTCATAAATGTTTGTCTGTCTTTTAATGTCCCTCTTTTTTACCTGAGTGAGAGTATGTGTGCGTGTGATTGGTTGCAGGTGTGTTTGAATGGTTTGTAGTGGTGTCCCTGGGAGCTGATTGGTTCCTGCCTGGAAGATGAGGGTTTTAAAGGCTGGCTTCTCTCCAGTTCCGGTGGGCTCTCCCTCCATTGTCCCAGACTGCCAGCATGCATGATTGTTGTACCAGCTATGTTTGTTAATAAAAATCATTTAAAAATGCTATTGCAGGGTTTCCGCGGTCATTGAAAAGCATGAAAAGTCATTAAATGGATTTTGTGGAAAATTCAGGCATGAAATGGCATGAAAAAGCATGAACTTTGCTGTTCAGAGGCATTAAAAAAACTTGATTGAATTAAAAAACATTGTTTTTTCACGATTTATTTTATCTAAATCTAATTTTGATCGGAAGTATAGCGTAATGGTTGACAGGCGGAACCTTTTAATCGGCTACCTTTTTGCACGGTGCAACGAAGTTGAGACACCGGAAGTAAGTAATGCTAGCTAGTGTGTGTGTGTGTGTGGTGTGAATGCTGTGGCGTGACGAAAGAACCGAGGAGATAAAAAGACGGAAAAATGGGGAAATGCAAGTTTTCAGCCAGAAGTGGTTGGAGGATGAACAATTTAGAAGCTGGTTTAAAGCCTGTCGAAGGTAAACCCGGAGAGGCATTTTGCACCGTGTGCAAAAAAACCACTCAAAACTTTGCACAATGGGCGTCAATGCGGTAAATCTCACATGCAGTCAGGGAGTCACAAGTCGGCGTTGAAGGCAGGCAGCAGTTAACCGTGTCGAATTTTTTGGCGGTGACAGCAGCGCAACATCTGCTGTCACCCCTACACCTGCAGCTGCCGCTGCTACCACCACTCCTGCAACGTAGGCCAAGCGGAGCCGTGACCACGACTGCCCCCAACAGAGCCGGGACGCGGGAAGACCACCGACCTGCGAGCAGCATTTGGCTCGAATGCGACTTTGGAAGCGGAGGTGCTCTGGTGTCTAAACACTGCAGTGAAGCATCACTCATATGCATCCAATGACGATGTCTCCGCGTTATTTCAGAAAATGTTTCCTGACTCTGACATAGCCAAATCTTTCACCTGTGGAAAGGACAAAACCAGCTACATTCTAAAATTTGGACTTGCCCCACATTTCATTGTGGGTGTGTGTGTGGTGGGGAGGACAGAGGTTATTCCCCCCTAGAAACCAAAGTCTGGCTACACCCTGTTTCAATACCAGCATTCAGTTCAGATGTCAGTGCTTACTTGAAGTTAGTCTATCTTTTGTGAGTGATTGACATGATAGTTCAACATTTTGGCGAATTTGCTACTGCCATACGCAGTATGGGTTCATTACTTTTAATTATCAGTGCATGTTGTTTTGAGATCCACCGGGCAGAGATGTGTGCTGCCCAGTGAAATATTTGTATTTTGTTGTGTTCTTATTTTGTGAAGCACTTTGTGTTGCATTTAATGACTGTAAACCGTCTTGTGATCCATCTGACAGTTAAATTTGGATTTTCAAATACAAAATTGGCATTGTCAAATGCTTACAATTTGTGTGTGAAAGTATCTGCATTTGGACATTGGCATTAAATTAGTTTAAAAGTGGGCATGAAAAAGGGCATGAAAAAGCATGAAATGAGATTTGCTGGATACCTGCAGAAACCCTGTATTGTTGCTGGTCCCTGGAGGATGGGAAGGGGGGGTCTCACACTCACAATAGCTTCCCCTAGGCTCTGGTTGTAACAAAAGAAATGGCAATAAATACGTCTATGGAAAAAGTACATATATTGTGAAAGGCAAATATAGGAGGTTTGAGGAAATCTGGAATCCTTTCTTATCCGTTCTTGAACATGGTGGAGATGACGTACCGATTGAGAAGTTGTTTCAAAACTAGTATGATGTGAAGAGAAGAAGATACTTTATTTTGTGACCTCGTTGAAACGTATTCAAGATTAGGAAAATATGATTGAATAAATAAGTTCATAGGTAATAATTGGTATTTAAGGTTAAAATGTTAAAATTCATTGAACAGAAGTTAAATATTGCTCAATGAGAGCAATGAATATTGGGTAATATTCAAAGGCTTCATAAAATACAGCATTTAAAATGTTAATTGTTGTTTGTTTATAATATATGTGAAATGCTTTGGATATACCTGTTAGAATAGGAAAGAAAAAATTGTACAAATGTTTTGTGAATTTGTTATTCTGGGACCTTTGGTGATTTTATGTTATTTCAGGACCTTTCTCATTCATGGACCAATCATCTTTGAGGTCAAACGACGAGGGGGGCGGGGCGAACGGGAGGTGAGCAGGAAGTGACGAAGGAGAGCGAGAGAGACGAGCGGAGGAAGCCGAGTGATGCAATCGTCTGCTGTGAAGTAAACAGACGAACTTTTTAATGTCCTACGCCAGTTGAGTGGAAAGTGTTCGACCAGGACTCTTATAAAGACTTTAATGGTGGTAGAGTTATATGTCTTAGTGCGACACTCAGCACAAGAAGACATTAAGGAGCTCAAGTTAGCTGCTGACCTAGCGGCTAGCAGTGCGTGCATGGACTTTGCTAACAAGCTAGCGGCGAGCAAACTGGATGAGTAGAGCCATTGTAGGAGCTGTGACACCGACGACAGACACAAAGACCCCAGAAGAAACCGGACAGCGTTGCAGAGTGGTGGACTTTGTCGAGATCGTCAGCTGCGTGAGTCTTCTCTTTATCTCTTCCTGGATCCTGAGCGCGGAAGCTAACTCCATTGAGTGCCGGCACCGGTGGTGAAGCGGCCATTTTGTTTCAAGGCTACAACGCACAGGAGCTACATTTCAGGCCTGCAACTTTGAACTGGGTATTTTCATTTAGGCTATTTTATTTTATTTGGGCTAATATGTTTTAAATGTGTCTGTGAATGCACTTGATACTGTGAGTTGTAAAGCATTTGATAAGACCACTGAAAGAAACATTTAACCAGTGAGTTCAAATCTTTCTTAGAGTGAAGAGTGAAATGGCGCAGCAAAACCATCAGCTGGACCGAGAAAAGTTCTGCTGTTCCGTACTGTTTGGATCTACTGAGGATCCGGTGACTATTCCCTGTGGACACATGCTACTGCATGAACTGTATTCAATCCCACTGGGACACAGAGGCTGAGAAGAAAACCCACAGCTGCCCTCAGTGTAGGCAGAACTTCACACCGAGGCCTGTCCTGGTGAAAAACACCATGTTAGCAGATTTAGTGGAGGAGCTGAAGAAGACTGGACTCCAAGCTGCTCCTGCTGATCTCTGCTATGCTGGACCTGAAGATGTGGCCTGTGATGTCTGCACTAGGAGGAAACGGAAAGCTGTCAAGTCATGTTTATCCTGTCCTGCATCTTACTGTGAGAAACACCTCCAGCATCATTATGAAGCAGCTCCTTTAAAGAAACACAAGCTGGTGGAGCCGTCAGAGAAGCTCCAGGAGAACATCTGCTCTCGTCATGATGAGGTGATGAAGATTTTCTGTCGTACTGATCAGCAGTGTATCTGTATTTTGTGCGCCATGTGACGAACATAAAGGCCACGACACAGTGTCAGCTGCAGCAGAGAGGACTGAGAGGCAAGAGAGCTGGAGGGGAGTCGACACAACATCCAGCAGAGAATCCAGGACAGAGAGGAAGATGTGAAGCTGCTTCAACAGGAGGTGGAGGCCATCAATGGCTCTGCTGATAAGCAGTGGAGCACAGTGAGAAGATCTTCACCCAGCTGATCCGTCTCATGGAGGAAAGACGCTCTGATGTGAAGCAGCAGGTCAGATCCCAGCAGGAAACTGAAGTGAGTCGAGTCAAAGAGCTTCAGGAGAAGCTGGAGCAGGAGATCACTGAGCTGAAGAGGAAAGACGCTGAGCTGAAGAAGCTCTCACACACAGAGGATCACAACCAGTTTCTACACAACTACCCCTCACTGTCAGCACTCAGTGAGTCTACACACTCATCCAGCATCAAGAGCCGTCCTCTCAAGTACTTTGAGGATGTGACAGCAGCTGTGTCAGAGCTCAGAGACAAACTACAGGACGTCCTGAGAGAGACATGGACCAACATCTCACTGACAGTGACTCAAGTGGATGTTTTACTGTCAGAACCACAACCAGAGCCCGAAGACCAGAGCTGGATTCTTAAGATATTCACGTGAAATCACACTGGATCCAAACACAGCATACAGACAGCTGTTATTATCTGAGGGGAACAGAAAAGTAACATACAACAGTCAACCACAGTCTTTTTTAGTCACCCAGACAGATTCACTGATTATTATCAGGTCCTGAGTAGAGAGAGTCTGACTGGACGTTGTTACTGGGAGGTGGAGTGGAGAGGAGGAGTTAATGTTGCAGTCGCGTACAAGAATATCAGCAGAGCAGAGATTGTGAGTGTGTTTGGACGAAATGACAAATCTTGGTCATTATGTTGTAACAATCACAGTTATAAATTTTATCATAACAACGTCCAAACTCCCGTCTCAGGTCTCGGTCCTCCAGAGTTGGAGTGTACCTGGATCACAGTGCAGGTATTCTGTCCTTCTACAGCGTCTCTGAAACCATGACTCTCCTCCACAGAGTCCAGACCACATTCACTCAGCCTCTCTGTGCTGGACTTCATGTTAATTGTGGCTCCATTGCTGAGTTCAGTAAAGTCAAATAGACAGAAGTCATCTAAGTGTCAGTGAGTTAAATTCTGAGTTTTAACTCTTGAACTTATTCTGTCTTCATGTTTGTGGCTGATTGTTGTCGTGTCTTCACCTGTCAATCAAACATTGTGGGCGGTACTTTGACATCTTGTCATCTGTTGTTGTGTAAATGTAGTAGTTCTCTTTACTCTGTACATTTTTAAATTCATCTAGAATCACATTTACATTTATTTGTTTGGCAGAACAAAAGCTGTCGTTGTTCCGATCGTCACACAAATTCAACAATATGTGAGGAAAATCATTTATTATGTTCTTGTACGTAGCTGAGATTCAAACAAACTGATTGTGTGGATGAAGTGAAATCATTGAACAAGAGTCATTGAACAGACTTTACTGACGGGACGTGTGAACAAACTGAAGCTTTACATCATGAATAAACCAACATGAACAAAGTCTTTTCTTGTCGTCTTCATTCCAGGGTCTCACACAGAGCTGATGGAGAACATGTGACTCTAATATAAGCGTATAACTGAGGCAGTTTTCCTCCTGAAACACCACAAAGTTCACAGTTCATGTTCAGAGCTGAAGCACTCAGAAAATCATCAAGTGCATAAATTATTCTTCACATTTGGTTACAAGTATTTCCACATTGTTGAATCATAATTCTAGAAGTCAGAGAACTTAAAAACCCTCAAATGTCACATTCCTAAATACTATTTACAAGCTGAGAGCTAATGTGAATAATATCTGTGAAGGGGAAACTCTTCTCTCCCATCTTTCCCGTGTGACCTGAATGCAGCATCAGTGTTCCAGGCTGTGACTCCTGTGAACAAAGTGACACAGTGTGATGTTCCATATATTTAAATGTGTCTTTACTGATGTTGTTTGAAGCTGCCAAAGGCTCAGTGAAGTTTCCACATGTCTTCCTGCAGTGAACATCACAGCAGGTTAACAAGTGAACTGTGAAAACTGATGCAGGACACAAGAGGGCGCCGTCATCCTGCTGACCAGAGATGTAGTGGCGGTTAAAGCAGCTCCGCTCACTTTGTCTGCAGCTTTTAGTTAAAGGAGACATATTGTGCTCATTTTCAGGCTCATATCTTTATTTCAGGTGTCTGTAAAATTACAAGAAGACAACATTTTATTGGAATTGTAGGTGAATGGGTAAATTATTTATCATAGATGTATTATTGTTTAAAAAAAATGAAAATGTAATTAATGTATATGGTCCTAAAAATGATAGTCCTAATTTTACAATGATTATTTTCTCTTAATCTATAACCTGTCAGGGCAATACTTTATATATTTTATATCATTTATACTTCATGTATAAGATGGAAAGCAATCAAAGCATACATTAGGGGCCAAATTATTCATTTTGTAGTTCAAAAGTCAAACAATCTAGACAAGAAATAAAACAGTTAGACAGATCTTCCAATGAGAAAAAGATATATATCAGAAAACATCTAATAATACAGATCATATCATAATATCATCATGATCATAATAAGCCAACTGCTACTAAGGGCCCGTTATAATGAAATGTCAGCGAGTAGAGCAGCTGCAAAAGAATTGAAATTGAAAAAAAAAATTTATGAACATGGAGATAAAGCAAGAAGACTACTTGCATGGCGTAGAACAAAGACAAACTGAGTGAACTATTACCATCAGGGAACATAAACAATCCAGTGAAGATTAATGAAGCATGTAGAGATTATTATGAAAAGCTATGTAGTTCAGAGTGCTCTCCTAACTTGGAATTCCAGACGCAGTTCTTAGATAATCTTAATTCACCACAGATTTCAGAAGAAGATAAGATTCATCTAGAAGAAGTGTTAACATTGAAGGAAATATCATGAGCTATCGATGTGATGACCAGAGGGGAAACTGCAGATCCAGATAGCCTTCCCATAGACATCTGTTAAAAATACTTCTAGACATGATGTTGGAGGCTTTGAAGGCCTTCTCCGTGTGTCAGTGAGAGGAGTTTAATTACATCACTACGAAAACCAGGGAACACTAACACAAGATGCGAAAACATGCATCTAATTAGTCTTCTTAACTCAGACACAAAAATATTATGTAAACCTTTGGATTCTATTGAACATCTTTGTCCATATCCTTAATTGGTCCCATAAATATGTTGAAAATAATTATTGTACCCAAGCTGTTGTACCTGTTTCAAAATATCCCCTTGCTAGCTCCGAAACACTGAAAAACACACCGGGCCAACCGTTGGCCATCTGAAGCGTTTGGGGAGACTTCGGACAAGTTTGGGAAGAAATCTGTTTGGCGTTTTGGAGTACTGGCACGAGACTAGCGCCATCCGCTGTTAAGGAGGCTTATTGCATCTCGCGCAAGGGTTAGTTGCCAACACATCGAAACGGTGTGTTCAATGCGACGTCAGACAGGCAACAGAGTGGTCGGATAAAGGCAGTTTGAGTCTGGGCACTGTGTCGGGGCCTTAAGAGTTAATAAAGTATTTACTGATTTCATAAAGAACAGCAGGCTTTAAAGTATGGGCAGATAAAGGGATTAAAACTGTAATGAATCTTTATTCATCCAGTAAACGTATGTCCTTTGAGGAAGTGGTCCACACATTCATATCTGTAGAAAACAGATAAGTCTTTAGATATGCCTTCTTTATCAATATTAGAGAAGGAAGCAGTGAAAGATTGCTTTAAAGTTGAGCACTTTTTGCCACTCCCACTGTTTCCATTCTGCTGCTACATCAGTCAAGGTATCAGCTTCCATCCCTCCTACATCCCCAGATTTGTCTCTAGTGCCACTTGCGTACCATTATCTAGCCACAGTGTTCTGTAAAGAACAAGCCCCGTCTCTGCCACCCCACCGCCCTAATGACTGTGCTGTTGATCTGCTCCCTGGTGCTCCTCTCCCATCTAGCTGCCTTTACAACCTGTCACGCCCCGAGAGAGAGTCAATGGGGGAGTACGTCAACAATTCCCTGGCTTTCGCCCCTGTATTGATTACTAAGGCAGGGATAAATAAATACCCACTACCTCTGATTGATCCATCCTACGAGCCTCTGAGTCACGCCTGGATTTTAACAAAACTGGACCTTCACAACGCCTACCATCATGTCCGCATTTGGGTGGGGACAAATGTAAGACGGCATTCAACACCCCCCTTTAGTCACTTTGAATACCTGGTGATACCTTTCAGTCTCTCTCATTCCAGCTGTGTTTCAAGTACTTATCAATGACATTCTCTGCAACTTGCTCAACCATTTTGTGTTTGTCTATTTGGATGATATATTGATATTCTCCAGGACACTAGACAGGTCCTTCGAGCAGGTGAGGTTGGTGCTCCAGCGACTCCCGGAAAACAAGCTGTATAAACCTGAGAAGTGTGAGTTCCACTTGGCTGAGGTCAGTTTTTTAATAGCTCAGAGGAGGCTTCACCCGGACTTCGCCAAGATCCAGGCAGCGGAGGAGTGGCCCACACTTTCCACCCATAATTAGCTACAACAATTTCTGGGATTTGCCAACTTCTACCAATGATTCATCCGAGACTACAGCCGAGTCGCGGCTCCCCTCACCCAACTGCATCTCATGGCTTCACCTTCCACCTGGTCTCCCGGAGCTGATGCAGCCTTCAAGAAGCTGAAAGTGCTGTTTACTAATGCCCCTGTCCTTCAGCATCCCGACCTGGCTCGTCAGTTCGTGGTGGAGGTGGACACCTCAGACTCAGGCGGGGGGTTGTTCTCTGCCAGCACAACGCTACTTCTCATAAGCTTCATCCCTGTGCCTTTTTCTCCCGACCTCCTCCCCACCTTAGAGAAACTACAATGTAGGAAATCGGGAGCTTTTGGCTGTGGTCTTGGCTCTCCAGGAGTGGCGACGCTGGCTGGAGCGGACCCTGGAGCCTTTCCTCATTTGGACGGACCACAATAGCTTTGCTTACCTGCGCTCTACCAGAAGACTCAACTCCCGCCACACCCGCTGGTCTGTATTCCTGAGCCGCTTTGACTTCACCCTCTCATTCCGTCCCGATTCCAGAAATGGAAAGCCAAATGCCTTTCCTGCTGACCCCGACCCCATCGTGCCTTCTTCCTGGATCATTGGAGCCGTAACCTGGGAGATTGAGACCACTGTGCTGGAGGTTCAATGCAGTCAGCCTGACAATGGTACAGGTCCACCTAATCGCTTATTCATGCCGGAGGAGGTCCATTCCCAGGTGTTACAGTGGGGCCATTCTTCCAGGTTCACCTGTCACCCTGGAGCACAGCTGGTGTTGCAGTTTCTTTGGCAGCACTTCTGGTGGCCTAGCCAATCGAGGGACATGAGTGAGTTTGTGGCAGCCTGTTGTGTGTAAACTGAGCAAGTCATGTCATTGTCCTCCCGTGTCTCCTCAGACCCTTGCCGGTTCCCAGTTGGCCCTCGTCCCATATAGCTGTGGAATCTGTCACTGGTCCTCCGCTCTCAAATGGACACACTGTCTTTCTCACCATTGTGGATCGCTTCTCCAAGATGGTCTGTTTAATTCCCTTGGTCAAGCTCCCATCTGCCTCTGAAACTGCTCACCCTCCATGTTTTTGCGTCCAAGGTCTCCCTACTGACATTGTTTAAGATTGCGGTCCCCAGTTTACATCTCAGGTCTGGCAGGCTTTTTGTAAGGCGTTTGGCACCACCTGCAGTCTCACATCAGGTTATCCTCCGCAGTTAAATGGACAGACGGAAAGAGAACCAAACAGGACCTGGAGACCGCCCTTCACTGCGTCGCAGCTCATAATCCCACTTCCTGGTCCTCCTTCCTCCCTTGAGTTGAGTACTTCCATATTTCACTGACCAGCTCGGCCACAGGAATGTCCTTTTTCATTGTCGCTTACAGCTATCAACCGCGTCTTCTCTCCGCCCAGGAGGGCAAGGTCGCTGTCCCATCCATCCATGCTCGTATCACCAGATCTGGTATTCACGTAACCTACTGCCAGATGATTTTGTCAGTCAAACATGGTGCATGGCTCCGGCTATAGCGCCTTCTAGTGTAACTACTTGTGTGTTCGTGCTTTCTTAAGGGAAATCTAATATTTCTTTGCTCTACCTCCAGTGTTCACCAGCATATCCTGCTACCAGTGGCTCCACTTAAAGGCATCAAGTATAGGTAACTTGTTGAAAGATGTTACGACCCTAGAGGTCATAAATGTTTGTCTGTCTTTTAATGTCCCTCTTTTTTTACCTGAGTGAGAGTATGTGTGCGTGTGATTGGTTGCAGGTGTGTTTGAATGGTTGTAGGTTGTCCCTGGGAGCTGATTGGTTCCTGCCTGGAAGATGAGGGTTTAAAGGCTGGCTTCTCTCCAGTTCCGGTGGGCTCTCCTCCATTGTCCCAGACTGCCAGCATGCATGATTGTGTACCAGCTATGTTTGTTAATAAAAATCATTTAAAAATGCTATTGCAGGGTTTCCGCGGGTCATTGAAAAGCATGAAAAGTCATTAAATGGATTTTGTGAAAATTCAGGCATGAAATGGCATGAAAAAGCATGAACTTTGCTGTTCAGAGGCATTAAAAAAACTTGATTGAATAAAAACATTGTTTTTCACGATTTATTTTATCTAAATCTAATTTTGATCGGAAGTATAGCGTAATGGTTGACAGGCGGAACCTTTTAATCGGCTACCTTTTTGCACGGTGCACGAAGTTGAGACACCGGAGTAATGCTAGCTAGTGTGTGTGTGTGTGTGTGTGTGAATGCTGTGGCCGTGACGAAAGAACCGAGGAAATAAATGACGGAAAAATGGGGAAATGCAAGTTTCAGCAGAAGTGGTTGGAGGATGAACAATTTAGAAGCTGGTTAAAGCCTGTCGAAGGTAAACCCGGAGAGGCATTTTGCACCGTGTGCAAAAAAAACTTCAAACTTTGCACAATGGGCGTCAATGCGGTAAAATCTCACATGCAGTCAGGGAGTCACAAGTCGGCGTTGAAAGGCAGGCAGCAGTTAACCGTGTCGAATTTTTTGGCGGTGACCAGCAGCGCAACATCTGCTGTCACCCCTACACCTGCAGCTGCCGCTGCTACCACCACTCCTGCCAACTTAGGCCACAGCGGAGCCGCGACAACGACTGCCCCCAACAGAGCCGGGACAGCGGGGAAGACCACCGACCTGCGAGCAGCATTTGGCTCGAATGCGACTTTGGAAGCGGAGGTGCTCTGGTGTCTAAACACTGCAGTGAAGCATCACTCATATGCATCCAATGACGATGTCTCCGCGTTATTTCAGAAAATGTTTCCTGACTCTGACATAGCCAAATCTTTCACCTGTGGAAAGGACAAAACCAGCTACATTCTAAAATTTGGACTTGCCCCACATTTCATTGTGGGTGTGTGTGTGGTGGGGAGGACAGAGGTTATTCCCCCCTAGAAACCAAAGTCTGGCTACACCCTGTTTCAATACCAGCATTCAGTTCAGATGTCAGTGCTTACTTGAAGTTAGTCTATCTTTTGTGAGTGATTGACATGATAGTTCAACATTTTGGCGAATTTGCCTACTGCCATAAGCAGTATGGGTTCATTACTTTTAATTATCAGTGCATGTTGTTTTGAGATCCACCGGGCAGAGATGTGTGCTGCCCAGTGAAATATTTGTATTTTGTTGTGTTCTTATTTTGTGAAGCACTTTGTGTTGCATTTAATGACTGTAAACCGTCTTGTGATCCATCTGACAGTTAAATTTGGATTTTCAAATACAAAATTGGCATTGTCAAATGCTTACAATTTGTGTGTGAAAGTATCTGCATTTGGACATTGGCATTAAATTAGTTTAAAGTGGCATGAAAAAGGGCATGAAAAAGCATGAAATGAGATTTGCTGATACCTGCAGAAACCCTGTATTGTTGCTGGTCCCTGGAGGATGGGAAGGGGGGGTCTCACACTCACAATAGCTTCCCCTAGGCTCTGGTTGTAACAAAAGAAATGGCAATAAATACGTCTATGGAAAAAGTAACATATATTGTGAAAGGCAAATATAGGAGGTTTGAGGAAATCTGGAATCCTTTCTTATCCGTTCTTGAACATGGTGGAGATGACGTACCGATTGAGAAGTTGTTTCAAAACTAGTATGATGTGAAGAGAAGAAGATACTTTTTTTTGTGACCTCGTTGAAACGTATTCAAGATTAGGAAAATATGATTGAATAAATAAGTTCATAGGTAATAATTGGTATTTAAGGTTAAAATGTTAAAATTCATTGAACAGAAGTTAAAATATTGCTCAATGAGAGCAATGAATATTGGGTAATATTCAAAGGCTTCATAAAATACAGCATTTAAAATGTTAATTGTTGGTTGTGTTATAATATATGTTAAAATGCTTTGGATATACCTGTTAGAATAGGAAAGAAAAAATTGTACAAATGTTTTGTGAATTTGTTATTCTGGGACCTTTGGTGATTTTATGTTATTTCAGGACCTTTCTCATTCATGGACCAATCATCTTTGAGGTCAAACGACGAGGGGGCGGGGCGAACGGGAGGTGAGCAGGAAGTGACGAAGGAGAGCGAGAGAGACGAGCGGAGGAAGCCGAGTGATGCAGATCGTCTGCTGTGAAGTAAACAGACGAACTTTTTAATGTCTACGCCAGTTGAGTGAAAGTGTTCGACCAGGACTCTTATAAAGACTTTAATGGTGGTAGAGTTATATGTCTGAGTGGACAACTCAGCACAAGAAGACATTAAGGAGCTCAAGTTAGCTGCTGACCTAGCGGCTAGCAGTGCGTGCATGGACTTTGCTAACAAGCTAGCGGCGAGCAAACTGGATGAGTAGAGCCATTGTGGAGCTGTGAGACCGACGACAGACACAGAGACCCAGAAGAAACCGGACAGCGTTGCAGAGTGGTGGACTTTGTCGAGATCGTCAGCTGCGTGAGTCTTCTCTTCATCTCTTCCTGGATCCTGAGCGCGGGAAGCTAACTCCATTGAGTGCCGGCACCGGTGGTGAAGCGGCCATTTTGTTTCAGGCTACAACGCACAGGAGCTACATTCAGGCCTGCAACTTTGAACTGGGTATTTTCATTTAGGCTATTTTATTTTATTTGGGCTCATATGTTTTAAATGTGTATGTGAATGCACTTGATACTGTGAGTTGTAAAGCATTTGATAAGACCTTTGAAAGAAACATTTAACAAGTGAGTTCAAATCTTTCTTAGAGTGAAGAGTGAAATGGCGCAGCAAAACCATCAGCTGGACCGAGAAAAGTTCTGCTGTTCCGTCTGTTTGGATCTTCTGAAGGATCCGGTGACTATTCCCTGTGGACACAGCTACTGCATGAACTGTATTCAATCCCACTGGGACACAGAGGATGAGAAGAAAACCCACAGCTGCCCTCAGTGTAGGCAGAGCTTCACACCTAGGCCTGTCCTGGTGAAAAACACCATGTTAGCAGATTTAGTGGAGGAGCTGAAGAAGACTGGACTCCAAGCTGCTCCTGCTGATCTCTGCTATGCTGGAAATGAAGATGTGGCCTGTGATGTCTGCACTGGGAGGAAACGGAAAGCTGTCAAGTCATGTTTATCCTGTCCTGCATCTTACTGTGAGAAACACCTCCAGCATCATTATGAAGCAGCTCCTTTAAAGAAACACAAGCTGGTGGAGCCGTCAGAGAAGCTCCAGGAGAACATCTGCTCTCGTCATGATGAGATGATGAAGATTTTCTGTCGTACTGATCAGCAGTGTATCTGTATTTTGTGCACCATGGACGAACATAAAGGCCACGACACAGTGTCAGCTGCAGCAGAGAGGACTGAGAGGCAGAGAGAGCTGGAGGGGAGTCGACACAACATCCAGCAGAGAATCCAGGACAGAGAGGAAGATGTGAAGCTGCTTCAACAGGAGGTGGAGGCCATCAATGGCTCTGCTGATAAAGCAGTGGAGCACAGTGAGAAGATCTTCACCCAGCTGATCCGTCTCATGGAGGAAAGACGCTCTGATGTGAAGCAGCAGGTCAGATCCCAGCAGGAAACTGAAGTGAGTCGAGTCAAAGAGCTTCAGGAGAAGCTGGAGCAGGAGATCACTGAGCTGAAGAGGAAAGACGCTGAGCTGAAGAAGCTCTCACACACAGAGGATCACAACCAGTTTCTACACAACTACCCCTCACTGTCAGCACTCAGTGAGTCTACACACTCATCCAGCATCAAGATCCGTCCTCTCAAGTACTTTGAGGATGTGACAGCAGCTGTGTCAGAGCTCAGAGACAAACTACAGGACGTCCTGAGAGAGACATGGACCAACATCTCACTGACAGTGACTCAAGTGGATGTTTTACTGTCAGAACCACAACCAGAGCCCGAGACCAGAGCTGGATTCTTAAGATATTCACGTGAAATCACACTGGATCCAAACACAGCATACAGACAGCTGTTATTATCTGAGGGGAACAGAAAAGTAACATACAACAGTCAACCACAGTCTTTTTTTAGTCACCCAGACAGATTCACTGATTATTATCAGGTCCTGAGTAGAGAGAGTCTGACTGGACGTTGTTACTGGGAGGTGGAGTGGAGAGGAGGAGTTAATGTTGCAGTCGCGTACAAGAATATCAGCAGAGCAGAGATTGTGAGTGTGTTTGGACGAAATGACAAATCTTGGTCATTATGTTGTAACAATCACAGTTATAAATTTTATCATAACAACGTCCAAACTCCCGTCTCAGGTCCTCGGTCCTCCAGAGTTGGAGTGTACCTGGATCACAGTGCAGGTATTCTGTCCTTCTACAGCGTCTCTGAAACCATGACTCTCCTCCACAGAGTCCAGACCACATTCACTCAGCCTCTCTATGCTGGACTTCATGTTAATTGTGGCTCCATTGCTGAGTTCAGTAAAGTCAAATAGACAGAAGTCATTTAAGTGTCAGTGAGTTAAATTCTGAGTTTTAACTCTTAAACTTATTCTGTCTTCATGTTTGTGGCTGATTGTTGTCGTGTCTTCACCTGTCAATCAAACATTGTGGGCGGTACTTTGACATCTTGTCATCTGTTGTTGTGTAAATGTAGTAGTTCTCTTTACTCTGTACATTTTTAAATTCATCTAGAATCAAATTTACATTTATTTGTTTGGCAGAACAAAAGCTGTCGTTGTTCCGATCGTCACACAAATTCAACAATATGTGAGGAAAATCATTTATTATGTTCTTGTACGTAGCTGAGATTCAAACAAACTGATTGTGTCATTCATTGAACAAGAGTCATTGAACAGACTTTACTGATGGGACGTGTGAACAAACTGAAGCTTTACATCATGAATAAACCAACATGAACGAAGTCTTTTCTTGTCGTCTTCATTCCAGAGTCTCACACAGAGCTGATGGAGAACATGTGACACTAATATGAGAGTATAACTGAGGCAGTTTTCCTCCTGAAACACCACAAAGTTCACAGTTCATGTTCAGAGCTGAAGTAGCCAGAAAATCACGACATGAATAAATTATTCTTCCCATTTGGTTATAAGTATTTCCATGTTGTTGAATCATAATTCTAGAAGTCAGAGAACTTTAAAAGCCTCAAATGTCACATTCCTAAATACTATTTACAAGCTGAGAGCTGATGTGAATAATATCTGTAAAGGTGAAACTCTTCTCTCCCATCTTTCCCGTGTCACCTGAATGCAGCATCAGTGTTCCAGGCTGTGACTCCTGTGAACAAAGTGACACAGTGTGATGTTACATATATTTAATTGTGTCTTTAATGATGTTGTTTGAAGCTGCCAAAGGCTCTGAAGTTTCCACATGTCTTCCTGCAGTGAACATCACAGCAGGTTAACAAGTGAACTGTGAAAACTGATGCAGGACACAAGAGGGCGCCGTCATCCTGCTGACCAGAGATGTAGTGGAGTTTAAAGCAGCTCTGCTCAGAAAAATGTATAATATCAGCCAAATGTTCCAAACAGAGAAACATACAGATTCACTGAAGGTCACCTGTTGCTCTAACTGGAACATGAATACAATTTCAAAACATGAGGTCATGTCTGAACATTTCAGCCTGAGTCACGTAAAATGTATTTATTCATTTATTTATTTATTTTGTCCGCAATGGTGTTTATTTATCAATGAAGTCCCATGATGCCACGCTACTTGTGTCTTTTGTTTCGTCAGAGAGACCCCTAGTGGCAACAATGCAAACTGTACAGACGAGTAAAAGCTGATTTATTGATCAGTCGAATCATTAAGATAAAACATTCACCCTCAGAAGGAATTCTCTGACATTGTCGAGAAATAAGCCGTTTGCTTTCCCCAAGTATGAATCAAGTATTAGCTTAGCTTAGCTTAGCTTAGCGTAAAGACTGAAAACAGGTAGAAACAGCTAGCCTGGCTCTGTCCAAACAAAATCCTCACTGTCAGCAACTCTAAACTTATTTTACCTCTCCTCACCACGGCAACAAGACTACAGGAAGTGACCCGAAATAGTTCCGACCGTCGGGTCTTGTACAGATTTCATGAACCTGTTAGACCCAACGTGGTGATCCGAGTCACAACAATGGCGCCCCCCAGTGGTCGTAGATAAAAGACTGAGTTTATTTCTGTTTCTCTTGTTTTCTTCCATGTGTAACTATGTTTCTGTGTGTCGTACCAGCTTCAGGGATCAGGAATGATGAGAAGTCTGAAGAAAAGTCGAACGTGAACATCTTGATATTTGACCTGAACAGATTTAAAGGGTGACTCCACCAATTTTCCACATTAAAGTGTGTTCACAGGTCTTGGGGAGTTTTACTGCATATGTGGAAAAAGTGTTATAAAACCTTTTGAGGCTGCAGAGGAAGCTGCCGTGATGTCGCTCAGTGGATACATTGCATTGTGGGTAATGTAGGCAGCCAGGTTTTGAGTCGAGTTGCATTTTTTTATTGGCGTAAAAAGCAAACGTTGATTCTGATAATCAGAAAAATCCTGAACATTACATAGTTATATATTTCCTATAGAAGTATCAGATTTCATATTCAATCGTTTTTAAAAATCTAAATCTGTATGATAATCAAAAATACATGTATGATTTACATATCAAGTAATAATATCAGACAACTATTTTCATAAGTGACAAGTGGCTTTTGTGCACTTTTTACAACACTGATATTTAAAATATTAAATAGCAAATCCATCGACTTAATCATGTTGAGAGAGATAGATAGATAGATAGATAGATAGATAGATAGATAGATAGATAGATAGATAGAAAGATGTGGTCTGGCGCCCTCTGATGGTTATTTTTTTTTCAACTTGATAAGCAGTTTTTCATATTTTCCCTCAAAGTCTGATCATCAGAAATCAATACTTTTCTGTACAGTCGATGAAGATGGAGTATTGGGTGTGTGTGAGTTGTGTTGTTGATCTTTGTCATCATGTCCAAAGTCACCTACAGTCTCTGCTACCTGTGAGGTGCATCAAGTCAGCCACAATCAACAAGCAGCACACAGGAACCTGGATGAGGTTACCTTCAAAGTAAAAGCATTTGCTAGCTATTTGCTCTTGTGTGTCACTTGTTTATTTTTTATGCTGTAGCTCATGACAACAGCTGGATAATAAACATATATACCAGAGAAGTCATTGGTATCGACTGTTTAAAGCAACAATATCTTCTTTAACATAATAAAATAAATGTAATAAAATGTAAATTGCAAAGTGTTGGATTTTTCATGTTTGGCTTGAATTTGTGATGACGATGTGCCTGCTACATCTGCACCTAAAATATATTGAAATATCAAATCAAAATCACTCCTTATAATGTGATACGTTAATGGAAGAGAAGTAGAGAAGAAGAAGATGATGAAGGAGAAGATGATGAAAAAATGACGAAGAAGAAGAAGAAACCTTTTGACATTTAACCACCTTTATGAAAGCATGTCTAGATGTCATGAAGAAGAAGAAGATGATGAAGATTATGGTGATGAAGAAGAAGAAGATGATGATTTGAAGAAGAAGAAGAATATGATGATAAGGAAGAAGAAGAAGAAGAGGAAGAAATCTTTTGACTTTTAATCACCCTTATTAAAGCATGTCTAGACATCATGAAGAAGATGATAAAGAAGATGATAAAGAAGATAATAATAGAAGATGAAGAAAACAAAGAAGAAGAAGATGATGATTGATGATGATGATGACAAACAAGAAGAAGAAGGAGACAATGATGAAGAATGAAAAGAAGAAGAAGAAAAGAAGGGGATGATGATGATGATGATGATGATTGATGATGATGATGACGACAGCTTGTTTGGATAGAAGACAACATAAACATGAGGTATATCAGCAGCAGTGTGTGGAAAAATAATCGTCCGATCATGCTTTTATTTTGTAAATAAAGGCACCGGAAGAAGAAGCGCCATGTTGTTTGCAGCTTGCCGTTGGTGTCGGAGGCTCACAGCGCTGCGGCCGCACAGAGTGCGACACACTCCGGCTGACTGACTTTGGATTTTTTGGGGGTTTCGGGAGAAGCCAGAAGAGAGAAAAGAGGGAGAAACAGGCGGGAAACAGAGATATAAG
The DNA here is from genome assembly GCF_900880675.1 of Sparus aurata. Lineage (NCBI taxonomy): Eukaryota > Metazoa > Chordata > Actinopteri > Spariformes > Sparidae > Sparus > Sparus aurata. The sequence goes on along the minus strand of NC_044207.1, from coordinate 30,069,650 downwards.
TCGGTTTCTAACGGCGGAATGGCGGACCGGGACCCGGTACCGCTCCCTGCGGAGGTGCGGGCCAAACTGGCGGAGCTGGAGCTGGAGTTATCGGAGGGTGAGTACTTGGTGTTTCACCGCGGAGCTCGGAGGCTCTCTGCCCGGCTCTGCTGCTGCTGCTCTCGGGCTGTTCGGTGGTCGAACCGCGTTCAGAAGTGTTGAGCTCCGACTGCCACAAGTTCAAGTCCGTCTGTGGACATTGTGTGAGACGCATGCTGCTGTTCTGACGGCTCCGGCGGGTCCGGCTCGGTTCTGGATGCAGGGATGTGGTGTTGTGGTGGTGTGGCAGTGGAGTGGAAACAGCCTGGGCATGATGTGGAGGGACTGAAGTGTTCCCATGATGTCTAATACAAGATTACTTTACGGATTTAGCATTAAAACTGATGACACATATTTAATAAGTACAGTAACATCACACCTGAACACCACATCAGTCTGGAAACAGTCATCAGGTATCATGATGGGAGTATAATCCATAATACTTTGTGTTAAAGCTTAAATTTTAACCGTGCATGAAACAAAACAACAGGACTGTCATGGTAATATCAGGAGAAATGCATCTTTTTATTGCTTTTCTTTAATTTATTACTTAATTATCATAAAAACAGGCCTTTTTTTTGCTTTTTGCTGATTACTAACCCAAAATATTGGCATCACAGTGATTTAAAACAGAGAACAGCAGCAACAAATCCTTTAAGTTAGCTAAAAACTGAGAAACTTTATTTATTATTTACATTAAAGTGTCCTCACATGTCTTCAAAATGCAAAATTTGTCTCCAAAAACAGCAAAAAAAACAGCAGGTGCTCAGTTGGATTTAATAAATTGGCCTTTTAAACAATTGATTGTTGACTAAAACAGAAGTTTTTGTAGATTAGTCGACTCACACGTCCGTCACAGCAGATAAACACCATCATAAAGTCTCTGCCGAGCACCAGAGAGACGTTACAGCTCCAGAGGGAATATCACAGGAATACTACAGAGGTTTTATCTTGATTTTTATTTTTTTGGTGTGTGTGTTCTCATTGTAATTTTGGAAAATCCCGTCCAGCAGCAGCAGCAGCAGCAGCAGTTCTGCATGCTGCTCAGACTCTGTGCAGCGAGCGTGCAGCTGTTACAGACACACTGTTCACATGAGGAGGAGGATGAATGATTTCCATTATACTCCAACTTCTCTCCATAACACCGGAGCATATATTGGCTTCTTGTGCAAGACGCTGTAATGCAGCTTTGGTATTGATTTTCTCATTAGTCCTCCTCCCTCCCTCCTCCCTCCCTCCCTCCTTCCTTCTCTTTCTTTTTCAGATTGATATGTCACATTGCTGCAGACTCACTCTCAGCCTGGAGAGTATCATAGTGTCATATTTCAGCTGCCTGCGAGCAGTGTTTCCCCCGTTTCTCATGGAGTCTGGAGGCTTTGCGGAGCTCAGCCATGTATGGAGAGAGAAAGAAAGGAAGAAAGAAAGGAAAGGCACAGAGGGAGAGAGAGAGAGAGGAAGAGATTTTAACAGCTGACTGCTAATGCACACATCGCATTTTAATGTTTCCACTGCTGCTGCTGCTGCTGCTACAGCTGCAGGTTTCAGAAGGATCTGAGCTGAGAGGAAAACGAGGAGGGGGAGGATGGGAAAAAGGTGACACACATTCCCTTTCTCCTCCTTTTTTTTTATGTAAACCGCCGGCTCAGAGATGCTCCAATGTAAACAAGTGCGTCTGGGGGGGGAAATGGGGTCAGATGCCCCGTTGCATTATTTACATGCTTAGCTGACGTTGTAAATGCACGCCGGCAGCGGATGCAAAGCTTCCTCGCATCCAGCAGACTTTGACCTAATTTTTTGATTTTCCACGCATCATCCCTTCCTCCTCCGGAGCCTCTCGCCGCGGGGGGCGGGGGTGAAACGGCGGCAGGAATTATAAACATTCAGGTGTCACCGCAGCTTCACAGGGCCCCTGAGCAAGGCATTTAACTCCTATATCCCACTTCCCCCCCCATTCCTTCACTTCCCGATGGACATTCAGCAGAGTTGCTGTCTGGAGGTGGAAGTCGATTTCAAGGATCCAAACAGAAGTGAAGGGAAACATCACAGCTTCGTTTGTGTTCACTCAAGATAAATCAAATTCCACTTCACTCTGACCTTTTGGCCGCTGAGGCCGTCTGAGGTTAACTGCCTTGCTCATCTAAATGCTAGTAATGAAAGAGGGTCAAGTGTCACCAAGCATGTCAAACAGGAGCTTTATCTCCGTCGCTTGATTTCTCTCAACCTCCCAGTTTGTTTTTACTTGAGTTAGTGAGTTCCTACGTTTCCCAGAATGCCCTCTGGCAACATAGACACATATATTTTCTGCGTAACCCCACAAATCTGTGGCGTGAAGCAGCTAGAGGGCAGATGACTCGTCACTTTCCACTTGGGGTGTCACCATTTCAGCATCGACAGCTAGTTGTACTTGAAATCACATTTTCTTTGTGGATTGGCACATCCAGGCTACCGTACCTCGACTTCATGAGAACTCAGACAGGAGGTGAATCACGATGTTACTTTGTGAATGTGAAAAATATGATGTACTTGATTAAAAAGCACTCCAGCGCCTCCTCACCTCCACTTTATTCTAACCGGTCCTCTGAGGAAGTAACGGCCACAAAAACATGTCCCCACTTTCTGAAATCGTCCTCATTCACTCTCAAGGTCTACGACTCTAATTGGTCCTCGCAAAGCTAGCAACACACACACACACACACACACACACACACACACACACACACACACACACACCGCCCTCACTGTATCTCCATCAGTGTGTTTCCCTGCAGCTGCAGACTGACAGGTTGTCCTGAACTAATCTGGCTGCAGGCTGAATATTAAGCTGTGCAGTTCAGCCCCCGATAACAAGCTGTCCACCTCAACACACTGCAGATTACACACACACACACACACACACACACACACACACACACACACACACACACACACACACAGAAAGCTTGCCCCACCTGACCCTCAGTGTCTGAGCGTTGTTGGATCTGCTGTGTGCGTGTTGTAAGTTTAGATTAGTTTCCCTCCTCGTCCCTTTTCCCTTTCCTTTGCAAAGGTCACCTGCCAATCAAACAGTGTGGGCGGGACTGTCGTGTCTCATACCTGCAGCTCATTGGCAGTTTTTTAATCCCCAAAATGCCGGTAGAGTCAGCCTTGACTTCGATACTGCTTCCTGAACTGTTTTCAATCCCAATTTTTATGAAGTCTGTTCACTGACTTTTGAAATTTGGTCTCGATGACAAGACATTTTTTACCAGCCGTCGAAGAAGGGCTGCACTATATATATAATCATTATGTTGACAGACGCTACAATTCATGGGAATGATTATATTTGCATCACAGTTGATAATGCAACTAAATAAAAACTATTAAATTCATGTTGACATCCGGCAAGGTGATTAAACGAGCTAGAATCGACCTTGCGATCAAATTTATGCAGAAATCGTTGATCAGCGTCGCACATTTTTTCTTGACATGTATAGATCTGACAGCCAATCACAACCAGGGACCGAGCTGGCTAACTTCTCGGTTTAGCGCCCTGCTAACTTGAATGGGGATGAAATAATTGAATCTTCTAGACAGGTAGCCGTGGCTCCTGTTTTAGCCTTATAAACACAAACACTCCCAAGTTTCATACTGCTAGCTAGCTGCACGTCTAACTGAGCTAACTAGCGGCCGTTAACTGAAGCGTGTCTGATCCGTCAAACGCGCCTCAACCAGATAATCCAAAGACGTGACGGAAACGTATCTGGTGTCGAACATAACGAGGATCTAGACTCCAGTTTTGAAGATGTGGAGGAGAGACGTGTTCAGGATGTCACGCTGACTTTTTAAACTGTATAAAAAGTCACTTGAGTATAAAACGTTATTGCTTCATCCCGTCATAAAGTGAAATCTGGTGTTCGGTTGTATCGATGTTGAAATTCAGCTCCTCTTTTATAACACTGCAGAGTTCCTTCGTCACATCTGGTCCTGATAAGATTCCTCAGTGAGAGTCTGTTATTTTTAAAGCTCTCTCTTCTCTTTCTTTCGTTCCTGAAAGATCCTTTTTGTTGGTGGAGGAACAGAAACCTCTTCCTGCCCGGTTCAGTTCTGATAATTACAGCCGTCTGTTTCAGGCCGGCTCCGGTGTCTGTGTATGATTTATCGGCCCTGTTCTGGTCCGCAGATGCTGCGTTTTGTTCTGAAAATAGCTTAAAAATGTGAATTTTAGCAGAGGGACTCTCCTGGATCTGGTCGGGTCGGCTCCCAGAATGTATCTCACCAAACTTCACTTGCTTTTTAAGCTCAGAGAAGCTTTTAGAAAACAGAGCTGCACTTTTTTATCATGTTTGTACATTTGAGCTCCATTTCTAGTGAACTCAGCTGGAGTTAATGCTGGTTATTGATACATTATTGATTAATTAGATGATTTTTTAGTGGAAACAATGTCAGAAAAGAATAATATAACATAAAACTATAAGCACCTAATGAAACTGAACTTAACTGCAATACTTTGTGAGTAAATACTTAGTTACTGTAGGATGATTGTTGGATGAGCCATTTTTTAAAATAAACTGATTTTCATCTTTTATCTGATTTAAAAAAAACTCTCCAATAATTTCCATAATCAGGAAAATGCTGAATATTGGATTGTAATTGTAATATCTTTAAATAAAGTTTCAGGGTTCGACAAATTCACCTGCGATAGGCCGATATATCTATCAGCTCTGATATACACGTGTAAGTTAATGTATACTTGTACCGTAAATACACAAGTACATTTATTTATGGAATATTAGCTTTGATACTTTACTACATTTACATATAAAGTATTATTCATTTGAGTGACCAGAGTTGTATTTTCACACGATATCGTTACTTTCACTCATGTCTGACATCCGGATACAACACGTTCTTCCTCTGTGAGGCGTTCAGGGGCTGTTGTGGTGGAGCGGACGGGTCTTCCAGTGCTTTCACACTCTGCTTCACACTCCTCAGCGGGACAGGACGTGATGTGACATTTCTGACAGTTCTTCAGGAGACTCCGAGCCGAGTCGACTGACGGCTTCTTTGAGGAGGAGCAGAGCTGTGATCCCGGCTCACTGCTGACTGACTGTGAGCTCAGAAGCTGCTGTCACCGACTCCTTTTACTCTACGCAGCTTAATAAGATATAACCTGTGTTGTTCGGTTGTAAACACGTCTCTGAACAGTGTTTGCAGGAGGGAATATGACGAGCACGGACAGAAATAAGTTTCATTATTAGAGACGAAGAAAAACAACTATGATTATCTAGAGATTCACTTTCAGATTGAGAAACAAATATCACCCAACTTAAATAGATGTAAGGTTTTCCATAGATAATTAAACTACAAGACAATCCAAGTGTTATCTGTTGACTGAAGTGTTCAGTCATTAGAGGACAGTAATAGTCAGGCGTCGTGCCAGCAGGTGATGTCTGCTGTCACTTCAGCGTCGAGGCTTTTATTGGCCGCCTGGCGGGTGAAGCCGGGTGTGGTTCCGACCTTTGGATGCGAGCGTGTTAGCAGATGACGTACGTAGTTCAACACACAGAGGCTGCGGTTATCTTAACGCACACACCTTATCAGCGGCGCAGACTGTGAGCGAGTGCTCGATGATCACCTGTGACTCAGTGATGTAAAACAAAGTGTTTCAGAGTGTTTCATCAGCGCTGTTTGATGTTTAGAGTTCAGACCGCTGCAGACCAGCTGACGCTCTCTCAGCTCTGTTTCACATCCTGAATCCAGGTACCGACATTCTCGTGAACCCGTCGTGTCCTGTAACGTCTGATTAAAGGGAGATGAGGTCTTTTTTCTGTCAGTGATAATCAAGTCACACTCACCGAGGGAATCGCTAAAATTTGGAGAAACGGTGACGGATCAGGAAACACGAGGCGTCAAACCTTCAGCTCATCCAAACATGTTGTGTAAGAGACACAAAGAAGGTGAAAGATAAACACAACGAGGCCTCAGTGGATTTGTTGGGTGTCGTTTATTTATTATCTGATTCTCCAACTTTTTGTACACAGATTTGGTAAAAACGATGGTAAAAAATAACGTGAAATAAACACATGTCTTTATTGGAAAACACCCAAATCTTCCGGAGACCTCGGGAAAACACAGAGTTTACAGACAGACCTCCATCTTTAACGTACCTGCTGTACTTCCTGTAGTTTCTGTGCAGTGAGGGATTATTAGAAACATGTCAGGTGTCACTTTGATTCTGAGGTTTCGATAATCTGGATTGACTGTTGGTTTGTTGACGATCTGTCTGATGGATTGTCTGCTTGAGTTTGGACGATGTTGCATTGGTATAAACATGTTGGGAGTTATCGTTTGTTTCAATTTAACACTATTGGTATTAATAATTCTGCTTCTCTGCATTTCCCATCAGCCCCTGATGCTCCTGGTCAACTTTGCATCCATTAAAAGACAGAAATCTGTTAAAGAATGAGTGTTAATGTTGCTGAAAAGCTTCAGAAAAAGCTGCTCAGGTAACATTAAGTTTAGAATATTGTTTTGCAGATGTGTTACGTGTTTTTGTATCGTCAGAAAGTGTAAATATTTGATCTGATTTCCCTCTGAAACAACAATCCCTGCTTGTTTAAGTGCTTTACAGCAGATTTCTCTCCATAATTAGCGTTGACAGTGCAACAGGTAGATGAATCAATAGTTTCCCATTCGCACCAGACAGTCCTGTTGTTGTTGTTTTTGCGTCTTTGTGAATCATTTTCCTTCTCAGAGTAGCTCAGTGTTGAATTGACAGATCTGTGACTGCAGGGTGGAGACGTCTGGTGCTCGCCGTCCTGCAGCCTCTGTCCTCTCCTGCATCGTAACGTCTCACCTTTCGACCGGCAGTTGCCATAGAGATGTTATTTTCTCTCCTCCTTCCTGAGAGATTATGACCTGTGGGGATGGAGAGAGGCTTGTTCTACTTTAGCAGCACACGGCGTCTGTCTCACAGCGAGGGCCATAAATTCATATTTGGTCTCTTTGTCGGCTTCCTCGAGCGACACGAACGGGGAATTCAAGACTCAGGACGTGCAGTCACTAGAAGTAAATCGACCGCCGTCCTCACTTGACTCCCGCCGGAGAAACATCCGGGTGAAAATCATCATTTTATTGTAGTCGCTGTTGTTAAAAACAGTCTCAGGCGAGCCATCTGAGGTGAGCAGTGCTTCGGATTCAGCGAGGTGACATCAGCCTGAGACGATCGGCCTCTCGAGCTGAACAAACGTACAGCTGTGGAGGGATGACAGCCTCCTCTGGGCACCGGCGTTTTCACTTTCAGGACGGAGAGAAAAGAAAATTGTTATTTTCTCACTTTTTTTCTTTTCCAACAGGGTTTCAAAAGCCCACAGGGTCATAAAACTCACTCGGCACACAGACAAGCATGTGGAAACTTTCCACTCAAGGAAGAAAAACAAAATGAAAGATATATTTTCTTTACCAAACAGAAGCTGTACGGAATCCCAAGAGCGCCAAACGCAGAGTCTTTATTTAAAAACACTTTTTCAGTTGAATGCAAATCATCCTGCTGGAGCGCTTTCCCTCGTCCCTGAGTGGCTCTTCTTCTTCTTCTTCTTCTTCTTCTTCTTCTTCCTCATGAAACACTTTGCTGTCGGTGCAACAAAGCCACTGAGAGAATTGCACACTTTAACGGCTCGGTTGCAGATAAAAAATGAATTATATTGCTTTTATTTTTTTCGCAGTGCGGCTCTCAACATGCAGTCGTTTGGATCTGTGTCGAGGGTGTGACTGTCCTGAGCCGCCACAGTTACCGCAAACATAAACACGTCAACCTCCAGCGGATTAATCAAGCTTAAAAACAAAAAAAACCTGAGGATTTAAACATAAACACACCACCAGGGTTGAGACGGTCCACATGTTTGTCATCAGCTGTCATCCTCTGTCGGAGAGCCGGGCGTCTTCTCGCAGGAGGCAGCCGCATAAATATTCATCCGCCCTCGCTGTCGGCCTCGCAGCACAACAAATCTGGAGGGCTGGAAATGTCAGCGGGTCGAGCAGGCGTTTGTCTCGAGATTGTCAGTTCTCAGCAGGCGGACGGAGCAACAAAACAAATAATGAATACAATCAAAAAGATGCAGTTTTACCTGAAGTCACCATCAGGCAGTTTGTGCTGAGGCAGCGCTTTACGTAAACTGACAGGAATTCAATCCAACATGTCATTATTATTTAAAAGTCTGAGCTGCATGCTGTCACATTCATTTAATAAAGTTATTGGTAAATCTTTACTTAAAGTTCCCCTGATAAGCAGCAAATAAACATTTAGCACACTGTAATGAAGTCGTGTGACAGGATGTTTAAGTTTAAAGACTCAACACAATGAAGACAGTAAATCCAATTTAAATGAACATCATAAATTACATCAGTACGTTAATAAAATACCAATAAGTTAAAGTGAAACTCTCGCCAAAATGCAACCTAGGCTTTCTTTGTGAATGTATACGAGTCAAACCTTCATGTAAAAGCATAATTACGATGAAAGAGGCACTTTTAAGATTTACCGTATTTCCGTTTTCAGGTCAAACTCATTTTCAATGGGAGTGCTACTGGCAGTTTTACGCTAGCATCAAAATCTCTATTTTTAAAACAGTAAGAAGTCTCGACACAACATGAAACTTTGCTGGTAGTATCACCAGGGTCTCTACACATGAACACGAGCATTGAGAACATTGTTTGTGTACACAGAGTTTACTAAAAGAAGGTTTTGGAACGACTCACGTTAGCAGTAGCTTGTTCCGCTCGCCGCCGTCCTGCCAGTGGAGAAGTGTCGATCTCAGAATGTGACGTAAGATGGAGGAGTTGGACCCGAAAACAAAATACAGTAAATCTTAAAAGTGCCTCTTTCATCGTAATTATGCTTTTATACGAAGGTTTGACTTGAGTACATTGACAAAAGAGAGAGTTTTGCTGACTAGCGAGGTTAGCAACTTTCAACTTTTAATGACTCGTCCTGTGGTTGCTCACATCCTAAAGACTGTCTTTTTGACAAGTTATGAGTCCTGTAACCCCAAAATCACTTCAGCGTCATTTTCACACATCCGGTTCCCTCGTCTCGAAGTCTGCGTCATTAAAAGTCCCACAGTTTAATTAAAAAGCTCTTCCGTGTGTTAAAAACGGTTAGCGGTTGCTAAATGAGACTACAGAGGTCGTCGGGGACATTAAACACGGAGAATCATCTGCTCACTCGCCCGTGTTTACAGCCCACTTTTGCTGCAAACTAATCCAACTCTGACTTTACAACTTGTACATTGATCAGTTTATAGAGAACCTGGATAGTAATTATGTAGTAAGACACTCAGTGGTGGTGACGTTCAAGTCATGTGAGCGTGATGTCGATGTTTATAGCCTGACATCAGCTTTTTACTGCGACAGATTTAATTCACACATTGAAATGAAAGTGCTGTCATAAACTAATTCATATATCACACAGGCATTTTGTGCAGGGAACCAGGGCGATGCCAACTTCAGTATTATCGTTTTTGGGGTGATGGTAAAAAACGTCAGAGCCCTGATTTTGCCCTTGGGGTGCGACAAAAGTGATAATAATCAGAACAACAGTCTCGTCCTTTATTTCCAACAGCCATTAACATGAAAATCACCTCCGTCACTTTAACAGATAAAAGAGGCAGTCAGTCACTTTTTTTACTTCAGTCAAGCAGAGAAAGATGATGGACAAAACTCGGGGTGGGTATTGGCAAGAACCTCACGATACGTTTCACGATACTTTGGTCACGATACGATACGTATCACGATATCACGATATTGCGATATAAATAAAGATGAAAACACAAGTACCTGTATATGTACATCAGATGATATTGATCAGAGGACAAATTGAGTCAAAACTATTTCATTCAAAACAGCCTCTCCATTTTATTAATTCCCATGAAATTTCCGGGCAGTAATATTCTCTTTGTCCAGCTTGTTGTTCTTGCTATCTCTCTTAACTTTGAAGCCAAAGTGCTTCCAAACGTCAACTTTAAATTGCGGAGGCGTTGTTAACTTGCCATCCATTTTGCAAAGACCTCAGCCACTCTCTCTACTACAGAAATACACCTGCCGCACAGCAGAGTCGCTCTTCGGCGATATATCGATATTTGGAGTTGAAAAATCTATATTGTATTGGGCGGCAAAGTATCGCGATATATTGCCGTATCGATATTTTTGCCCACCCCTAGAACAAACTGTCACAAAGGCCGTATAACTGATCCAGCAGCAGTTCAGTCGGTGGAATAACTTCACATCACTTGCAGAATTCTTCACTTACAATCAGGAATAACTTGATAAGATCTTTCTGCAGCTTACATCTTTACCACAACGTTTAAAAAAAACAATAAAGCACTTAACCTTTCAGATCTCGACACTCCTGCCCAACATGTCTGAGATGAGACGTGAAGCCTCGGTGTTTATCTCCTCCTCCTCCTGATCTGAACGGAGATGGCATTTGTGCTTGCTCAGGCAATTTAGAAAAACCCTTCGGATGCTCGGTGTAATGGGCTTCAGCCGCTCCATCTGCCATTAGAGCAGTCAGAAGACCCCCAATCAGCATTTTCATTTGCTCAGCCTCCTGTCTCAGCCCGATCAATGTCAGATTTCAGAGCCTGCTTTAACGGCACGCCAGCCTCTGATGCAAAGAACCCTTCAATCACCTAATTGGCTTCAGCAGCCCGGCGCTGATCATAAAAAAAGTTGTGTTTTCCTGCAGAATCAACGGTTAATGAGCTGAGTTTACAATCCCCAGACTGCAGCGATTGTGTGTGTATGTGTCTGTTTATTTGGAGCTCAGGACTGTTTTCTTTCTTACATTAATGTTTCTTTGGCAGCTGAGTGTTTTTGGCTTCGTGTACGAGGTGCAGAGAAGGGGTTTCTGGGTAAAATGTCAGGCCGTGCACGTGGACGGTTTGTTCGTCCAAACATGTGGTGAGTAAGAGAGTTTTTATGGTAGCAGTCGAGTCACATGATACCTTAAAAACTACAGATTAACGAGATGGTTTAGAAAGAAAGGCTGCAATTTAAGATTATTGTCATTATCTCCTCATCTGGGGATTGTTTTTATTGATTAACCGATTGTGAAAGCAGCAGTCAGTTCTTGTTCCCAGTTGAGAGGATGTCCAGTGTTGATGCTGAAGATTAACTCATTAATACACGCTATGCTAATTGGTGTCTGAACCTGCTGGGAGATCCACTCTACAACAACAAGACTGTATTCTTGTAGTTCAAAAAGTGACCAACAGAGTGATGCGTCTTCTCCAGGAAGATGATTGAACAATTCTGAGAGGTCACATCGAGACGGTTAATGGAAAGAAGAAAAATAATGTAGTTTCTTCTGACTTTTCCTCCTCGTCCTTCAGACAGTCCTGGACACTTGTAGTACTTCAGGTGAAACAGATGAAAGAAAGGAAAGTTACTGTTCGGTTCAGCTGCACGCAGACATCCAACCAGGAAACAAAAGACAACAAAAAGAAGGATTCAGATTCATTCTTCACACCTATTATGATTAAATTCTGCGGTGCGTTCACTTCACTGGATGTCGTCGTCGTTCTGAATGGGACACAAACTCGATACCAATCATTGAGTCTGACTTTGTGCCATGAATAAACTGATAATGATTCATGTACCGTCCTAATTTGAACCGGAGGTGTTTGTTTTTGTGACGCTGACAGTCAGCGTGCAGGCTGCAGCCCCGACGAGGCCGCGTTGGGTTAATCCAGACCGGGAGAGTTCACTGTCTGCCATGGCGAGAACATCTAAACCCCCGTAACATCCCATCTGTCCCCCGCGGCAGCTTGCGAACGCGTCACTGCTGCGGCCCGCCGTCCAGATCAACAGGAGGAAATGTTGGCACTTTACCGTCTTTGCGAACCCAACGGACGTGTTCAAATCTGTACGTGACAGATTTAACAAATCGACACGTGTCATGATACATCCATGTTACTTGTTTATGAGCTGACTTTGGCGGAGACGGCGGCGATGATGTAACAGCAGGAAGGCTGCCAAGTGTTTCAACATTTGTAGGCGTCACACCATCAGATATTTTGGACAAGATCTCAGAAAACTTTCCAACCTAACCCTTAACAAATGTTTGGTTTTTTGATATAAATAAACGCACATTTAACTTTGTTGCATTCATCTGCCTAATCTTGTGCTTTAATACCTTGATAAAAATATCGATATCATATCGATTTATCTTTTTTAGGGTTGATAGAATAATGTTTTATCTATAAAAGAAGGAAAAAAGACTCAAAGGAACGTCTTAAAATTGCACCCAACCGTCCAAAACCCAACGACTCTTCATTTCCGATCATAAATTCCAAAGTAAAGCATCAAGTTCTCACATTTGAGGAGCTGGAAGAAGAAACGTTGGACAGTTCTGTTGCTTGAAACATATAAAAATTGATTCATTGAGTTATCACTGCAGCAAGTTAAGATGTTGGCGTACTAGTGTACGAAATATAAACATTTAGCAGTCTGAGAATCACTCGATCAGTCGGAAAATGCTTTGTAATCTAACAGTATGCATAAAAACAAAACATTACCAAGTGATGAATAGGATCATTAATGCATTCTCCTCTTAAAGTAAAATCCTGATATCATTGCAGTCTGTCTGGATCACATCACATCAGGTCTCCCTCCCTCACATGCAGCTCTGATTACCGTGTTTTCATCGTTAGCTTCGACAGTTTCTGCCATAATGAGAGAATTACAGCACATGAAGTCACTAATCTTGGAAACGTTTTCACCGTGTTGCTGGTGCGACAGCTTGAAGTAACGCAACTGCTGTCGGAAAAAATTCCCAGCGACCGCATGCGGCCCTGCAAGTGTTCTCTGCCATGTTGCTTCTCATGGAGGTGATGTCATCGCTTGGAGCGGGCGGGAGGGAGGGAGGGAGGGAGATTTGGGGAGGATGGGGGGGGTGTTTCTGGCAGATTGCATCATTAAGCCGCTCAGACAGGCACTTTCAGCCCCTCTCTCGCCTGTTTTCTTCCCTCTTTGCCACTTCCCGCCTGTCGCTGATGCCGGCGTGCTGCGAGGGGGCCGCCGTTCAGAAAGTGAGGTCTCGAGGGGTGAAGGGAACAAAACAAAAAAGCAAAGCAACACCTCCTCCGCCTCTCTCGCTGGGAAGATGAATGAAACCGATGAGGAAACACGCGCCGTTTTTTTTTCTTTCTTTTCAAACACACGGCACAAATATTTGCTTTAGATGATGCGTTTCCTCTCCGTCCTGCTTGTGTTCGCCGTTTTGACCTCGCGACCTCGACCTGAACCTCGACCTGCTGGAACACTCTGACGAATATTTTCCTTTTCCGTGTTGTTGATTGTGGTTAATTACCAGCAGCTCCTGCACCAGATGCTGCTGATTATTTTCAACCCACTTTTATGTGCAAAACTTTGGAAAAATATAATATAAACCGTAAGTTAGCGTCCAAAATTTCCTCCCAGCTCAGTTACTCATCGTATCGAAGACAACTGTTGTGTCTGGAGCTCCTTGGAGAACAATACACCCAATTAATGATCCCAGGGGTGACACAGTTCTTCCACCAGACGAGGGGAGGAGGGGGGAGGACGATGGCTGCTGAACCCTGCCAACGTCGGGCTGCAGGGCTCACACAGATAGACCCGAGCCGGACAATGAGGCACTTAATCCGTTTAAATAGTACAGCTTTATTAGATTCTCTTCAGAGGAATGAGATACGGAGCTCCCGTGTGATTGATGTGGTTGGCCAAGGCCCACGCCAGATTCCTATTTTGTTTTCCGGCCTTGGCAACAGAAGTCTCACAGTTTACTTCGTCGTCCTCGCTCGTTATTCATGCATCTGTCGGTGCTATGTGTCCTTGTTGGGGCTTTAATATCATCTTCTCTGAGGCTTTTATTGAACCTGCGCTGTTTGTTTTCTGCCGTTTTTTTAATCATTTGTGCAGCTGATGAAAGCAAATGAAATAAAAACCCACCTCCTCCTCCTGGAGCTCAGTCAGTCAATAGCCGTTTTTTTTTTGACAGAGCACCAAGCCCCCAATCTTCCCGTCCTTTTGGCGGCTCGGTCCGCGGTTTTAGACAGAGGGCGGCAAATTGGGGGTCTGTTTTGGTCCGCCGATTTTCCGCCTCAGAGGGAACACTTATTTCCGCCTCGACTGCTATCTAAAAACGAGGCGGCCTCTGCGTGAGATGGGCGGAGGTGTCAATGATATGCACTGTCTTGTGACCCACAGCCGGGGAGTTTTAAAACCAGGAAACAGCTGATCACAGCAGTCAGTCCATCACTTCATCCGCGGACGTCAATATGAGCAACTGGACAGCCGCTGAGATCCAGGAGATGCTAGCGTCTCCTCGGACTCTGTGGCTGTCTTTGTTGTTCGCTTGTTGTTGTAGCAGCAAGCTACTAACGGTCGCTACTTTCAAATTAAAAGCCCCCCGCTAAGAACCCAGTTCTAAAGTCCAATGGGGTGCAATGTAAAGCTCTTATTTTGAAGACAAATTCGTTGTCATTGTTCACAGCCCAACTTCGAGCATTGCCGCCCTTACCTTGGAGCAAATGTGCCGCCTTTTTCTATCTTGTCTTCTCTTTTCAGGCCCGACGCACCAAACTGATATCCGTGAGCTAACTGTTGTGCTTCATCACGTCGACAGAAAAAGCTGCACTTGAACGCACCGCAAAGACTACAGCCAACAGCCAACAAGGTTGTATTTTCTGCAGGAAAGAAAATACCTCTCTGCAGATATACTAACCGTTGCATTTTTTTGACACCGCTCTCTCTAATGTAGCCGCTTCTAATCGAGAACACGTGTGATTAAAAAGTTACATGTAGCCGTGGCGAAGAGACGGAGGAGGAAAAATACGGAGAAACTGCGCTAAATGGGTGAAATCATGGAGACTACACACTGAGGGTGAGCAAGTAAAGCTGTGAAAAGCTTTTAGCTCGTGCAGGTTGACTGAAATTGTCTACTTTACGTGGTAACTCAGAGGTAATTTGGTTTGCTGAGTTTTTTAAAGTAAACTAAACTTTTAAAATTGTGATGACAGGCTCGAGAGGCTTCCCTTTCTTTTTCAATTCTACATGCTCAGTTGGCTGAAAAAGCCTCCCAGTGCCGGCGGTGTTGCCAGCCAGCATCCTTTTGCAGAGTAACTGACTGGTCTGTGATCACGATGTGGTATGGAAACAGGTTTGGTCACAGCGGGAGAGATCGTTCTGTGTGATCCTTTGATGGTGTTTTGTTTCTTAATGCCATTAGCAAGATAAACAACCAGTAAAGCCCGTTGAAGTGCCCTTGAGCCACGATCCTGACACACTTTCTGTTCCCTCTGTGTAAACAGTCTTTAGTTAGCTGGATAAACTGTAAGATGTGTTTTTAAAAGACGTGATAAGAAACACAGCAGCAGGTCTGTGGTTCATATTCACTCAGCTGCCAGTTTATTAAGTAAACCTGACTAAAAATCAATCCAGCAGTCTGATAATAAATCCTCCGTTATGAAGGTTATAATGTTTAGTTTAGGGACGTTGACACCAGTTGCTCTGTTAGATTCACTTTCCATTAGTCAGAAGTTGACATATTTGTTTAATTAGACAGATTTCAGTCCAAAATTGCACCAGAAAGCAGCTTTTCCATACTTGGTGTTGGAACTTTTAAGTGGTAATGAAGCAGTTTCAGTTTAATACTGATGCCTCTGGGTGACCTACACAAGCAAACAAGACCTTGAAGAAGAAGTTTGGCTTTTTCTCTGCAGTTATTATATAAATTGTTAACATCACAGGGCCGTATGTCCACGGTCAGATCCTCGAGCTGCTTTAAGGCACAAAAATAAACAATAAAACCATTCTAGTTGCAAGTGTGGAATTTGTAAGTGAAAGTCTCGTAGCCTCTGAATGAATATTCGGCCTCGCTACACGGCTTTGTTTCCCCGTTTGGTGGCCGAGGAACGAGCTGAAGCGTTGACTTATTAAAATGATTGTGGCTAACACGTTAGCAAATATTTGGCAGCCGACACATCCAGCAGACACAGAGCAACGTTAGCATTCATTTTGGACTCGTGTGTCTGGACTCCTGATGAATGTAAGTCCAATACTGGCTCTGTTTCAGTCACCAGCTCCTGGGTGAAATAGTATCTTGTCTATTTAACTGCCTGATCTTCTGTGTTGGTGCTGAACAGGTAGTGTGCAAAGAGTTTATCAGAGCCTGTTTATCTCAAAACAGCCGGATCAGGTTTGATAAGAGCTGAGGGCTGTAAAACCAAAACAATGAGCTGAAAGATGCCAAAATGGAAACAGAAGTGGTGTTGGTTGTTGATACTGATCATCATCACTCTTCAGTGGTTTAAGAGTCACTCGCCACAGTGCAAAGATGGAGCTGAGATTACTGTCCTGAAGACGGTTCCAACACTCGGCTCTGCGGGTCACAGGAGGGGGCGGCCCGGTCTGCACAGAAACAGAACAAGTGATGAATTCCATCTGTGTCACTACATTAAAAAAAAAAACCCCTCTCTTCTTCTTATCCCTGGCATCTGCCCTCATCCTTGAGGACATTCCCCCCAAACTGGTTTAAACCACTTTGGAGATTAGAAAGTTGTTGGCTTTAAGACACGAGAGCAGAAAAAAAAAAAGAGGAGAGGAGGACGGATAAGAGAAGCATTGTGCTGTGAACGTTAACAATGCCACGGCCTGCTGGAGCTGAGGCTCGGGCAGTCGGAGGTTTGGCTGCTTGTTTGTCTCTCGGTATGTCGGGGTGATAAACTTTCGAGCGGCGCAGATCCAGAGAGCCTGCCAGGAAAGGCTGCCTGGCAGATTAGTTTCAGTACTACGTGGACGACGTTTCTTTGACCACCTTCCAGAACACGACCGAGCTCGCACACTGAGCATAAAAAGACTATTGTAACAGGTCATGCGATTCTGTGTACAGGCAAAAAAAAAAAAAAAGATCCAAACAATACCAGTTGTTTCCAGAGCAGCTTGGATCGTCTCAAAGGCCAAGAAGCTCGAAACAGCTGGAGTGATCCGCACGGCAACTGTCATGGAAAGTCTGAGAGCGGTAACGACACACAGGCCACGTCCTGCAAACCAGAATGCAAATTAACTGCATAGAGTGACGATGCTTTTATAGGCATCCAGCGGGCCGGAGAGGCACGGCATGGAGTCAAACGCTGCAGCTGAATAACAAGAACCTGTTAACTGTACAGCTCAGTCTGCAGAGGAAACGTTGGCAGGTAACGTTTCAAGATGGAGTCTGCAACATTTCAGCAAGTGCGAAACCGCTGCGTGTTTTTTGAGGAAAACTCGGGACAACTTCCAAATGATTTGTGGTGAAGAAGCTCAGGTGTTCTTAACCAGACAACAAAACATCTCGAACCGGGTTTAAAGTGATAAAATCAGGTATTTTAAGCCAAATCAGTTTAAGACAGACAACGTTTCAACATTTGTAAGTAAGACGAGCGGCATGTTTGTGGCGACAGGTGGCTGCGGCTCAGGGGTAAAGCCAGGGTTTTGTTATGTGATGGTCGCTGGTTCGATTCCCCTGGTCTGCATGTTGAAGTGTCCTTGGGCAAGATACTGAACCCCAAACTACTCCTGATGTGCAAAATAAGTTCTTTAACTCTTTTAGCACACAGCCTCACAACACCAGCTTCTTCTGCCGGTCGATCCAGAGTGCAGTGATAAGGCGCCATCAGCTCAGATAATTCTGTGCATGAGCGTGATATCATCCTCGCCTAAGGTTAATTTTTAAACGTGTTGTGAACCTCACCTGAGCGCTCGCAACACGGTTGGCTGGTATCGTTCCAGATTTGGCAGGGACAAGCAGACGGTTGGCTTTTGGAGGAAGTGGCTGGATTTGTTTCATCCAACCGTCATCTCTGGTGTTATGGAACTTTTTCTATTCTAAACTGGTGGTTTGTCTCCTCTTTTATATGATCTCTGGCAAGAAAAACATCATTAGAAATTTAATCTTATCATATCACAAAAATAACATTTCCCGTTTCTACTCTTGCGGCTCGGTTGCCATACGACCTGAGAATCCTCCTGAACAGTGGTGGTGTAACATCTGCCCAAAAAAGTCCAGCCTCCACCTCGTCCTGGAGACGAGGCACTTGGCTCAGTCTGCGATCGTTGCAGAGCAGTTTTGGCAGCCTCCTTCCCCAAACTGACGGAGGAGGAACCGCTGGAGAACTTCGACCTCAGCCTCCCACTTTGTTTACAAACCCTGTCGTTTTCCTTCCAAGCGATGGGATCCGACCCCGGACCTGACTGTTGGGAGTCTGGAGCGCAGCCAAGTGTGGCTCGGCGGGGCGTTGGAGGTTTACAGGACTCCAGATGGTGTCTTTTACATATGTAAATAAAAATTGCCTCTGTACTTGACAAGTATAACCCGCCCCTCCCTCCCTCCCTCCCTCCCTCATGTTGTTTGGCGACTTCCCTCTCAGGCAGCCAGGTGCTGATGTTACACAACTGCCTCTGACTCTGTGGTCGCATGTTGCAGTTCAGTTTCTGGTTACAGGTCGACTGATGACAATATCAAAGATCGTCCCAGAGCCACAACTATGAATCGAGTCTACATTCTCTGATTCCAGATTCTTAAATGTGAATATTTTATGGTTTCTTTTCTTCTCTATGACAGTAAACTGAATTTGAGGATGTCATCTTTGGTTTTCAGAAACACTGATCAACATTTTTCCACAATTTTCTGACAATAAATCGATTCATCGAGGAAATTAATCATTAGTTGCAGCCCGAGATATTTCTTTTGTGTATCCTGAAATAAGAGTGTTTCTTGTTATTTTGCTGACTCTCGTTGGTATAAATGGGGTGGACAAAATAATAGAAACATCTGTCTGTAATAACACAATATACACAAGGAATCAACATTTGATCAGTTGAGGTTTTTCTGTTTGTTTTGTCTTTCGGCTCCAAAGTGACGGAACATTTTTCTGTGCAGATCTGATGATGTTTATCACTCTTTATGTTTTCTACACTGTGACACATGTGACACTTCCACGATTACGTTGGAAGAGAAAAGACAAAAAAATTGCTCGTCAGTCTCGTTTCAGTCTCCCTTTTTTTCATGTTTTTTAGGGCATCAGTTTATGCTAATGGTGCTAGTAGCTGTTAGCACTCAGACGAGCGCGTGGCGTTCTTCACGCTGTGTTTTGTTATCACGTATTGACTCATTTGCAGCTCATTCGCCTCTAAGTGTAATTTTCACTTCAGGGTTGTAATCTTGAAATCTCACTGTAGAGAGAAGCACCGACACCTTTTTGTTGTTTACCGTTGATGGTTTTTGAATGAAGCTAATTTGCATTTTTATGCTGTTGGCTGGGCTCCATGACCGGGGGGTGGATTTATCTCGGTGTAATCAAACACATGAACAAAGAGAAACAGTCTCGGGATGATTATGGAGTCATGAAAATGACTTTGCACCGACTGCTCATGTGGAAAAAAGCTGCTTGTTTACAATTAAGCTTAAACCCCCAAAGAACAGCAGCAGTGTTGTGGTGAGCAGGGTGGGAAAAGTCTTGTAACCTGAAGGTCACAAGTTCGACCCCCGCAACAGTGAGCGTGTCCATCAGCTGCAGTTTGTCCTGTCGAAGTGGAACAAACACAACCTTTTCTAACATAGTGAAACACTCAAACTCGATGCTGCACAAAGCTGCTCGGATTTGTTTTATTTGGAGAATGAGTCGCAACTTGAATCCAAACACGTGTCGCGTTCAGCAACAGCTAATATTTATACTTCTTCGTGACTAAACTGGCTTCAGCAACAGCTTCTCTGACATCCTGACATAATTGTTGTCACTGAGCTGGTGTGTAATTCTCTTCATCCTCAGTGATGAAACTCATTTGTGCAGGAAAAACCAAATAAAGTTCACGAAACGTAAACAGGAGGACGACGAGCCGCGACACCAAGAAAAACACTTGTTTTCTTTGGCTTTGTCTTGATCTTCAGCTCTTCTCTGTCCTTGTTTTTTCAGTTTTTTTATTATATTGTCAGTTTATTTTATTGCCTTTGTATTGTTTTCTTTTCTCCACTCCCCTAGCTGTGTAAATGAAGCTTGCTTGCAACAGAGATCCCAATTAAGAGTCAATGTAGACATGAAATGATTGTTTTGTTGTTGGCAGGTTGCATATTTAAAGCTCTTTCATTTAGTTGTACTGTTTTGTTCCCGACACGTTCATGACTATTTGCTTTTTTTGCTTGATGCTTATTTTACTCATATGGAAACCGTCTGTGCAGAGAAAAATATAGAAATAAAATAGATTAAATTACAAAAATGTAAATACGCTCTTCCAGTCAAAACTTGAATGAATAAATTAAGTTTGTGATAAAAATTGTAGGATATTTAAAATTTGATTTAGCAGGAAACAATCGGATTCTAAACATTACAACAGCTGTTCAGTTTAGTCCTGCAAAGGATAATTTAAATTAAGTGATGGTATTTATATAAAACCTTGAATCAAATAACTGTAATGTCACAGGAAGAGTAGAAGAGAATGAATATTTAAAAACACATTAATGAGGATGAAAGTCGCTGAGGGAATCAAGACGAGACATCAGGACATTTCCAGCTGCAAAACCAGATGTTTTAGGATTAAACATGATATTTTCTGAACCCTGAACCAACCACAACACTGAAAATTATATCTAAATATATGTAAAGTATCCTTCATTTGCAGGAACGTATTTTGCCAAAATCAATTCTGGTGTTTGGGTTTGTGTTTTTACTTGATATCACTCCTCATTTCCCCATATTATTTATTTTCCAGGCAGAAATGTGCTTCCATAGAACTGTGAAGCACTTTGTCACTGTTGTTTCTTGCCGTGACAGACAGATAACTTCACCTACTAACAGCGCGGTGGGAAAACAGTCGAGTCACAATAAGAGCGGCAGCACTCATGCGAATCAAAAAAAGCTCTCAAGTTTATTGAGTGACGGCCATTCTGTGCCGAGGGCTGCAGCTTTTGACCCTTAAATAAAAGGGCCAGAGACCTTTTCTCCCCCGAGTCATCTGTTAATGTGCACATGGCCCGTTCAAACGCACAGAGGAGAGGGAGTACGTACGTGGGAGTGTCGACGTCGTCCCCTCTAAGAGCTGAAATGATTATCTAAGTCCGGCTCGTGATGAAGATGGATCGCATGTGGACGTCCTCCCTCCATCGCCGACGCTCAGAGGCAGAGACGCTCACAAAAGGCCGTTCCGCTTCACATGCGAGCTGATTCTGTCTCTCTGCAGGAAGGAAGCGCGGGGGATTTCATCATTCGCTCCTTTCAGGCCTTAAAAAACCCCAAAAAAAGGCTTTCCATATTCTCTGTTGCAAACCGGAGCTGCACCCGCGCCCCCAATTTGCTCTTCAATAGCATCAGATGACCTCCTCCTCGCTCCTCGCTCTGTTGTGTAATCCTCCACAATGTGACTTCTCTGTGCGCCTTCAAATGAGCCATTGTACAGTTTATTTGGGACGAGAGTGAGCGGCGTCTTACGTTACACAGGCCTCTCTTGGTTTGTTTTTTCACATAACCAGGCAACTGTTGGAGCTTCGAGGTCACTTAGCCAGGCTGTTAAAGTGCTTATTAAGTCCCGGGCTGGAGGCGTCATCCCCGCGCTGTGTGAATACTGAAGGAAGATTTGGGTAGATGTGTCCAGCCAATGGCAAATATTACCTCAGATTGTTACGCGATAGCGGATTTGACCGGTTTAAGCCAATAACGGACATGCTTTTGAAAGTTACACAACACTGACCCACTTTAAATTTGATGCAGGCTGTGGACTGTAGCGTATTATGTCACGCTAAGAAGGCTTTGTAGAGATCCGTCTGATCAGTCTGTGGTTACAACAGTGTCGTTCATCATCTATCATCACAGATATGACGCTTCGACCCTTAACCTTGTGATGACTGTTGGCTTTTCATGCTGATAATCCTGAAGGCAAAAAAATAGATTTTGCTGCAGTGGCTACTGGCTAAAAGGAGTCCTGCTGCATTTTCTGTCTTTTTATACACTTTTTTGCATCTATGAAACTAAACCCAGCTGTCTCTTGAATGTATTGGTGGCTAGCTAACTCGATAATAAGGTACAGCATGTTAACAAAGTGTAAGTGGAGGCTTGCAGCTTCCCCAAGCGTCGTGGCTAAGCTAGTCTCAATCAAGACGGCAAACAATTGTCTCCCCCCAAAATGTCTGTGCTTCTAAAAGAAGTACACTTGGACATGTTAACAAGTCGTCCAACACTACTGAAATATTAAGCCATCGCACACAAGCCTTCTCTGATCTGCTGGCTTTATTGGCTGGACACTCGTACATCCCCAACAATCCACTCTGCGTGTTGTTGCTACTTTTCTTGTAATGAAAAGTCAGAAAACTGGCACATAAATGCTGATAATTTCAAACCCTGCCATATCTGAGTGTGAGGCTTTATATTAAATCAAATTTGAAAAGACCATAAAAGAAAAGGCTTGGATGTTGGTGAATACAGTTCGCTCTGGATGTTGGTTTTGAGTCTTTTTAACTTTATGCAGCTGAAACCAATTCCAGTTCTCCCAGTGACAAGAAGATATACTTCCTTTTAACATTCGGGTTACACATGGTGGCAAAAAACGTCTGGTTAGGGTTAGAAAAACATCATGTTTGTCAGCACAGAGACAGCTGGAACATTTCTTGGCATATCGTTGGAATTGTCCCCTGGTTTCACCTTTACAAATGTTGAAACGCTGTAGCTGTTGGTACACCACCATCACTTCCACCTTCCAACATGAAAGTCAGCTCATTGTGCAGCGTACAGTACATGTTGGATTCTCTCCAAACACCCGAAAACATTGCACAAACCACCGGTCTCATTTTTGGTTTCTTTGGCACAGAAGAACGTTTGACATTTGGCTGACACTTTAATCTGGAGATCTCTGCATTTCAGCGAGCAGGAGGCTCAGTGTGTCTTGTGAAGCGCTTTTCAACTGTTGCATGGATCAAACCTTCAATCTGTCAGTTACAGGATGCTCTGCCATGCTCCGGCCTCAGCGTGGCATCCCTCCAGTAATGAGAGCGTGTTCTTGGCCAATGTTGTCATTGTTATCTAAGTGTTTGGCTGAGTGGGAGCTGTCAAGTGTATGTGTGTGTGTGTGTGTGTGTGTGTGTGTTTTTATTTTATCTACAGCGGTCATGTTTCTGTCTGATAGTGTCTCATCCAGATAATCACTCCCACTCTCCGCTTCAGGGATATTAACATCAGCGCTGCTCCACGTTTTTTAAGATCTTCCAGACAAAACAGTGTGTAGGCTGGAGGCAGGACGAGTCTGCGTCTATCGGCTGTGCGTTTGTAGTTTGTTTGGCCAGGTAGAATATAAAGACATGAGTGTGTGAGTGTGAATCACAGTGTGAGCCAACAGTTCAGTCCAACATTTTTAGGCCTGGAGAGGAGTGTGGTTGTGCACAAGTATCCTGGTTACATTCGAGTTCTTGTGGGCATCCAAGTCGATGTTTTCATCATCGACTCAGTTGGCTCAGTCCAGCTCTGCAAGTGGTAACGTAATAACAGCTGGGTAATGAAATAACGCCTCAGTATGTGGTGAAATGAACCTTTAAACAACTCAGAAATGTTGTTTCACGCTGTGCAAAAATGTGATTACATTCAGGAAATAGATGGCGACTTGGCAGCTTGTTAACGTGTTTCTCCTTCGTTTAACAAAATTAACGTCCTTGTGATGAATCAGTCGTCACTAAACACTCAGTTTCCCTTCCTGCAGCGTGTTAAATAAGCTGGACTGAATGAAACTGAACTGTAAGAATGACAGACTGAGTTATGTCCGTCTTATAAAGAGGCTCAGAGAGGAACTGACAGAAATAGCTGGACCGAGAGAAGAAGAGTCAAACTCTGTAAACTGAAACCTGAAGCGGCGTCGAGGTCTTCAGGTCAGAGGTGGATTCTCGGCTGTGTGAGAATGAGTTTAGGTCACTTGGGTTCGGGCCTCCGCTGAGAGCAAAACATATAAACACATTACAAACACAGTGAGGAGACGGTGGAGCGGCCACACCGTGTTTATACTCCTTCCCTCCCATGTAAACACATTCTGATAGGTCTGTTTGTGGTTCCCAGGCTATTTCTTTACTGCATTATTTAGGACTTTCTCTTTTTTACCCCTGCAGCTGAGTCGAAACCCTCAATAGAAAAGGGAACGTTCAGTGCTTGTTTGCATACGGAGATGCGACAGACGCTGTGTTCACTGTTGATTCGGGACTAAAACAATGTAGAGTGATCAAAAGACGAAGGAACGCACCGAGATAAACCGAGGAAGGATGCCAAAGAACAGCCTGCAGCAGGAAGGAAAGAAAGGGTCGACAATAACACAAAGTAAAAATCTAATTTTGCAGACGGATTTACCTCAAAATACCTGAAGCATGCATCACGTGTTTGTGCTGAATTCATCTGAGGACACAAACGGTTCATGTTGGGTCGCAGCCAGTGTTTCACAATTCATGTAAGGTTAGAACATCGCAAGACAGCTTAAATTTGCAGATTTTTCAAGGGAGTTCTGTGACTTTTTACTCAGATGTGAAAGGGTTAGTTTTTTTCACCTTCAGTTCAGCTTGCTACACATTGCACCTTCAATTTGTACAAATCTTATTATCCCTCATATCTGAAACCATCATCAAATGCAGTGAGATTTAAAGAAAGGAATGAAATGGCTGTGGACTGATTTGAGAACAGCTTCTAACACATGAAGATTGATTGATTGATTTTATGCCGAATTCACTAGAAGACACTAACAATGCAGAATCAGCAGCAGACTGATTTGTTTCACAAAGCATGTGTTACAATCTGCATCGTAATATTAAACTAGGTGATTTTTTTTAAGGGAGTTTGGTGTGAGTCTTTGTCACATTGCATCACATAAATCACTTGATTACCTTAAACATTTTCTGTCACATAACAATCTTATTCCCTGTCTTAATAAACATCCTTTTCCACCAGATAAAGTGAAGCGTAGACTTACTGAAAATGCAGTGAGATGTAAATTTGCGAGACAGCTGCTGATACTACAGTGAGTAAGACGTACAGGAGGGTGTATGTACACACACAGGAGGCATTTGTGTAAATCCAGGATGTACTGAGCTGCCAGGCAGAGATGAGAGGATTAACCTGCTAGCGGTCCGCTCGCACGCTGGAGAGGAGGAAGCTTGTGTTGCTGAACATAATGCTGCACAAAAAACCTTGCAAATGTGTTTTTTTTGGGTTGAAGACAGCCGGTATAATGTCTTTGAACAGCCATTGTAGTCATAAAGAACACTATATATATATAATTATAGTCATTTTATGTCAACGAAGGAAAGAATTTCAGGGTGAAAGGAAAAACGTTCTCTTGTTAGAGCCAGTAAGAGCAACTTTGAGGAGGTTTATGATCAGACTCAGCTGTTGTTTCATTTCACAAAGCATATTCATCAGTCTGGAGCTTGATTATTTTATCGCAGGGCGTCACTTTGTGTTGGAAAGCTGTGGGGACGTAAGGGATAAGATAATCTAACCAACGACCTACAGTAGGTAGTGAAAGTGAATTTCATCTCATTTTTAGATAGCAAATCTTGCAGCAAACTTTTTTTTAAAGCACATTTTTAGCTAATTATGCTTTTAAGTTTAGATAAAACCCAAAGTATGATCTTTCCTAAACCTAACCGAGAAGTTTTTGTGCCTAAATTTAACCAAAAAGTGAGTTATAACAGTTCAAAAGTCATATTATGACATAATATGTTGGCTGTTTGTCAGCAAGCTTTAGTTTGAAAGTCTAATCAGATGTTGCATATTACGTATTATTGCTAACTTGATTTGCAAGACTGACGTTAGACGGGCAGGCAGAGCGTCCTTTACATTTCCAATGATGGACATTTCCATCTCTAAAAATAGCATCGCCCATATTTATTTTGACTGAGAGTAAATCGCCTCCATCTGCTCCTCGAACTCCTTCCAACCGCCAAATGTGGTCGAGGCCGTTTTTCTCCCCCCCTGAGTTAGACGTATAGAAAACTCATTTAATTAGAAGTTTTGAAAGATAAAGCTGTTAGATGTACGCCATGACAATAAGCAGTTTGGTTTGATGGATGTATCTGATTAAGCGCAGTGTGTTTTCGGATCTGAGGAAGATGAAGAGAGATGTTAATGGTTGAACTTTACAAAGGTCAGAGATGGGTGTGTCGCTCTCGTTCCTCCCACCTGCCTCTCGATTACACCTCAGTTCTGTCTCTTTGCTGTTTTCCACCCACTTCTTCTCCCTCTTCCTGCCTCCGTCCTCCTCCCACATCTTTTTGTCTCTTTTCCTCTCATTCATTAACCCCATGTGAATCTTACATTCCCTTTATTTTTATATCTTCTCTCCATTCAAAACCAGCAGCTGTGGGATGAAGTTGTTTTTTTTTTCCCCTGCTTTCTCGCTTTGTTTCCTCAGATTTCTCAGCGACGGAAATCCCTTTTCTCCCTCTTGGTCGATTGTCAAGAGCTCAAGAAACCTGAGCTCGAATTATTTATAACCTGAGCGATCCTTTATCTCCCTCATCATCCGACCTTTCTTTTTTTAAAAATCACGTCTTAATCCAGCCGGTTTTTGCTAAATATTTAATGTTCCTGACGCAGCAGGCTGCAGCTCTGTGCTTCGCTTTATCGCCTTGAGGACAGTTTGTGTGATCTACACGGCAGAAACACTTCCCTCTGAACCTCTTGTGAATGTGAAGTTAAAACCCTCTCTGCTTTTCCACCGGTGTGGAAAATACTCCTGAGCAGATGGTCGGCGTGGCTTTGGATGGAAGTCAGGGCTGAAATCGAGTCATGTGTAGTCTGCTGTACGTCCCACGCTGTCCCTTTGGTGCTGAATGTGACTTCCTGTCGCCCTTGTACCATATGTTACTGATATGCCGGGTAAAAATCTATAATTTATTAGTATCAAAGTGTCAGCTGCACCAGTGACATCAACAGAAATCCTGCATTGTTGGTTCACTAGAGGGAAATATCTGACTTTGAGTTTCAGGCGTTTGGCTGATTGTCTCCTCCAACAGTTAATCAGGTTAACGCCTTCATCAAAGTCTTCTTAACCCATCGGTTAATGTTGGCTTTTTTAACCATTACCATGATCGACTCGACTAAACCATATCATAACTTCACTGTACTGTGGTGCAACTCGTAAAAGGATCAAACCATTTAAAATCGCTGCCAATTAATGTTCAAATATGTTGGTAATGGTTTGAAAAGTCGTTGTTAGAAACTGTTTTTGGAAAAGGGCAAGCACTCTCAGAAAACTTGATTGGACAAACCATCTGTTTATCATCATCTATCGATGGTTAACTTCGACCAATCAGATCAAGAGTAGAACAGCACTTCCATCAGTGAATCCAGTTGGTAGATTAAATGAAAACAAAAGAGCAAAACATCTTTTCCATCAAGAAAAGGCTTCACTGTCGTTTTTTTGCTATTAATGAACAAAGGAAACTATCCAGAGCCGATGTAACTCATGCTATAACAGCTACGCTAAACCACACATGTAGCTGCCAGTCGTTCCTCAGAGGATGCTGATTGTTCCGACCCATTTTGTTTTTTTTGAAGCCTTGTGAGGTAAAGTATCAGCACTCCCGCCTGGTAGGGTTTCAACAAGTCCCATAAATCACAAAATAGTTTGTTTGTCAGTTCCTTCTGAATGACTGTTCCAAAATGTTCCCATTGTTCTGATCCTTTTTGTATTTAAGGATTGGTTCAGTTAGGCCACTAAGAGTATCTGGTTCAACTTATTCAGTGATGATCTTTATCAATAAAGACAGTAAGACGGCCTTTGTGGTGAGGCAGGATCCTCCCCGACCTCCCTGAGACTCTCTCTGGAGCTCTCAGTGTTACCCTGAGGAATGGAAATGGATAAGATTGTATTGATACTGATACAGTTTACCATTCTGCATAGCAGTCTGATTACTGAGCGATTCCTTTATTGATTCCTGATGAATTTTATGCGTGGGATAGAAGTAAGCCATGTGTTTCTCTGAGTCTGAACACAGTGCAGTTTTTGAGGGCTAATGCCTTTATCACTTTGGATATTCACCCTCTGTGACGGACACGCTGCTCGGTTGGGGTTAAATAAAAGTCAAATACGTGGCACTCCAAGTATTTAAACCCATGTTGTGTTGAGGGATGTTCAGCCTATAGCTGGAGCTTTGATATATATCTTCATAAGTGTCAGAGAACCATGCCAGTGTTGATGAAAGTCCTCGATCCTCAGCCCTGCACGCTCTTATAAGACATGACAGCCTTTTCTGTTGAGCCCTGGACGTGTCGGCTGTGGAAGGGATTGGACTTGTGAATGGAAAATACCATTTTGTCTGCAACAAGCTGGGTCTTACTATTGTTTTTATGGTGATAATGTCAGTTTCACAAAGTTATTTGTTGACCTCAGTGGATAAAAAGTAAAAATGAGTTTGCATATCTAGAGATAAATCATGACAAACCAACGTCTTTAGAACTCTTTAGCCAGTTTGTCTTGTTATGTGTTTATGGGTTGAACCTGTGAACGCCACTTCATTGTAAAGTTCTTGTATGGAAATCTACAGTAGAGATTTTGTGTGTTGCTCAGTGACACATCATCAGGGATCTGGAGTGGAACCACAGCTCCACACATTAGTGGTCTGAGTACTGGTGGTTATGGTGTCTTTGGTCGACATTGGGGTCGGTCACGAGTCCCACATTGTATAAAATTTTGCTGCCAGCCACATTAGACGTGGAGCTGCGTCTTATTGTCCCATGCACTGGAGCTCTGCCCTTCAGGGATGGAGGCTGGCCTGTGAATTAGGTCATCACAGGCCCTACTGTATGTTGTCATTGTTGCCAGGCCACAGAAAAACATGGCATCAGCTGCTCCGACCAGCATGTGACGGTAGTTAGCGAGTCGACGTGTTGCCAGATCCTAAAATCAGACTTTGGAACATCTTAAACATTCTTATTATTGTAATAAAGCCTTCATTTCTGTTTTTTCCCCTCAGTATGCAGCAACAGTTTATTTTAGGATTTTTCTAAATTAAAATCAGCCCGAAGTCGACTCTGTTTTCCTCAGATTCAAACTTGTCGTGACCACAGCCTGTTGTGGTGATGTTAAAGAAATCACATGCATTATAAATACAATTCCTGATTTCCTAAACTGAAAAAAACAGGTGAAAATTGGCGTAGAAATAAGATTTAAATGAAAACAGGTGTAAAATACAGCAGCTTGTATCCCAATGTTTTTGCACATGATTCAAACAGGGTTGCAACTAATGATTTTTTTCATTATTTATTCATTTTAGCGCATCACAATTTCCCTGAAGCCAACGTAACATCTTCAAATTGCTGCTTTTGTCCAACCAACAGTCCAACAAACCCAAAGACTGAAGTGGCAAATGGAAAGCAGCAGATCGTCACATTTAAGAAGCTGAAACCAGCGAACGTTTGACATCTTTACTTGAGAAACAACTGAAACATCAGTCGATTATTAAAATAGTTGGCGGGTACTTTCTCTTCAGTCAACAGATCGATGAATTGACTCATCTTTGCAGCTCTCTCAGGGTTGTGTTATTGTAAAATTTACAGATTTATAATTCTTGGAAATAAACTTTAGCTAGCCAGAAAAAGGTTTCTACTCTTGGTTGAGGTGGAAAATGTGACTTAATGGAAAGAGAAGATGCAGTGAAGCTTTATTGAAACAGATTTCCTGACACA
Source organism: Sparus aurata (assembly GCF_900880675.1). Taxonomy (NCBI): domain Eukaryota; kingdom Metazoa; phylum Chordata; class Actinopteri; order Spariformes; family Sparidae; genus Sparus; species Sparus aurata. The sequence continues at coordinate 30,039,870 of NC_044207.1, read as the reverse complement.
GACTGTTGGTGACACTCTCGCCAAAGTCCTCTCCATCTCTCTGTCTGTCTGTCTCTCTCTCTGTCGCTCTCTCTGTCTGTCTCTCTCTCTGTCTGTCTCACTCTCTTTTTGTTTCCTGTCTGTTTCTGGTTCATATTCGAGCACCTCCCATAATCCCTCTGTTCCTGCTGCAGGCTCAGAGAGGGCCGTATGTTCTGCCCTTCTGTCTCAACCCTCTCTTTGGGGCCACCAACCAAATGGAGAGGAAACACAAACGGCAGCGTTGAAAAAATGCGAACGCGGCACGTGGACGTGGATGTAGATGTGGATTTGCCTCCGGGGGTGGTGGCCGGTTTGCATACAGCCCCCCTGCACCCCTCAGATCACCTCCGTCGACCGCTCCACCCTCCGTTTCCATCAGGATCACAGAGGCAAACGTTGGATGAGGCGCGTGTGCTCTGACCTACATTTTAGCCTTAAACATCCTCCACAACGGCAATAACGGCACGTACAGATCAGAGCTGGTGGGAGGAGGAGGAGGGGGAGGGGGAGGAGGGGTGAGGCGAACATCCTTTGTTCCAAGATGAAAAGAGAATTCAAATTCCGTGCGACCATTTCCTCAATTCTGTAAAAGCTTGTTTTCCAAACGAAATTATGTAACGCTTGAGACGAGTGAGTGTGGTTTCAGATATTCAGGATGTGGATTCTTCAGCTGATGGGAAGTAAAACAGGAACTTTGGTGACTTTCAGACAGTTTTGTATCACAGTATAGCTAGTATATAAACCACGGTCAACAATTTTCAACCAGCAGACATCTGCCAACTGACATAAAAGCGTCATCTGGAGGGTTTTAGGCCTGTTGTACCAGCTGCTGATTGTGCTGATAAGCTGTAAACCAACCAATATTCTGTCATTATGCTGCTTATTTCTCAGCTAAAATGTTTTGAGAAACATATTTTAGTGTCTTTTTACCTGTAATATGATGTTTCAGAATGTACTCCGAGCCCAAACGCAGCACCACCCGACTCGCTCTGCACGGTGCGAGAGATTCTCCACGTGCCCTCGCTCCGCTCTTGTCATCGCCATGTCAGCTCGTTGACATGTCGCCTCGAATCAGCCCTGTCCAGACAGCGAGGTGACGGAGGTCGATGGGGGTCACCGAGGGGACATTTCCCACCAGAGGAAGCCCCGCTGAGGTGTGCACTCACTCCTCACCTCCTGTGACATACATCTAACTTTTCAGCCCCTTGTCTCATCACGTTATCTAAAAAAGATGACGTGGCGTCACAGACACACATGTACAGAGTATTTACAATCATCTAACGTTAAACAATATTTAGTATGTACGAGAAAGAAAGCACAGGAAGGAAATGAAAAAGGAAAGGAAGGAAGGAAGTAGTTTTTTAATTAAAGGGGAGATTGTATAAAGGAGCGATTACACTGCAGGCAGCGTGCTGAGCAGGTCGGCTCCTGGCAGATCTTGGCAGCAGGTTGCCAAAGACTTGGTCTAGAAACCCAGTTAGTGCTTCTTGTTGGGTGGAGGCCAGAGACGATGCCTGACGGAGACCAGCTGATCTCCAAGAACGCCGCGGATTAAAGTGCTGTTGCACAACCGGCAGCTTCATCTGATTGGATGATACGGCTCAGCGGCGAGGGCGACGTGGCCTTAATTTTTACACTCGGGGATAATTCTTGTTGTCGTGAAGTTCATCGATGAGGTGGAGCCAGTTTTCTTGGTTGGTCTGGACTGAAATATCTCGACGGTATTCTGGCCACCAGCGCCGCTAATGGTCAATTAATCGAGATAATACTGTCAGTGTTGCTGGCAGCAAAGCCTTCTGGGAGATTTGTTGAGCAGTGGCAGAACAGAGATTTAGAGAAGATGGAGAAAGTCTGACTGGTTGAGTTGACTAACAGAAGACTTCACCTCCCGTCGTGTTTCTCTCAGTCATCAACCACACTAATCACTATTATTGTTTCTTCAACACTTCAGAGTATGTGCTCACACACACACACACACACACACACACACACACACACACACTCTCACCTGACTCATCTATTCCCCAAACTGTCTCATTATCTTCCCCGTCTCTATTTGTCATCTTGATTTCCTCCCCCGCAGTTTGCACTTCCGACTTTCCTTTTCAAATGGAGATGAAAAACTATATTAAAGCGCGAGTCGAGGCTGAAGATGTTGTTTTCTATCAGCTCGCCGAGAGAAAGCCTGATGTGTGAATGTATGTGGGAACAAAAAAACAAGCTGGCAAGACGTTCTCGTTCATCTGAGGTGAGGAAGGAATGACTGAAGAATGATTAGACTAGATCATTTTTCTGCTTGAAATTGAGAAACCTCATTTAAAATCTACTTTGCTCTGGATGATAGGCCTTAAGATAACATCACAACACTCACACTTTTAGGCTGTATCTTGATACTTAATATTAAATCTCTGTATCGTGAAATCTTTTCAAAAATCTGGGCGACAAAATAAAATATCGCAAAATATTTGACCAAAATAAAAACAAGTCTGGTAAGTTGTCATGCAGCCTTTAAATAAGGGAAAGAAAAAACTTCTATCCAAAATCTAAGGTGATACATCGTCTCATGTCATCATAACGATATAAAGACATGGATGACTTGTGGTCCGGAGTCGTGTTCTGTATCACTGGACCGTGCCGCCGAGCTGCTGAGGCGGCATAAATCATGAACTCTGAATCCACATCGAGGACGTCGCTCATCTGATTCCTGCTCCTCTCGGCTCTCTCTCGCCATCCAATTGAGATATTTCCATGCTTATTTGTAGTTGGTGTGTTTGTTGAATGGCACCGCAGCTCGCTGGCTCGCCTCCGGGTTTGGAGGGTGAAAACTCGGTCAAGCTCCGGCTTCACTATGCTAATTTTCCCTCCTAATGAATTTTTGAATGGAGTCCAAACCCCCAGAAATGTGTGTTTGCTGTTAAGTGAGGTTCTTTGAAACACTGGAGGCTGCTTACAACTCCCAACACACACACACACTGACACCACACACACACACACACACACACACACACTTGGTCTCGCAGAATATTTGCTTTTGACTCGATCCACTGTCGGTACAATTAGATTACTTTTTAATCTACATACGTGAACGTACGCGCGCTCGGTGACGACGCCTAGCGACCGCATCTGTTGGGAATGAGACTCTCCATGCAGAACTCCATTTGAAATTTCCATAATTTAACAAGTGTCGGGTTATTTTCTTGCTCCTAGAGGACTATTTGCCTCGTAACCATGGGAGATTTCCCACGTTTGAGCAATATTTTTGGATGCTTTCAACCCGCAACTGCAACACTTGTTTTTCTTTCATTTGAAGATGGAAGTTACTTCTTGACTTTAGAGAAGAGAGATCTAACAGTCGTCTCCTGACTCACTGTTGCTGTTGTTGGCTGTGGCTCAGGGGTTGAGCCAGCGTCTTGTTATCGAGAGGTTGCTGGTTTGCTTCCTCTGGTCTGCATGTTGAAGTGTCCTTGGGCAACATACTGACAACGCTGCGGTTATGCTCTGGTCAGGTTTAGGAACAACAACACTTGGTTAGGGTTAGAAAACATCATCGTTTGGGCGCCAAAGATCACAGACGGAAATGTCTGCAGGTCTTATTCAAACAACACTCACTTTTGACACAACAAAAACAGCTTGAAATGTCCTCAGGTGTCCTTAAAAATATCCAGTGGTGTGAATGGAACTGCTGTCACACCTCCTGATGTGGGAGTCTGCTAATAATCACATAATATAAACGCGATAAGCGACGTTTTGTGCGAATGACAACCTCGGATCCGTCTTTGGTTTGCAGAGACATAAACCGCTAACTATGAAATCCTGTGTGAGACGATGTGCCTGATTTTAAACATTCCTAAACATCGGCACAGACTTAAGATAACAAAATACTTTTCTCTTTTCTCTGTTTGCTGCAGTCACACTTAGTTTTCTGTCCACACACTCATGAACACACGTCTTATGACTGTCATGCTCGCTCTGCAGGCTACCAGGCTCACCGCTTGTTGACCCCTCCCTCCTTTAAAAGCTGAAACAGCTCCCTGGAGCTTCTATACAGACATGTTGGGACTCCAGTTCCCATGATCCCCCACTGCTGTGGTCAGAGGTCGTCTCCCTACAGGAAAGATGCTCATTAATCGTATCTGATTGATTTTAATACGTCGTCCGCCCATTCATGTGTTTAAAGACTGAAATCGTCTCGGAGGATTTGATTGACGACGCTTCTGTACATCTTAAAGATATTTTCCTTGCAGATGTCACGATTTATATCAATCCAGCGGGTTGTTTTCAAACATCATCTTTTTCCTGTATTTACACAACTTCAGAGTGACTCTGGGCTTTTCTGAACTCCAGTTTTTATTTAATGCTGCCGGGCTGAAGTGTGCAGACGTGTGATCTCCCGCTCGTCTGTCAGCTGCAACACTCAGCAGCCGGCAGAACAGTTAGAGCCTGTTTGAAATTCTCCAGCAACGGGTGGTTGATGAAGAACTCACACTCGGATTAAACGGAGGAAGACGTCAGCGCAGCAGCTTTTCACAGCTCTGCACAAACCAGTGGAAGACGGTGGGAATCTGAGACAGGAAAGAAGTAACAAGAATGAAACGCTGCACTCTGTTCTGCTTCTCCTGCTTCTCCCGTCTCTTTGTTGCAGCTGTATGATTTTATCTTAGTTGTTTGGTGAAACATTCAAACTCTGGATGTTTTTATGGCTGCACTCGTCCATCAAACAGTGGTTTTAAAATGTCGTGCCTCATTTTAAACACATTTATTCAAAATTCAGCCATATTTGGAGACATATTTGGTATCTTTACAGACTTTAAAGTCTTCACAGCATCACAGACAGCAGGCTGAAGATCACTTAGATTCTCTGTCAACAGGTGGTTGATTAAGATCCGACATGACCGTCCACAGGCCTCTTACTCTGATGAAAATGGCTCCTTTGTGAACTTAATTGAGTCTCGCTCGACTTTCAGCGAACATGTCAAGAGTTATTTTCACGCTGCAGGAACTCACACGCTTATTACTGAAGATCCTGAGTTATCACCAAGATTTTGAGATATTTTAAAGGGGTATCACCACTGATTTACACATTAAAGTGTGTTAGCAGGTCTTGGAGAGCAGCGTACTTCTGTATATGTGCAAAAAGTAGAATGGAGTTGCATTCTGGGTAATGTAGGCACCAGGTTTTAAAAAGACAGAAGAATGTGTGGAACACAAAAAGGCAATATCTCTGGTTCTGCTGTATCTATTTTGACCTTTTGTTTTTAAACTGTCCATAATGAGTCAACCAGTTGTATAGGAGGGCAATTCTGGTGCCTACATTACCCACAAAGCAATGCAGGGCTCCACCCTGGAGCAAACATTTTAAACATAATGACAGATCTTAAAACCAGTGACACTTGGTCCTACTGATCGATGCAGCTGTTATATAGTTATATATAAACAGTGAGGCTGATCGGACCGCGTGCCAAGTTCAGGTCCGTCGCCAAGCTTGTGGCTGGTTGCCATGGCGATCGGCCTCTGATTGAGCACAGATGCTGCTTCAAGCTGCCGGGAGTTTGTTTTCCATCGTTTTACCATCTCGTTAAAGTTCAGGTTAAAAGTTTAGGTTTCAACAAGCCTTCAAGACGGTGTGCAGTGCATTCTGGGTGTTGCAGTCCATCTGATTAGCCCTCTCTTGTTTCCATCCTTCCTTTCTCCCCTCAGTATTTCTTCTTCTCCTTCTTCTTCGTCCTTCCTCTCTACTTCAGGAATGTAGTCATGTGTTCTCGACTCCAAACACACACACACACACACACACACTTGTGCAGTAACACAGTCTCGGACACAAACACACTCATCTCCACGTTTACCTCTGTGATGGAGAAATGGTCGTCACTGGACCTCACAGAATGCACCTTTAAAGAGAAGGAAACTGTGAATATGTGACAGAGTTGTTAATCCTCAGGACTTTACTCTGAGTCTGTTTCAGTCCAGCAGCTCCTGAATCTCATCTGGTCGACTGAAGACACACAGAGCTGCTTTTGTTCATAAAGGACAAAAAGAAAGTGAGGAATTATTTCCAGAGGGCGGAAGAGATGTGTTACAGTTACTCTCTACAAAGTAACTGAGTAGATTCTTGTGAACTTGCAGTGAAGATGTTAGCACGGCTTCAGAAACTGACCAATTGTGATTAGCTTTAGAATTAACATCAGCTAGTTAGCACATTGTTTACTGTGTCTGAAAGGTCGATTGTTGTATGGATCAGTTCTGGTTTTTCTTTCTGATTGGAGTTTTATTTTCAGACTTCTGGCCGTTGATATTAGCCTCACGTGGAATAAAGCTGACAGTAGCTTGTGTAATTATCACACATCTACACATCGAACATGTGCGTAACTTCAGTAGTCGTAATATAGATTGTGAATTTGATCCCGACCTGTGTCTGCAGACATTTTGTGACAGTGAAGGAAACAGACAGGAAACAGATAAAGGCATTAACACGTTCTGTGTGTCTGGCTGGAGGTCGTCGTCCAGGTCACTTCCTCCTGCAGACGGAGGAGGAAAAGTGTCGGCGGTGGGGAAAAATAGTGGAAACTCCCCGACGTGCTACGCCAACAACATGTTTTAACACCTGGGCGGTTGAACGAGTGCAAACCCTCACCAGGACAAAGGAGACACAAATCATGATCATCATTGAGGCGTGTTATCAGTTTAAGGCCCATAAATCTGTCGGCTTGTATAAACATGAATATCTGCACATGGAAAGTTTTCCGAGCGATAAAGAGTTTTTTGGTTGATTCCCTTATTGGACGACTTAGTTTCATTGTTAAGTTCTTACAGCTGCTTTTGCAATCGCGGCTTAGTTTTAATCTGAAATTCAAACAGGAACAATGACAGCTTCATCTGGCGGTTACATAAACAGGTGCAGTCGGTCCTCTAACACACACTGCACCGATTGTTGTCTCATCCTGTAAGAAAATGTTCAAAGAAGCTCAAACTGCAGAGTGTAAATGACAAAACTGGAGCAAAGTCTCTCTACTTCAGCTTATAAACGAGAATTAAAACCTTACAAAGGAGGAAACGGTTCACAGAAACCACTCATATCTGCTTTTTTGTGTGAAATATTACAGGAAGTTGAACGACAACAACACTTCACTTTCATAATGTTTTTGGTCATGAAACTTCCCCAGCATGATGTCGAGGGTGTAGTCTCATGTTTCATGCAGAAATATAATGAATTGGGGGGGTGGTGGTTGTTACTGGGGCGAAGGTTTTTGCTCTCGACTCGGTGATAAACTCTCTGCTTTGTTGTGGCACAGCAGAGCAAACTTCAGGAATTCAAAAGCTGAAGGAAAGAAAGAAAAAAGACAGAAAGCAACGGAGCGTTTGGCTTTCAGGCTGTTTTCAATTTTCTATCTGCTGCGTGTGTGTGTGTGTGTGTGTGTGTGTGTGTGTGTGTATTGGATACCAGGAATGTAGATGTAGCCGTTAGTTTCCTGATGTGTGTGTAACAAAGAATGTGTGTGTGTTGCCAGAGCAGGAATGCTCTCTCGTTCTCTGATGACCAGTGACAGATGCCCTGCTCGAGGGCGGGACTAATATCTGTGTGTGTGTGTGTGTGTGTGTGTGTGTGTGTGTGTGTGTGTCACAGGCCTCTAAGAGTCAGTACAAAAAGGCTCCTGTTAGTGTATGTGTGTGTTGACATGCCCACAAGGAATTATGGGATGCGTGGGAGCTGGGACACCGCTCATAAAAGTAGAAGAAGAGGAAGAAATGACCGATAGAGTCTCTTCTCTTTGTCTCTCTCTCTTTGTATCAGTCCTGGAAAGTGTGCTAGAAAAAAAAAGTGTGTTTGCTTTTAGTAAAAGCAGCGTTACGACAAAATAAATACAAAGTGCAACATTCGAAACATTCACAAGTGTCGTCATAGAGTCTTGAATTATTGTCGTTGTTTCCCTTTTACCAAAACCTCAACCCAAGATTCAAACCCTGCTACTTGGTGATGCTCCAGTAATATCTCTGTACTTCTAATAGACTATTTGAATGTTATTTTCCATCACTGTTGCTTCTTTTTAAATTCTGCAACATGTTATGTAACAAACTAACGCATCAGTGGTTTTATTTTGGTGCCTCGGGGGTCAACGATGATGATGATTCCAGCTGAGGACCTGAGTAACATAATCCACAAATATAAGAAGTGAGAAAAACAAAACTTGAATTAAATCATCAGAAATTATAATAAAAACAAGTTTTCACATGTCAGGACTAACCTCGGGCTGGGTATCACCAGGTACCTCGTGATACGACACTATCACGATATTTTGTCCACGATAACGATAATATCACGATACAGCGATTCTGCGATAATCGATATATTGCAAGAAATTTCATCCACGATACATCACGATATCTGTGTCGCTAAAGAAATTCGGAGTTTATTGCCTGCACTGAATCCATTTCACAGGAATTACAAAACATTGTCAATCAACTTCACATGAATGACAGCCAAGTAAACAAAGAGTATATTGCACAGTGGTTCTTCTTAACACACACACTGACTACAAATATCATTAAATAACAATATGTGTGGGTTTCAGAGCTGCTTAAACCATTTTTTATTTGGTTGTATACCTATGTTTGAATAAAGATAAAGTTGTCCTCCGAAGAGGGGTGGTGGTGGTGGGCCAAAATGTTTAAATTTTTAAATATCGATATTTGGCGCCAGTGTATCGATAACGTACCTCAAGACAAAATATCGCGATATATTGTAGTATCGATATCAGAGCGAACAGAAGCTCCAGACCAGCTACTGGAAGAGCTGCTGAATGGAGCGTGAGGTGAGACTGATTGAGGTCAGTAGCTTAGCGTTAGCTACATGTTTGGCTTAGCTGTGTTTTAGAAAACAAGATGGCTACACATGCTATGTACACTTACAAAAACACACAAAACGGCAGTCTCCACCTTTAGATATCCGTTTGTCTCACTTCGTCCCCGATGACGTTATGAAGACAGGCTGTCCTCCCCGGTCCTCCTCTCTCTGTCCGTTTTCCTCCCCTCTCCTCTCTGTCGAGGCTATTTCCAGCCTTCCTCTTTTATTTCTGAATTATCACGCATCATCCCTGTCTGGCCCTTGAGAGTCTGATTTCAGGCGCAGAGATGGACGACCTTTCAGCAGCGGGGAAAAAGAGCTTTGAATGGAGCGAGCGCGGCTATGCTCCGCACTTATTGATGTGGTGTAATTGTTCTTCTTCCGAGCGCTGTAATTCTATCGCCGTCTATTCAGGCTGAATGCCAGGGCGGGGAGGAATGAAAATGTGCTGTAGTGAGACTGTGGGATGAAACAGAAAGCCAGGCGTCTGTTATACTGTATGGAAGTGAGTGATGGAGAAGTTACATGAAAACTGTCTGTTTTCAGACAGTATTTATCCAAGAAAAGTGGACTGAGACATCAGTCGTTCCTGATCCGTCTCAGACACAACAGTCTGGGGAACACTGCGGCGGATACGTGCCAATAAAGGCTCATTTCTGCTGGATTATTTTGTCTGTTTCTTCTGTTTACCTGCACAGTTACACAGTGACAGTGTGCTCAGAGACAAACATCTGCTGCTTCTCATCTCACTGGAGCATAAATCAATGAGCACCAACTGAACGCAGCTCCTTCCAGTATTTTATTGTCCAACTGGCAGCATTTAGAACATGCCAATTTAGGTATAAGCACTTCCTGTTTGCCTTGTACTCATGAATGCACAGACAGGTGCAGAAGAAAACTTGAAAACCTGATGATTCTTGGGCTTTTTTTGGAGATATAAGGATATATAACACACACACACAAGAGGGATTGCCTTGATTTTTGACAAGACGTCAGGACATGTTTGTGGTACAAAATTAAGGTTTTTTTTTTGGCACGACGTCAGGACAGTTCCAGTTGTGTTAATGGCGTTAACCAGGTGTTCTTAACGGGATGTCAGGGCGTCTTTAGTTGTGCTTGTGGCAACAGAACGCGGCATTTTAAGCCGATTCTCAATCTTTTCCTGACCCTAACCAGGTGGTTCTTGTTTCTAAACCAAACCAGAGCATAGCGCAACGTTGTCACAGCATAAAGTTGAAAATTCAGCCCAGAGAAACGTAAAGTTTAAACATATGTGGGGCACAAAGCTGAAGCGAATCGAGGCTGAAGTTACTTTGACCCCCATGGAGCTCTGAAAGTCAGCCATCTTTGCTCTTTCTTTGTGTTTTTGAGTCTGGATTAGCTAAATGAGCGAGTATGAGATGAGATCACAAGGCCAGCCGTGGTGTGTGTGTGTTTGTGTGTGTGTGTGTGTGTGTGTGTGTGTGTGTGTGCACGCCTGTGTGTGGGCGAATACAGCTCTCTTTGTACTGTGTGTGTGTGTGTATCTATGGCTACCTCATCAACACGCCAAACTACAGAGAGAGAGACACACACACACAGTCGACATTGTCCATCACATAGCATACAGGACACACACACACACACACACACACACACACACACACACACACACTTTGAACTTCATGTACTGAAAAACATGCAAACAGGCGTCTCCTGTTAGGACTGTGAATGACAGTTTAATGGCCAATTCTGCTAAAGAGACACCTAAACACACACACACACACACACACACACACACACACACACACACACACACACACACACACACACACACACACACACAGGAGATGGCATTCAGGCATGCATTCCAGTCATATGAACAGTCAGACCCTCAGCTGTGCCTGAAGGTCACCATGAGCGCGCACATACACACACACACACTCAGGAGTGCACATACAGGAACGCACACTCCTGCAAAAAACAAGAAAACACACACACACACACACACTGTCTCACGCTCACAGTTGGTTTCATTAATGTAACTGGGACAGAGTTTCTCTGTTTATTGATTCATATTTAATGTGTTTGTTCAGGGGCGTCTGGCTCAAACCATGTGAAACAGCCTATTGTGTGTGTGTGTGTGTGTGTGCATGTGTGTGTGTGTGTGTGTGTGTGTGTGTGTGTGTGTGTGTGTGTGTGTGTGTGTGTATGTGTGTGTGTGGTCTGGAACAATACAGCACCAGGACACACACTCACACACTGCGTTTCCACATCATATTGAGTAAAACTGGGCCTCAGATGTATCTAACCCAAATATTTGGCTGGTGGCTCTTCTGTCGTCCTCGCTGCAGCTCGAGCTGTCGGCTCTGATTCTGCCGCCTGCTCGGGACTTTGGGGCGACTCCATGTCCCCGAATGACCACAGTTACCTTTCCAGGAACCTAAAACTCGACCCGAAAACCTTTCAACGACCACCTGTGGGCTCTGTAAAGTTTGTGGCGAGGGCCTGTCAGCGTGAACAGCAGCTGTGGTGTGACAGCAGTTTGAGTGGATTCCAACGGCGACCCGGAGTCAACAAAAAAAACTGCTAAAATAAGGCGTCCACCATCGGCACTGTTGATGTGTGTCACCGCTATATGTTAGAAATCTATCAGATATTCAATTAAGATTTCTAGTAAGGACTCTGGGGACATAATACTCACACTACCCTCTCTAAAAGTCTTGAAGTAGGACCGTCGGATGGTGCATTACTGTTACAGGAACCTTTTTTTCATGGAACTTTTGAATATTACCACTTAAGCAAACATCTGTGAAAGTTGTGCCGCAAACACCACGCGTCTTTTTAAGTGAATGATCAGAGAAATGTATGATTAACCCTGCAGATGAAAAAGTCGTCATCAGGAATTTATGAGTTTAGTTCCTGTGGCTTTAAAGTTCCTGGAACTTTTTTAGATTGTTAGAATTTAATAGTTGGGACACCCGAGGTAGGCATCGCTGTGAACATGTACAGAAAGTGCTGATAGTTAAATGGTAGCTTATTAAAGATGGTTCTGGACATAGACATGTAGACAGTGGTCTCAAATGTTGCCCTGTGAGCAGTGGCGTGCACAGACTTTTTGAAGGGCAGGGGAGAAAAGAAGGGCACTTTAGCGCGTCTTGGTCCCCAAGAGGGCACTTTAGAGCGCGTTTTGGTCCCCAAGAGGGCACTTTAGCGTGTGTTTCGTTTTATCGTGTATTAACCAGCCAAGGGGGCAGTTTAGTGTGTTTTGCCAACCAAGAGGGCACTTTGACACGCTTTTTTGGCTCCAAAATGGGCACTTTAGCACACATTTTGGCTCCCAGGAGGGCACTTTAGCACTTGTTTTTCAACAATTGAGCCACGAAGGGGCTGCCTGTGAGCCAATCGAAGCCTCAGATCATCGGTCGTCAGCAGGCGCCGGTGGAAAAGCATCTCAGTCAGGCTGGAAGATTTCAGTGACTGTATCTCAACACGTAGTTTGAGACAGTGTCATTTCATGTCTGTGTTTTTTTGTGTTTGTCTACGCAATGACTAGTTTTCTCACAGTTCGACCTGCAGCCTCTCATTTTCCGGTGTTTGAAGTGTTCAGAGCGACACGAGCAGTCCAGTCTTGAGGAAACAGGAGCGGAGATCTGTGTGATCAGCTGTCCGAGGTTTATTTAGCCGCCACTCTGCTGCATCTCATGACCTCCAGACACCTTATATAGGTGACCTGTCGGACCCCCGCTGTGTTTAGATACGGTGCGTGAGCGAGTGTCGCCCGACAAAAGAAACATCACATCTTCATCTCTGCAGTCTCGTCTGACAGAGATCAATGAAACTGTTGATTCTTTCTACCTCCTTTTCTTATGTGTGTGTGTGTGTGTGTGTGTGTGTGTGTGTGACCCCAGCCTCACCTCCTCCTGTTATACCGTTCAGCTCTCTGGTTCTTTTTTTAGGCGGGGGTAAACGTAGACCCTGGCTCCTGAGCGTTGACCCTCCGGCCGACCTCTGCGACCTCTGACACACTAAATACACTCGCTGCTGCAGGAGCGACTTCATTCAGTCCTCGTCTGATCCGCCGCGCCCACATTTTCCTCCATAGTTTAGTGTCATTCCTGCGCAGAAGTCACGGAAGATCGCTCGTCAATCAAACCGATTTTAAATAAGGAGACAGCTGGTGTGAAGACGGCAGCTATAAAGGAAGCACGTTGCCGTCGGTGTCGGCAGATAAAGGGGTTTTAAAATTAAATATCAGGATGCAAAATGAAAGTTTCTGCTGATATAACAGGCCGAAAAAGCAGAAAAAGCAGCACAAAGACATGATAATATGTTGATTCTACTACAGGAGAGACTTAAGAGACTTAAACATGAATGAAAGAATAAAAACGTGAAGGACTTTATTGTAGATGTGCTGCTCTTAATGACGCACGATATGAATTCCCTTCAGCCGACAGCAGTGACGATAATGACCTGCTTCTCATGGCCAACTGATAACTGCATCTTTTTTAAACCCTGTGGTTCCTGCACACACTGTCGACCTGATTGGGGAGAATAAAAGGAAAACATACACTTTAAATAAATCAGTGTATAAGTGATTGAGTTTAATCAAACAGCAATAAAAACAGCAAAACAGACATTTAGTTTGATCCCCACGCTGCAGATTACTGAATGACGTGATTCATTCATGTCCTTACGTTTTTTAACCGTGATTGATGTTAAACTTTATGCTTTACATGCTTGTTTTGCAGCGTTGTTTCACCTCAATTATGTAAGAGATGACAGCAAACACAGGTTGAATTTGACTTGGAAGAGCTTCAAGCTTGTAGTTCATTCATATTTCAGGCTCTGTTGATCCAAAATGACTTTCAGGGAGCAGGAAAGAGGCTCAGAGACCGAACCTGAGACCTTCTGGCAACAAGAGACGGGCCGGACGATAGTCGTGAGAAGCTTCACCCACTTTTGCTTCTGTGTACTCTGGAAAATCAGCAATTTAATACTATAAATTTCCTTTAATTTCAGGGACAAACAAACAGACAGAACCTGGCTGTTCCTCGCAGGCAGCGTCTCGTCTGACTGAGTTTAACTGGAGCTGTCGAGGTCTTTAACCTCATAATACGGTTTGTTAGTTCTTGATTCAATTTGACAATTAGGAGTGATTTTCCAATCGCCGCCCGCCGCTCGCTCGTCCCGTCGGCTGGATGAGCGCCAGCTTTTTGTCCCGAGTATTTACCAGAACTGCTCTCCTATCAGCTCGTTTGTCTTCATCCTTTGTCCCGTCTCTGAAACCGGTCCAGACTCTTTCAGAGAGGCTTCTCGGCTGTCGCCTCGCATAATGTTACTTTTGACTGGAAGTGATTAGCAGGCGGATAGGAAATAAATAGATAAAGGGCGAGGCACCGTGATGTAAATGTAAAAGTAACGCCAGCGCACTGAAAAGAGCTGAAGTTGTTGTTGAAGGTCTCGTCTTCCTGTCGGAGACGGAGTGAAAAACAAACTCGTGCTGCAGAAATATTCTCTCCCTGACCTTTGATACCTCGTTGGAGCTACTTTGAAAAGTGTGTTATTGAAGAAATTCAGAAATGCCTTTTAGTCGCACATTTGAACAGCTTTTGCACATTAACTGTGCAGCGCTAGTGAGCAGCACACTGACATTTAAGACACGTATTAACCATCCACAGGGTTTTCTCTGCCATTATCAGGCTGAGGTGCAGAGCCAAGTCAATGTCAAGTCAGGGGACGCCCTGAAAACTTGGTACTTGGTAAACTTGTTTTGCAGGACGTAGCAGTGCGTGCGCCATGGCCCACTATAATTTGCGTGACCACATCTGTGTGCATGGAAGGTGTTATTCTGTTTTGTAAGACCGTTCAAGAGCAAAAGGTACTGATCAAGTTGTGTAATTTCTTAGGGAACTCAGCTTAACATGCATCCACATGTATCGAGTCTCTTCATCTTTATTAATAGTGTAATATATTTCCTTTCCACCTTGTCAGACACATAGAAAGATCTTATAATGATCAATAATATCAGGACAGTTGATATGACAGTGAAACGGTACAGAGGAGGGTTTGAAGTGGTTTGAACACACACACCGACAGAAAGATGCCTTTTTAAGAGGATTATTTGATTTTATCTCGCGGGGTCGAGGAGGTCGAGGGCTCTCGCTCTCCATCGTCGGGTCAACAGCGTCGTTGACCCGGTAAATCTGGGCAATTAGACCAATCGCAGCACGGCGGCTGTTGGGATGGAGGAGGTGGGGTCGAGTGGGAGGCCAATGAGGTGGGTCGACAGTGAAACTGAATATTTATTCCTTCTTTTTTTCGGTGCTTTCATCCAAAGCTGCTTGTGATGCAGTGCCTTACTCTTACAGTATGCTGCAGTCTTTATAATCAGGAATCAAACTGACAACCATGGCAGTGTGGGTGCCTGTGTAGCTGTAGTAGGAGAGTAAAGTGTAAAAAAAACACTCAAATGGAAAACAAATCGATCATATTTTCAGAAAATGATTCCTCTTTCTCACTTTATAGAAGTTTGATGCTGCTTACAATAAATAATTTAATGAATTCACATGATGCAGCTGATGAAAAAGAGAGAAAATAAACTTTAACATGAATAAAACAAATGCATTAAAAGTTACAGTTTTGTACCTTTAGTGCTGCAGGAACCTAAAAGCTTTACAACTCTCCACTGTTTCCAACGGCAACGCTGCGTCCAGCCCTCATTACATCGTCTCCTACACAACATTATTGCAAGCTTTATCTTCATCCTCCTCATAAATGCCCTCGCCGACTCCATTTGTCACTCGGCTTACTCTCATTTTAAGTAAATTGGCCGATGCAGCGTCCGAACTTCACAGAGTTCATTAGCAGAATAGATGTTTTTATTTCTCTCTGCTCAGCTTTTTTCTTTCCTGGTAGCAGGTTCAACAACAGAACTCGATCTCGGATCAGGTTTTTGTTTTTCAGAAGAAACACTACATGCCGTCTTTGATTTAGGATCATTTTCATGGAAGGTAACAAGAAAATAGGGGTTAACTGTTGTGACAAAGAATGAGTGTTCGAATGATTGTATCTATACTGACAGTTGGTCATAAGTCGTGTTTTTCTTAAAATCTACACGATGTCAAGTAAAGATGGAAATATATAGTAACTGTAATGTACCAATCTGGTCTGATATGTCAGATTTCAATCATCTTTTGAATCTGTGAGGCTTTAATAAATGGTTTAAAACCCATGGCTACGAGATCAATTGTGTTTTAAAAATGCAACTGTGCTTTGTGCTACATGTGTTTTAGGAGAAAAAATGGAGAGTTGAGGATGAGGCGGAGGAGTGAAGCTGCTGTGTAGTCTCGTGGTACGACAGCAGATCCTTCTGTATGTTTTGTCAATGTCTTTTAGTATCTTTGGGCTTTGTGCTGACGTCTCACATCACTGACGTCACTGATGCTCTGTAGATGGTACCAGTGATGTTCTGGGCGGGTTCAATCACTCATCCGGACTTTCCTTTTTTCTGCTTTTCAACCAGGAAATGTGAACACGAATGCACATCTGTTTTTAAAACCCCTGAATGCTGCAGTAACGGCACATAAAAGCATCACTGAGCTGCTGTCAGAGCGCCAGATTTCAGGTGAAAATAAGTAGAAGGCAATCACTAATTTCAGTTAGTAATGACGTTATGTGATAACGATCCTCAATCCTCTTGTTTAATTCAACGATGCAAGGCAAATAGGCTTTAAAATCTCCCTCAAAACTAAGCCTGGAACAGTTTTTTATTACGCAGGTTGGTTTTATTTCAGCGCAATAAAAATCTATTTGATTATTTCTGTCAGCGCATGTGTTTGACAAATATCCAAAATACAAAACCGCCTCGTCACTCATCGACGGCTAATTAAATTGTCCCTGCGGTTTTGTCAGGATGTTTCAAGAATGAATAAAAAGTCAATTATAATTTGAGAAAAGAGAGATAAGATGTAATTTAATGAAAAAGCTCAGACTGACAGTTAAGTTGGACCATCGCTGTTAAACTCATCGCTCATTCAGCGTCCTGCAGGGACGTGAACACGTGCTAACACCAGGTCGCAGCTCAGCGTCCTTCAGCTCCAGGATTTATGCACATCCATTTCTTTTAAGCTCGTCTTCTTCTGGCAGGTGCGACATTTAAAGCAGAAATCCCGCTGTCACCTGCACTCCCAGCTAACCAGGTGACAGTGAAAGTGAGACGACGTCCCTGCAGGCGACAGAAATGAGAATCTGCAGCTGAAAGGGGATTTTTCTATAGTGTCCCGACACTGACAGCTCTGTTTCTGATTATAACCGAATGTGTGGCTTCAGGGGTGAAGAGATCCTGACTGGCGTTTGACAGATGGAGTCATTAAGATGTTTTTTTTATGTAAATCCCTCTCATTCTGCATGTGCAGTCAGACGTCCAGCTTCATCCAGCAGGCTGGTTATGGATGGGAGGATCGCTCGGGCTTAGAGAACGTGGACCGAAAAAGGCCACAGGTTCAATTATCCACAATACACGAAACCGACCCTGTTTTATTCATTCACAGACAGTTTGAGTAACGGAGCCGGCTGATATCCAAGAAGAGACGCATGGAAATCAGTTCTCCAGCTGGTGACTGACAAGAAGGAAGACTTTTACTCCGTGGCTTCATTAAATATCATTTTTATACCTTTTCTTTTTTTTTTTTGCGGATTGGAAACGAGTAGTTCTGTTGACTTACAGGAGTTAAATACTGCGCTCAATGGCACAATGGCAGGATTTTAAGTGTGTCTTTGTGTTCACAGTTGGAATGATTTCCTGCTGGATGTGATGTCATGTGGATAAATCAGATTTGAGCAGAGCCCAGTTGATGTATCAGCTCGTCAATACTGGCCGAATTGGAATATCACAGATATGTTGATGTTGGTGTTTGTTATCGGATATGCGGCGATATGTAAACTTTCTATTTGTGTTTGTAAGAGATTATATTCAGCCTTAATTACATACATATATTTGTTTTAAGTGTTTGAGAACTAATCTTATCAAAAGTGTATATAGATATATTAATATCAGCAGCCGTTGACGAATGAAAAACGAGGAAGAAGCGACGGGAGTGTTTGGGGTTTTAGCAGAATTCAGACGGATCGACATTTTTTTTTCTAATTGCAGCTTTTATTTTCATGCACACGCGCCACTCGTCTTCACACTTAGCTAATTATCTTCGTTATTAATTAATGAGCTGGTGATTAACCCCCTCTCACAGCCCAATTCTCCCCTCGTTCACGGCTATTTACAGGCTCTGCTGCTCAACACCAGCTCAGCTGATACTGGAAATATCTGCCTGTGTGTGTGTGTGTGTGTGTGTGTGTGTGTGTGTGTGTGTGTGTGTGTGTGTGTGTGTGTGTGTGTGTGTGTGTGAAAGTCAGCGCAGTATAATCAGATGTGACATTTTGGCATGGAGAGGACTGCTGCTGTTACAGAGCTGTAATGTTAATTTGTCGTGGCAGAGCGTCCTCGTTAACCCAGCGAGGAGGCGAGGAGACGAGGAGGGAAAGGGAGCAAGGAAGGAGGGAAGGAAGGAAGGAAGGCAAGAGACAGTCTGATAAGACATGATTGATGTTTTCTTTTTAAGTGGAAAGAGAAATGAAAGAGGACAGAAGAAATGCAAGTCTTGTCTCTCTACATTTACTTTCCTTCTCTCCTTCACTTGTCTTTGCTCCCTTGCCTCATTGCATCCTTCCTTCCTTCCCTTCCTCCTTATCTGTCTCTTTTCCTTTACCTACTTCACGACCTTCCATCCTCTTTTGCTCCCTTCTAGCCTTTCCTTCCACGTCACCTCTTCCTCTGATTTAAACTCTCTCCCTTCTCTCCCTCCTGATGTTTCCTTACATCCTTCTTCCCATTCATCTTTGCCTCCTTCAATGCTCCCTTAATCCCGCGCTCTGTCTAGCGTTCACCCTCTTTCCCTCCTCGCCATCTTGCTATTCTTGCATGCTTCCTCACCTTCACTTTTCACTCTTCTGTTAGCGTTTCAGCCTTCCTTCCTTACATCCTTTGTTTCCTTGCATCCTTTCTTTAACCCTTCCTCCTTCCTTGTCTTTATCCTCCTTCTTTGCCTCGCTCTAATCCCACTTTTTCTTGCTTCCTTCTTCCTCCCCTCTTAATCTCTCACCTTCATTTACATCCATCTCTCTGCACACCCTTCTTCTTATCCTCTTTTGCATCCTTCCGTGCTCCCTCTTCCCTTATTGTTTCCTTGCCTCCTTTCCTCATATTTCCTCTCCTCTCTCCCTCTTATCCTTTACATCCACCTCAATTTCCTCCTTTCATACTCATTTGCGTTCTTAAATACTTCTTTACGTCCATCCTTTCTTTCTTACTGTTTTTCTCCATCTTACATCCTTTTCCTCACTTCATACCTCAGTTTTTTGAAGTGCCTTGCTCAAGGACAAGTGTAACACGGTTAAGGACACACCGGCTGCATGCAGTGGGGAATTGAACCTGCAGTGTGTGACTTTGCAGTATGTGAGCAGAGGTGAATCAGATCACATAGCCCTTCCTCCTGTGTGTGTGTGTGTGTGTGTGTGTGTGTGTGCGTGTGTGTGTGTGTGTGTGTGTGTGTAGTGACATTGCAGTTGTTGGTTTAGCGATACAGTCAGTCAAGGGGAAAGAATCTGACACACACACACTCTCACACACACATTCAGCTGTTCAGCTTTACATAATCATTCAAATAGTCACACACACACACACACACACACACACACTTTCTGCCAGCTGTACAGGAGCTTACAGTTGGTGGTTGTGTGTCTTGCTCAAAGGCACGTGGGCAGTAGTAGTCGTCGAAGAAGGAAGAGACGGAGCTGCAGGACAATCCAGGGTTTCAAACTTGGGGGTTAAAACTCTGTTTCTATTCCGAATGTAAACAGAACCACACTGATGGATCAGCTGTGATGTGAACACACACACACACACACACACGCACACACACACACACACACACACACACACACACGCACGCACACACACACACACACACACACGCACACACACACACACACACACACACACACAGAGGCTAAATGCTGTGTTATTAATAGAAGTGTCAGGGTGACACAGTAATCCCACATGGCGGAGGCATTCCTCCTCTCTGATATCAGCACACACACACATTTCAACTCAGCACTTTAGAGACACAGAGGTGTGTGTGTGTGTGTTTGAGAGTGTGTGTGTGTGTGTTAGCTTGAGATACCTTAATTACCTGTGTTTAAAGCCGTCTAAATGAATAGTTAGCTAGTTCGCTAACAATGAGGTAAAGATAAACAATATGTTCCCACACATTATCTCACCTGAGTTCAGCAAGTTAAACACCAAAGTAAAACAGCCGTAGATATATACGTATGTATATACTGCAACTTTGACACTGGAACTTTGAAGTGCTATTGTGCTGTTAAGTTTAGGCACAAAGACCACTTGGTTAGGGTCAGGAAAACATCATGTTTTGGCTTGAAATACCTGGTTCTGTTGCAACAAACTCATCTGGAAATGTCCTGATGCCTGATCCAAAATATCCTGTTATGTCACCGCAAACACGGCTGGAAACGTTTTGTCATCGCTTCAACAAAATATGATTTTGTTGCTCCAAACATGGCTGGCAAATATCCCAATGTCTCACAAAAAAAAAAAAAAATCCTGTTATGTCTCAAACACAGCTGGAAAATGTCCCAATTTCTCCTCCAAAATCTCCCGACTTCTCGTTGCAAATATCCAGTGGTTTAACTCTAACAAACGCTGAGTTGTCTAATCGTCCCCTCATTCTCCATTAAAGTCGTATTTTGAATGACATGACTTGTGAACGTGATATGACACAAGTTGTAGAAATGTTGACATGGTGCCCGCATGACACGAAAAATTTGAACGCATCTGTTGTTTTGCAGAAAATGCCAACACTTTATTCTGGTAACTGTCAGTCGCCCGACATCGACTGTAAAAAAACAGAAGCAGACTTTAACTTCAGGAACCCTGGAGTCCAAAAATAACTTTGTTGCTCTGTTGAGACCCCGACTGACCAGTTGAGCACTTAACGGGTTTACCATCAGACTGCTTTACTGGCTGCCTGATCACATCGAATCCTCGCGAATTAATCGGCCGAGCCTTTGAGCCGGGATGGCGGGCTGTGATTTCTAAAAGAACAAACACACACTGAGTGGATTCACAGGACCGGACTCCTGACACAGTGTGTAGCTGCAGGGTTCTGGCGATACTCCGGACGCTGGCAGAGACTGAAACATGTGACTCAGCGACTCATCAGAGCCGACTCTCTGTTCTCCCAGCAGCCTCGGGGGGGCAACACATCTCCCAGCCAAAAACCCTGAGTAACACACACTGGGTTTCAATCAGAAAACAAGATGTTTACCCACTAATATGAAGATTCTAATATATTTAAAAGACACTGAGTGGAATGAAAACAGGAGACATCTGAGCATTAATACATGTTTTAAATAGTCTTTCAAGTTGTTTTCCTGCAGACATTTGTTGGTTATGTTGTCGAGTGACACTATCACAGAAGTTTCTATCAATCAAAGCTGAGAAATCTGCAGTTTTACTTAAATTGACGGTGCATTTAATTTGGTCACCTGTTGCTTTAACCTTCGGGATACGTCACAAGAGTGAATTAACGTAGTGTGAATAAAACATCACATTGACCGGGAACATTTCTGCTGAGTCACGTCAGATAGATTTTCATCAGTAATGTTGGTTATTAAACAAATAAGACAACATCTTCCACGATAAATGCTACTTCACTGCATCTTAAACTGCGTCTTTTTGTTTACGTTGTTTTGATTGAGTGACCCCTAGTGGCAGAAAAAAAGAACTCTGATATTCACGCTGGACAGATGTGTCATGTGCTGGTGTAGCTCCAAGGGTTTAAATCCTGCTCTAAAAAATATATATTTAATTATGTGTTAATATTAGCATCATATTATATACAGATTAATTATGAACAGTCATATTTTGTGCAAAAGCGTTACAGATAAAAAGCTCAGTAGTATCCCAACACTGTGGAAGACTTTTCCCTTAAAAGTTAAAATGATAATGAGGCATTTTTATGTTTCACACCTGAATTTCCAGGCTTTTTCTTTGGCATTTTATTCCTGGTTTCAGTTTACTGTGACTGTTTTGTGTGCCGGAACAGGATATAGTTGAGAACACGGTGGATTGTGTTTG
This sequence comes from Sparus aurata, assembly GCF_900880675.1. Classification (NCBI taxonomy): domain Eukaryota; kingdom Metazoa; phylum Chordata; class Actinopteri; order Spariformes; family Sparidae; genus Sparus; species Sparus aurata. The sequence continues at coordinate 30,017,818 of NC_044207.1, read as the reverse complement.
ATGTTCACCATCAAAATGAGAAAATGACACACGGTTCACGCCTTCTGCTGACAGGCTTGTCTTTCTGCAACCTGACCATGTGTGCACTGCAGAGAGGACCAGTTGTCCGTTGGCATGGTGAGACCATGAGTGTGTGTGTGTGTGTGTGTGTGTGTGTGTGTGTGTGTGTGTGTGTGTGTGTGTGTGTGTGTGTGTGTGTGTGTGGATGGGTTTCTGTGCAGCCGGAGGGAGCAGAGAGCTATAGCCTCCATGCTGTGAGCTTTCTGCTGGTGTTATCACTGTAATGGCGTCAATATAAGACATTATTTTTAGCCGTTCACATCATCGCAGTAGATGCTGTTTCAGTGGAAGCCTATTATTTCAAGAGTATTATGGGCTGTTGGTCGCTTTCATTCCGCCCATCTACAGTGTGTTTCCTGGAGTTTACCAGAATTTGCTAAAGATTTCGGCTTAAAACTGAGTATAAAAAACATCTCGTGTTGATGAAGATTCTCAGTGAGAGGGAGTCCCAGGGTTTTAAACTCTGTGTGGGAGTGTGTTGGGGTCACTTGTGGGTTCGTTGACCCAACTGGCCTTCATGGTGGTTGCTGTGGCCAGGTGAGCCCAGGTGTGAGTGGTTGTTAAGCTGTCTGGGGAGGGAACACATCCAGTTGCCCACGATACAGCACTTAGAATAACATCTTTTCAAACGAAATTGGGATCTCTGGGCTTGCATCGGACTACTTCAGATAAGGTTGATGGAGCCATTTGGGGGATTTCAGTTGTTTATACGTTTTAAAACAAGTCTCCAACTTCTTCACTTGATGCTGCGACACTGTTTTTAACCCAAACACCTCAGCTGGAGTCTTATCATGCAGTCGTCTTGGGTTTATTTTCCAAAGTTTTCAGATTATTCGTCTCTGAGATTTGTGTGAAATGGTTTTGACTGACTTTCTTTTGTGGTGTTCAAAGATTTTGGTAAAAAGGCTTTGAAAGGAAATCAAGCGGCCGCCGCTCTTTCATCACACAGTTGTACCTGTTTCCATGAAAAACAAGTTTTTAAAAGGGAACATTTCTTTTGTTGAAAGTAATGAAAACTGTCCAGAGTGAGGAGCTGAATCTGTAATATAGTTGTCATGTTCGCTCGGTGTTCTCCTCTCCACTAAATGGAAAAATGGCTGTGCAGAACCATAATCACATGTCGGGGCTTCTATAATCATTCCCATGTGATGTTTCAAATGATGACTTTGACTTTTAGATACGCACGTCTCACGGAAATTCCCTAATTCATAAAGAAAAGACGATGTGTGCACGCTTCTCGTGTTGCCTGGTTAAATACGGGCTTTAAACACACAAACTAGCAGAGTGCAGATGGTCGAGAAATGTGTCGTTATTAAGAGCGTTTGCTTCCGACACCAGAACATTGTTGTCCGTTTAAGATAACCGTGTCGCGCTGTTGGACCTCGAGGGATACTTCACTGCAGTCCTCGTGCACTTTGTTGATTTTCCTCCCCCGCAGGAAACATGCATATCAGTGTATCATAATTAACTGAGCGCTAATTCCCTCTCTGGCGGCCTCGGCGTGCGCTATATGGGTTACACTACGACCCAGAGCAGTGATAATTTATTTCAAATTCCTATTTTTAATTAATGCTGCCTCACTTGCTGCTGTGATTGATGTGCTGCCGCTCGTAGGGAAGTTTAATGGCCACAAATCTCCGTAGAGAGCAATTACTCAAACGCTGCCGGGCATCACCGTGTCGACAGTGTCACACAGATACGTCCGTTTGCTTTTCTTTGACTTATATACCGAATTTTTTCTGTGGGTTTTTCTTTTCTCAAAGCTCTTACATAATCCTACCAGCACTAACAATCTCGGACATTCTTGCTCCTTTTTCAATGAAATCCAAGTGGATGCCAACGCGGCGCTGCAGGGCTATCTTTGGACAGATGCATGTTTGTGCCAAGTGTACTTTAGTATTTAAGGAATGCTTCTTTTCTGCACGACAGGATGGCCATTTTTGGACTAGGGTCAGCTGGTTTATAGCTCGTCTTGAGAGTGCCTGTCGCAGCTTCAGGTTCGGCTTCCATTCTGGAGCTTTGACCAGTAGAAATGATGAAAAAGAGCTCATGGTTGAGTCCATGTGAACAAAAACCTTCTCTAGAGACACCTAGGTGTTAAAACCTGCATAGATAAATACATATTTGAATCAAATGACTCTGTATAATCTGAAAGGAGTCTTTTTTAGTGAAGATATGTGGTGGCTGTATTACAACCCAGATGTCCTTGTCTCTGGGGTGCAAATACAATAAAACTGAAAAATATGCCGAGCAAGAATGTGAAAGAATTCCACTTTCAAAACCCAAAAGCTTCTGTGGTCAAGAGGGTTTCTTTTGCAACAGAAAATCAGGTGTAAAAAACAAGAAAAAAAGCAGTAAGATTGGGGAAGTCATTGGAAATTACTCGCCGATAGAACAAAACTATTTAATTTGCATGAGTTCTTTTTACATCAAGTACAAATATCTAGTCTCAAATAACCCATGGATCTTAAAACTACTGCAGCCAGACTAAAAACAAGTTAATTTATTTTAAGATTAATTATATTCCAGAAGATACTTTCTGTTTAAAACAGTTTTCCACAGGGCAGTTTTTTAACACTCCAGCGAGTAAGAACAAACATCTCGCCTGACAAAAACAAATTTAAGATAATTCATTTTACTTAGATTTAGCTTTTTTACAGTGTACATAAAACTATAAAGTATTCAACTGATTGGTTACCTAAAGGGTTTTAAAATCATCGCGCTGGGATAACTCCACCAAAGATCTGTCATTTTCGACCTTTTTGGAGCAAATCTTCGTCCACAACTTCACGGCTCAAACAAGCTATTGTATTAATTGGATTTCCATCACCGTGAATGAGACGCCATGGAGGATGGCGTTAATCTGGATTAGCACGGTTTAAAGTGTGTTGGGGCCTTGCTCACATAAAAAAAAAATCCCTCGCAGGCCTCAGTGTCGGCTCAGGTAATTACTCCTGAAAGTGAAGAGGTTAGATTGTGTTACTTCACCTCATGACTGAATGAGTTCCGAGGCTCGGGGAGCTGCAGGAATTTGATATCTGGCCTCGATTCTCAGTGTATTACTTTCAAAAGGAGTTGTTGTTTTTTCAAGAGTTGTCAGTGCTTTCTTTCCTAAGAACTGATGATTTCTTCAACACCTGTCGAGCGTGAAAATTGTAATTTCAGTCGGCCTTGTAACTGTCAGCTTCATTTATACCTGGGGAGTCTGGGCTATTGTTTCTCCACAGTGAGAGTATTATTTGATGTGTTGTTGCAGGAGTGAACTTTAATAGTTGTCACCTATTCCTGCACTCTCCTTGTCATTTGAACGTCCTCTCTCTCCATCTCTGTCCAACGCTATCAGATTCAGACTATTTTAATAAATCAAGCGCAGTAAAAGGAACTGAAACATCCCTTAATCGTCTTAATCTTTGCTTCCCTTAACTTAAAAAAATTGTTTCATGAATGTGTTGAACTTTATACCTCCTCACCTAATGCAATTTTAATCCTCCATTTATCCGTTTAGGGCCGTGAAGTTTTTGTACTTTGGCACATAATCTTTTGGAGCTACAGATTTATGATCAAACCCTGTCTCCTAAAAATTACATTCGCACACGAAATGGTTTTTGCCAAAAGCAGTTAGGAGGAAACTTAATTTGTTGCCTGAACTCTGTGGCCCTGGCTTTTCTGTCTTGAGTCCAGGAAGTGCTTTTTCTTTCTTTTAACCACTGAATATGTACTTTGTTTGATACCTCAGTTTTAGGAACATGAAGATCTTTTTAACATCCCCTCAAAGAGAAAGTATACAAGAAAGTTTGATGGATAACACATTCTAAAACTTGATTGTTTGGACACATTTGAATCTTTTATTAAAAATGGTGGTGCCATGAACCTCTGAGACAACTAGTGTTCTCGTCAAGGGTCTCAAAGCTCAGCTGGTGTTAAGAGTCGTGCTCATTAAACACTCGGAGCGCCATTAAAAACAACAAAATCAGCTTAAAAGTGTGTGAAGGATTTAGATGCATCTGGTGGTGAGGTTGCAGGTTGCAACCAACTAAACACCCCTCAACCTCCCCTACGATGGCAGCTAAAAACGTGAAAAACTGAAGACATGATTATGAATATTATGACAGTAGATCTCCTATAAATCCTTCACACTGGACATTTATGTTGATCACATAATCTGCAGACAGTTCTGAATTATTTGCTCATATAATGTGTATTTCACAAGTAATTTGATCTAAAAACCAGCATTTTCTACCTATTTCAACCTTTTAAACAGATCAGAACCCACTGATTTCTCCACTGAACCAACTTGTTTCAAGATTTCTTGTCGAGTAAAACTATCTGGTTGCATGGACGGATAATCATAGTGTTTATTTCTTGTATTTCTCTTTTCCTGCAGTTTGGTCTGTAACACTACCACAACTGATTTATGAACCCCATATTTTAAAACATGTACTCCTGAAAAAACACCGTAGATTTAAATACATTCTGTTGGATGTTTAGACGTAAAGATGTTCCGGCTGTTGTGACCATTCTCTTTGTACTTTTTAAAGATATTACTCCTGATTATTTTGTGTTTATTACGTCATATAATAAGCGGTTGATTTTCTGTTTACAGAAGCATGACCCTCCATCATTATGTTGCATTTTGTGTTGAAAGTATTGGTTGCACATGTTTATCTAACTCCCAGTCTTGCCCATAGTTTTTTCCCATCCTCCTGTTATATGTAATTTTGCTTACAGCATAACCAAGGCTGCCTCACTGACGGCTACGTGGAACCAGAAACATAAAGCTTTACACTGGGCTTGTTGTTGTCGGTACAGTAGGAGAACCAGGTGCTTCTGTTTGCTGTTTGAAGAGTCACACACTGTATGGCGTGTTGACTCAGTGATGTCGGTCTTCAGCCCCCCTCAAATGTAAGAGATTGTTTGTCCAAGCTCGTATATATGAGAGAGACAAACATTTACTTTAGTGGTGAGTTCTTTTATTAGATGCGGTGGATGGAAATAATTTGAACCACTAGCAGGACTTATCTTTGCTTTCAATCATTCTGTTGTATTTTTATGGACGTTTGAGAGAAACCGGGCTCATGATTGTCCTCATTGTTTTGTTCTGACAACTCAATCACCGATTTGCATGTCGGCATTGTACATTTTCTTTCCAGGAATATGTCACACCTTTACGTTTAACTTCTGGTGCCAAAAACAGGGTTTGAAAATGTCTCAGTCTCCTTGAAAATAATACTTTCGAGTGGGGTGCTGTCTCCAACAGCGGTGTCTTGCTCGGCAGCCGTTTTAATAATCACAAATGTTCAAACTTTTTCACACAGCGGTCTCTCTGTAGATTCTGTTCACGTTTAGAAATGGTAAAACACCATCTCGGGCATTGGTCTCTCGCTCTGCAGCTGTTTTCATGCCGACAATTGCTGATACGGTGTATTGAACAGTGGTCTCTCGTTCGATGGCCATTTTCAAACATATAGATGTTGAAAAAACATCTTCAGCAATGGACTCTTGCTTGGCAGCGAGTTTACAAATGTTGAAATACTTCTTGTGCAGTGGTCTCTTGCTCAGTGGACATTTTTCTAGCTTGCACATGTTGAAATGGTGTATTGAACAGTGGTCTCTCACTCAATAGCCATTTTCAAACATGTAGATGTTGAAAAAACATCTTCAACAATGGACTCTTGCTCGGCAGTAAGTTTACAAATGTTGAAACACCGTCTTGTACAGTGGTCTCTCGCTAAGTGGCCATTATCCTAACTTACACATGTAGAAATGCTGTCTCAAACAGTGGTCTCTTGCTCGGCAGCAATTTTAATGCTTACAAATGTTCAAACTTTTTCTCTAGATAGATTTTTTTCATGCTTAGAAATAGTACCATCTTAAACAGTGGTCTCTCGCTCGGTTGCTGTTTTCATGCTTACAAACGTATCTGTGGTTGACAGAACTGTAAAGTGGCAACATTTTCCTCCAGTGACTTTGCTGGATCTGGTTCTGGTTTCAGCTTTGCAGATGTTTTTGATGTCTAATAGAGATTTATGATTTTATCTCGTCCACGCGGAGGATCCCAGCAGTTTAAGTTACTCAGCGTCACTTCTTTCACATGCTGGATATCTCATCTTGTAATGAAACTCCAGTTTTATTCATGTCATCACAAAAACTGCCTGCTGCACATCCTTCCATCAGCGTTCTGCAGCTCTTGCTTTCTCTTCTCTTTGCTGTTCAGCTTTTTGTCGGTCCGTCTCTCTCTCCATCTGTGATTGATGGCTGACAGAGGAGGCAGACGGAGGCCGAACAGACTCGACTTCTCTGCGCGCCGCTATCGATTCCTTTTCACTTAAGCCATAATGAAGTATTGCTCAGCCTCGGTGAGTGTCAGCAGTGCTTAGCGATGCAGCAGGTGAGAGGAGCCTCCAGACTTAATTACAACTGGTTTCTTCTGTATTCAGCTTCTGTCTGAGCTGCGCTCGTGGCGTTAGAGATGTGGTGGTGGTGGTTGGACGACAACAGGAAGGGAAGCCGCAACTAGTAAAGAATAAAGATAAGAAAAGATAAGTTATTGTTCATCAGCAGGGATGGATGAACACCTCCAGGGGGGAGTGAAACATTTTATAGTCACATTATCTTTCTTTTGTGGAGGTTTGTTGGAAAAACGTGGTGGGCGGCGTTGGTGGAATTAGTCCTCACAGCTGCTTGTGTTCCCCTGAGCAAAGCACACAAACACCTTTCCTCCTGCACAACGGTTGTAAATTGTTATTGTACATTGTAACGGAAGAATGCACCTGCTGAACGACGGAAATGTTGACGTCTGCAAAAAATAAGTGAATTACTGAAATCTTTTACACTTCGCACAGAGGAAGTAGAACGCGAGGCTAACTCTCCGGTTACAGCGGCAGGAAGCAGGCAGTGTACATGTTGGGATACATGTCAGAAATATCCCCCAAGGCACCAACACACATTGGAAACATATGCTTTGTGGAAGAATCCTTGCATTATTTATTGTGTGCTGTCAACAACACGTGCCTCTTAAACGTTGCCTGATACACAAGAAACCATATGTTCAACCCACTCCTCCTCCTCCCGCCAACGCCAACGCAGTTTTATCTGATGGAAAACCCTGTGGTTATATTTATACTCACATCACAGACTCATAACCACAAAATCATGTAGATCAGCTGTGTGTTAATCCCTGTCCTGTCGTCTTCAGGGCAAAATGTTGAAGACTAGTCACCATTCTTGTTTGATACATGGCAACACCGCTTGTTTCCTTATGGAGCAAAAAATCAAATCCTCCAAAATCCTACAAAATAACACTTGCACACATTTAATTAACTTCTACACTGATTCATTTCTTTGAAGAAAGGTTGATGTTTCCAGCTTTCCGAAGACCACAACCACAGAAATGTCTCTGTGACCAAAACGTCGACCTTTATATAAATTCATCAATGCATAAGTAATTTTGTTGGAATATACGCAGGCGATCAGTTGGTCAATCGGCTCTTTGATGGACAGTTCTTCTTACTGATTCACGTGTTGATGGAGGTTTGTGGTGTTGCCAACTTTCAGGTTTCAGGACTTTCCATTCATCCATCACAGCGAACGTCGGCTTTCATGCTTCCATTATTGTATAGTTTGTAGTTGTAAGTACTTGATTGACCTCTAAACCATCATGTGAATCCAGATGTTTCTGACATCTAAACGTCTTGGACTTTACTCTCAGAGTTTTCCGGGCTCGAGCGCTGACTGCGGTTCAAACCCCATGATTTTTATTCAGGCCACAATCCTGCAGACGTCCGGGGAGGTCGTCTGGGGTGCAGACTGATTTGATTACCATAAAACTCACCGCACTACGGGGCGTGACATTGTAGTTTTTCTAGCTTCCGAATGAAAAACAAAAAAGAGATTTTAATGAATGTGTAAAACAATCAATTCATCAAATGTTCCTTCAATCATAAAGGCCAGAAATATTATTCTCCCACATCATCATACAGAAATATAAAGAAGTTCAGTCCACAGAGGTCATGAAAATGCATTTCATTAGTGTCGTCTTTAAAGGGGCAGTACGTAGTTTTAGATAAGAAATTTAGTTTGATCGTTTCATTGATCCTTCAGAGGACGAGCACACTGTTTCATGATGCTTTTCTTCTATTTAAATGAACGTCCTCATCCTCACCTCTCAGTCCCAGCAAGAGCTTGTTAGTCAGCCCTCACCTGGGTGGACACACACACACACACACACACACACACACACACACACAGAGGATACAGGAAGGATTGCAGATTGTGACTCTGCTGGCATCTTCCTACCTGCCAAGAGATACTTGTAGGAGTGTGTGTGAAATATAAAGGAAACAATCAGCTCGAGAATGCAGATTATTTTCTATATATTGTCTGAACAGTGAAGCTGGATGAAGGTCGGCGTTGAGGATCTCCTTCGCTGAGTGAAGCTGCTGCTGGATCTGTTAATTCATCTTCTTTTTCTTCAGTGTTGAAAAGAGACTGACATTTATGTTTTATAAGGCGAGTTAAAGAAGGAATAACTCCCCGAGATAAACTATCTTGGCTGCAAGTTTAATCAGATTTTAAGGTATTTTAATGTAATTTGAATTATGAAAGCACATAAATATCTCCTCACTGACAAAAGGAAAGCTGCTGTCGGCCCGACAGAAAGCAGTCCGGATGACTGCTGGAGCGTTCAGTCTTTTATTCAGCAGTTACAGTCAGAGAACGTGGAGAGACATCATGTAACAACAAAGGGTCATGGTCCAACCGGCGACTTTGTGATTACGTGGCGTGCGTCTGAGACCACAAAGCCACAAGGACACCACAAGGACTTTTGTCATTCATTTAGATCACAGGAGCAGAACATGAACTTGTTTGAGGCGGCTCGAGGCTAAATTTAGGATGTCAAACACTAAATCTAAGCATCTGTGGTCTGAGGAACTTGAATGGATGGAGTCATTTAGCTCCGTGTTTCTAGACGTCTTTTCTGTTTTCTGACCGTTGTTGTCTTTTGTTGAAGCCACCACGACTGCAGAGGATCAAACTTCTCTGGTGACGAGGACAGCAGGACTCCATTCCGCCTTGAATCCAGGGAAACGTTGACTCTGTGGGTTCGCCTGAAGGAGATTCAGCCTGAGCACGCTGCCCATAAATGGACACGCTGAATGGAGAGGATGGAAAAGAGGGGGGGGGGAACAGATAAGAAGGATAAAAAAAAGAAGGGAGAGAAGTGTATAAAGAGTGCAGCAGGAGGGAGAACGGGGTTAAGAAAACGTGAGAAATGCAGAGAGAAAGAATGAAAGGGAGGGAAATCAAACAGAGAGCGTTTTAAAAAAGACAAAAATAGGAAAGGAAGGAATGCCAAAGGAAACGAAAGAGAAGACGAGAGCGAGCGAGCGAGCGAGCGAGTGAGTGAGGGGGAAAAGTGACCCGTTAGCCAACCCAAACACAGGAAACGCCACGGTACCAAAAAAATAAAAGAGGAAAGAAACATCTTTTAACAGAAACAGAGATCTCCTGACTCTGTGGCGGGCCTGCAGACACTATCCTGAAGTGAACTGAAGCAAACTCTCCACAGAGCCGGCGCTCGCACCGTTCAGAGGTCCAATCAACCCGATAACGACAGAACGGGACCGGTCCGATTCATTAGTCGTGATCTGAACATAAGCTGACGTCAGATACAGCCATCCTTAATAAATCTGACTGTCATGACGAGTGTAAGAGATGATTTACCGTCATGGTTGTGTTGGAGGTTTTCAGATATTTAGTCTCTTGTCATTGATTCAAAAACGACATGAACAAACAGCAGCCGACTTTGATTTGATAGGATATCAGAACTTTTTGAGGTTCTGGTCCTTCAGATACGCTCGTCCAGGCACAGAAAGTGACTCGTTCAGGTAAAAATTACAATAATTTACTTTTTAAATTTGGTTTGCGATGCAGAATTCAGACAAACACTCGGCACAAAGCATCCAAAAAGTGTCGATGAATAAATAATTCACATTATGAAGCTTCTCGAAGGAATGTATCCACATGCAAACGGATGTTTAACAGTGTTTTTTTATATCTGTTTATATTGGAACGTTAATGTCCGAGAGTATTTTCAACAGCAACGTCAGATCCGCTGTTTGTTTAGGTGTCAATCTTGAGAGCAGGTCACAGTTCTCTTGTTTGGCCGATCATACGAGCGAGTTAACGTCACTTCGTTGTCAGACAAGTTGGTTTGATGCTTCATCTTGATGTCGTCCTGATTTGGCGCATCATGGCGGATTAATGTTTCCTTTAAAACTGTTTTCTAAATGTGTTGATTCATTTAAAGAGCTGAGCGACGAATGTGGACAAGCCTTAAAAATTGAGCCCCGAGCTGTGTAGCAATGTGTGTTTATGTGCATGTTTATAGCTTTAATTCATACAGTTCATATACAGCGTGCCTGTTCTGAATACTCCTTTAAATGTGGTGCTGATCTCAGGTCAGCGCACGTTTTATTGTTTAAAGTTTCAGCTTTTAAAACAGCTTTACTGGGTCAGAAATCAGCGAGGACACAGTGTGTGTGTGTGTGTGTGTGTGTGTGTGTGTATATATATATGTAATATGTGCATACATTAGATTTAATACTGTGTGTGTGTGTGTGTGTGTGTGTGTGTGTGTGTGACTGCACAGGCTGTATCTTAGTGTGTTTTTTATGCAGTCGTGGGACACAAATGTCAGCTTGGGGACATTTCTGCACTCGATGTATGTATGCACGTGTCAGCCTGTGTGTGTGTGTGTGTGTGTGTGTGTGTGTGTGTGTGTGTGTGTGTGTGTGTGTGTGTGTGTGTGTCGGACCAGAAGGGCCCTGTCACCCTGAGTGGAGTGTGAGGTGAAGTGACAGATTTGGATCAGCGGGGGGACACCGGCCACCGCAACTGTGCCACGGTTGAATAATGCAGCAGATCTAATTCACACACCTGAATTATAGAGCAGCGAGACGAGACGTGTTTCTAGGGAACGTTTTGGGTGCGACACAGTCTGAGGACTTGAGGCCAGACTCCCGGCAGAGACGGCAGCCCTTCAGACAGTCTGGAGGTCAGTCAGGGAGAGGCGGCGAGCTGACGGACGGAGCTGCGACAGCGTGCTGCGGCTCTGCGTGGAGGTAAATGGATAGAATTATTACACCGATACATCGACGGCATATTACAGCTTTTACTATATTTACTGTGAACAGATTGTTTCTTATTATGTCACTTTATTGCTCAGAAGAAGTCAGAGTCTGCTGCAGCAGTTAGTTGGTTGTGTTGAACTGTTTTGGTGATCGATTGATCGGTTTGTTAAAGAATTCTCTGATTCCATCTTCTTAAGCCTGCAGATGTTCTGCTTTCTTTCTTCTTCTATGACAGTAAACTGAATATATTTTGGGTTGTGGACAAAACAGGACATGTGAAGTCGTCATCTTGGGCTCCGAGAAACACTGATTGACTTTTATTTTTTGCCATTTTCTGATAAGTTGTGGAGCAAAGAACGAATCAATTAATCAACAGAATCGACAGTGAAAGAAATTGTTCATTGTGGCCATAATCCAGTGATTTAGTCTTTTTAAAAACATGTATTTGCTGATTCCAGTTAATCAGATGTCAGAATTTTATAGTCTTCTTTGTCAAACATGAGTGTAAACTGAATATTTCTGGAGTTTTGGCTCGTCGGTCGGACAAACGAGAACGACTACAGCTCACCGATAAAAAACCCTTTAACTCAAGATATCCCTTCTGTTGAGTTTGTTATGGTTGAGGGGAGTTCTGGGTAATGCAGTCTTGGAAGTGATATTGAGTAGTTTGAAAATGCTCTGATTTGTTTTTGGTTAATGAGCAATTAGAGGTTAAAACTCAAGAATGTCTCTTCTGTATATTTTGAAGGAAAAACTGAACCAGACTGTTTCGTCTCAGCAGGTTGAGATAAAAGTGATGTTTAGGAATGAGGTGACACCTGCCGTGTGAGTGTGTGTGTGTGTGTGTGTGTGTGTGTGTGTGTAATTAGAGGGCTCCACTGTAATAACGGCTGTTGTACTGCAGCAGGCCGGACAGGAAACATCTCGTCCTGCACGCTCTCGGCCGCCCTCGCCTCCCTTCACACATTCACTAACTGACAGTCGCTGATAAGAAACACTTAAAGGTCTGCTGTGTGTGTGTGTGTGTGTGTGTGTGTGTGTGTGTGTGTGTGTGTGTGTGTGTGTGTGTGTGTGTGTGTGGTCCACACTGACGTATTTCAGCTGACACCTGTCTTGAGTGAAGTGTTCACTTCCTCAGTTGCAGCTCTGGAGTTTTGAGGTCGTGTTCAGTGTCACGTTGGTTTACTCACATTTATTTTGGTATCATTACTGAAGGAGGAGGATGATTCAGGATTCATTCACAATCACTGCCTCTGAAAAATCACATGAGAAGGAATGTTAATGAGGAACAAGATCCTGACTTTGGAGACATAAACAGTCCATAAAACACAAAGACCTCGTGTGGAGATTTGACTTTATTTTAGCAGAAAATGCTCTGAAGAAACTATAAAAGTGTTTTAATGAATATGTAAATGAATGCAGCATAATTGCCAGAAGCATATAAAAGAAACCAAACACATTAAAAAGGGGAAGTCAATAAAAAAACAAGCATATTTTACTTTCTAAGTAAATCATGAGAGTAGTAAATGAGAGGGGCGTTGACTCCATCAGGACGCAGACGTGATGGAGACGTTTGAATGAAGCTTGTAGCCAGAAGAAAAGAGTTCATCAGATCTCTCTTATCTAACTTTAATATATATTGTGATATATTAAAGTAGAAACAGACATATTTTCCCAGTGGTGTTAGTTCTGGGTGCTGCTGTTACAAACACGCTAGCAGTCCGGCTTACGAAACAGAAAACAACTGTAAGAATTTGATCTAGAAAACGCTGATCTCAGGCCTGTGAAAAGACAGATATAAACAGCCGGTTGTATTAATAAGCAGGCAGAGTTTGTTACTCACTGATCTCCTGGGAAGAATCCCGTCAACACGTGTCAACAGGGGATCAGAGTTTGACACGACACCGGAGCGCTCACTCTCGTTTTACCTCGGTGTCTATCACTCTCCCTCTTCGCCTCCATCATCGAGAATACTCTCGTCTTTTGCGGCGGTTGTTCCGCCGTTACCTGAACATAGTGACAGAGGAACACGACGCCTCTTGCAGACCGACTCGCACGGTGAAAGTGAGACTTACAGGGAACCGATCTCTGCGTGGATGGTGTCATTACTCCACAGCCATTAAACTGTGACATCCATATTTACTCCAGAAGCATAAACATCATCTACTGATGATTAAATGTGTCGCTAACCAGCATGCTAGTAGCTAATAGCTCAGTATATGTCGCTCACCAGCAACCGTTCTCCCGTTTAGACATTTAAAATGCATTAATTTGGCAACATGAGAATCTTTTTTAGGTCAAAGTGTTTCTACGTATCTGCATATATGTTGTGTGTGTGCCGTGCAGTGTGTCCTGTGTGGTCGGGATGGGCGTGGACGGCGTCTGTCAGAGATTTAGGTCAGACGGAGGAGCTGAGAAAAAAAAAAAAGGTGGGGGGGGGGGGAATACTCTGGAGATCAAATAACGGATGAAAGAGACGGTGGTGTAAAGGTGGAGTCACAGCAGACAGGAGGAGGAAACACACAGTAGGTCAGACCGTCAGAGAGAGTGAGGGGTGGAGAGATGAACCCGTCTCCACGGCAGGAGGAGGGGGAGGATTCTGTTCCAGCGTATGTTGGTGCTGTTTTAGGCGACATGAAAGATTGATGGAGATGAAAGAGGCCGGCTGGTCGTCTGGGTCGGACGCTCTCTGATGGAGGCATGTACAGACTGACAGATATACAGCACGCCGAGGAAGGTACGATGAAAGAGAGAAGGATGCGTGTCGGGGTCGCTTTTACAAGTTGTGTCTCTGATGTATCCTGTTGCAGCGCTTTAGTTCCACTAATTCCACAGTGAAGTCACTCGACTGCACCGGTCAGCAGTGGAAGAAGGATTCAGATGTTTTAAAAGGGAATCTTCACTTCTGGCGAGTTGTTTCTTAGATGCTTTAGCTCAAAATTTCAACTTACAAGGAAGCAGATAGCTCAAACCTTGAAGCTTCAGAAGGTCACGTGACTTTAAGGGAAGTTTAAATCCATCCATCTGCGCTAACTGCTCGTCCTTCGTAGGGTCGAGTCGTTGGAGTGATTTAGACGTGGTTCTGTCGATAAAACAGCTCCAGTTCTTCAGCTGCACTGGAGCGTCTGACTCCCTTTGGGCTTTCGGTTTTTTGCGACCAATCTGTTTCCCGTCCTCGCATCAACAAGTGAGCTCGTGAGCTGCAGTCATGAGAAACACGAGGCACAGCTGTTCCTCGAGGTGGATGACAGAAGAGGATTTGCTCCGGTGTTTTACAGTAGTGAGCAGAGCGCGGCATTATCTGCATACCGCGAGTTCCTCCGCCAGTCTGTCATCGCGTTCCCCTCGGAGGGACCACCTGCTGGGGAGGAGGAGGAGGAGGAGCCGCTCTGAGGTTTATCCATCATCTTCCACTGGAGCGGTTCAGTCTGCTGTTGCTGTTTTGATCAACAGTAGTTCAACATGACAACGAGGTCGGAGAGGTCGGAGAGGTCGGAGAGCTGAAGGCTGTAATCTGTCTGAACTACTTGCTTGCTTTTTATTGCGGGACTCTTTAAATCCTGAATCCTCTAAATGTCCTTTTCCTCGTACTCCTTCATACTTTTCCCTCCCTTTCTATATTACCTCAAGCTTGTTTCTGACCACAACTAAGTAGACGCCCGTCATCTGTTCATCATATATCTGTCCACATACTTTTGGCCATGAAGTGTACGTCGTCTGTCTTCCCCTCCCTCTCCAACACTCCCCGTTATCTCCTCTGGCTTCAGCGCTGCAGTGCTTTCTAATCTCGTGTGGTGTGACGGAGCGCTCGCTGCCTGGAGAGGAGGCACGGCTCCCCGCTGAAGGAGGCGTCCTCCTCCCTCGATAACGCCTCCACCTCTGGCCTGCTCCTCCCAAGGCAAGCCAGGACGTCTTATCTGACCATGAATGAGCAGCTGTCGGCCCTATAAGCTCTGAGAACAGATAAGCTAGGCTAACGATTTAGCTCGGAAGGTCCAGATTTTAAAGATCACACCTGGGTTTGACTCGATAAGGTGGCGTCTTACAGTTGGGATTTGTTTTAAGGCACAACAGCTAAGCTAATGTAGCTTTGAGAGCTTCCACTTTAGATAACACGGTGAACTATTGAGACACAATCACCTGTCTTGCATCTCTAATTGCTGATGCATGCTAGCTTGAATATAGCAGCTCTGACAGTGAGTTCTTCCTTTAAAGAGTGGACCAAACAAACAGACAACATAATAACGGCATATTTAGCATTTATCCTATTTCTGGAATCAGTTTTTTACATATCCGATTGCAAGGACACATAAAAAATACTCTACTTTGCCGGTGAGAGCAGGAAATCTGCAAAGTGACTAGTAACAAAAGTTATCAAGTAAATGTTGTGAGTGAAAATGTTTTGCTCCAGTATAATTTTAAATGCACTTTCATCCGATCACTGATGCACCTACTCTTAAAGTGGCGATGAGTGACTGAATAAATATAACAAAACACAAGGAAAACGACAAAATTAGATACCAAACAGTCATTCATGCTAACAAGGCCGTCGTTCCCGCGGCGAGCTTCAACCTTCAGGTGGTTTCTGAGCGCGGCTGCCGGCGGGACGACCTTGCCCAGGCCGTCGCAAATTGATTTTCTGCTCCGCTTCATTCCCTTCTGATGCCGGATGGCTTTAGATGGGCAGATTCAGCTGCTAACTGCAGCTAGCAGGAGCTAATCTCTCCTCTCAGCCCACAGCCGCTCGTCACACTGCAGCAGGTGAATCTGATGCTCCGTGCTGCATCACGCTGCCGCAGCTGAAGGAGAAGGAAGGTCGACGTTTGTGGAAGCAGGGCTTCATTTTACCTCCAGCTGAATTAAACTCACATGATTGACTTATTTTATTTGGCGGATAGTTAAACCCCACCTGGATTCTACCACCTGAAAGGAATTATGATCTAATTTTACTGGTTTTATTCAAATCATATGAGAGCAGGAAACATAACACCTGATTTAACGACCCTCTGGAAACATAATTGCACTTTTCTTTACATTTGTACATTTAAGAAACATTTCAGATTGATTGATAATAGATAGAAATCATTTGGCAGTGATTTACACACGTCTGCTTCCTTCAGTGACGTGAGCTGCGGTGAAAAGTTACCTCGGGATCAAACTGACGTCTAAATTGTTCTGTTAACTTCAGACTTCCGATCGCAGAACATAAGTGATTCTACACGACTCATTACAACTTTTTGGGTGCGCCGGCGCTGCCAAGGTGTCGTCCTTCGTTGAATGAACTCCTAATCATGTCGCGGATAAATGAGAGAGCGTGATTAGAGTTGATGAGGAGGAGCAGAAGGGCGGCGGGGCAGACGAGGACAGGAGTTTTTGTTTTTTATTCCTCCTGCGTTTCAGACATCAGAGACATCGGCCTGAACACTTCTCTGCACGTCTGCATCAAAACACACACTGAGCATTTATAATCCGCTCAGATGCTGTTTGGATCTCTCTCTCTCTGCGTCGATGTTTGAGGCGTCCACGCTCTTTGCCCTCGGTCGCTGCCTGATTTGTCGACATGATCGGAGGCTCAGATAGTGTTGGAGTGAATAATGTAAACACTGGTGTCAGGCGGGGCAGGCTGGGTGATATCAACATGGGTTTTTTTGGCTTGTGGGAAACAGTTAAAAAGCTGAAGCTGCGCAGACGTCTGCGAGGTCACCTGCTGTCAGCTCAGCTTCCTCTCTGGAGCTGCATCAGAACATGATGTTACCTGAGGCTCAGCCAGTGTTTCTTTATGTGCACAGTGCGCGTTCAGCCGTGTTATACGTCCTAAAGCCTGCAGAATAAAAAGTCAACAAAGTCTGAATGTAAGAAGACGATAGCAGCGTTTATATTCCATGTTTATGTTCCAATAATCAGAGTGATTGTCAGAAGAGAGATCTGATCCGGTGTGGTGTGAATGAACGCATTGATGCTGATGCTTCCAGACTATTTTGATAATTGATTCATGATTTCAGTCAATATTTAAACAAAAGTGAGTTCCAGGTTCCAGCTAAACTCTTCCAGGGTTGCCTGAATATCACGATATTATCATCGCTCGTTAACCGCGCCGGTTGGTGGATTGTAGATTAGTGATGTTGCATGATTTGACACATCAGCCTGATTCAGATCCCGTGGCTCGCCATTTTCTCCCACTTTAAACCCAAAATACTTCCAAATTCTTAGAAACCAAGTCCTCTGTGTCCTCTATTGTTAAAGCTGGCGCCACATCGGGCCAATTAAGCTTCAGTAAATCTCCCGAACATCGTCCCACAACAGCTCCGGGTGCATTTTCTTTTCAAAGTAAAAGCACAAAGATGCCGTAACAGCTGTTCTTTCATTCGATACGGTGAAAAATCATCACCAGTCTAAGTTGTGTAACTGACATGTAACTCCCCCTTCTCTTTGACACAAGTGTAATAATAAACTTTAAAGTGAGAGTAGCTCAACAGAGGGAACACCTCCTCACTCTTCATCATGCGGTTCTTTACCTCTGTTATCATTTTTTCACCTCCACATGTTCATTCAGTCTCTGTGGTGTTTCTCCTGATGTATCTGAGGTATTTAGAGCGCCTCCTCCGCTGTGTGAGGTGTCGTCTTCAGGCGTCTTCCAGGTAGAACGAGTACATCTGTTCCCAGGTTCCCATCTATCAGGAGCGTAATGGATAGATGTAACGTAATACAGGGTTTATAGCAGAACAATGCCGACAGTTTCCTCCTCTGTTCTCCTGGTTGTACCTTTAACACGGATCGCTTCACTCCTCTCGAGTCCTGCGACAAAAAAAACAAAAAAAAACTGGAGCTGCTGATGGAGCTCGACACCAATTTGCCTTCGCTGTGTTTCTCCGGTCGGCCCCGGGGGGGTTAAACCCTCCAGGGTCCAGTTTCAGATCTGCTGAGAGGGCAGGGAGGGAGAGCAAACAGCCTGCTTTTCAAAAACTGGATAATAACTAGGTTTGCTGTGCTTCAAGGACAGTAAGTGGTTGCATTTTAAAGTATTTGATGAGAGCAGAAACTCAGCGGAGCACAAAATCAAATCCAGAGCGATTGAATAGGAAAATATCAGATTCCTGAAGGAGAACAGAAAAAGGCAAAACATCAGAGGTGGCACAGTCACATCCTCTCCTCCAGCAGGAGTTCAGATACTACAGATACTGATTCAGCTTGTTTACTCCAGTAAAGTAATAGATTACAGGCTCTGACATGTACTCAGAGTATCAGAGTAAAAAGTCTCCCTCTGAAGGACATTTGTGCTCAAAGCTAACTGAAGCTCACGTCATATTAATAGAATTCAAAGACTATTAAAGTTAAAGGTAGAATCAGTAGGATTTGTCCCAGCTGTTCCTGAACGCACCACAAAGACAGTTGATTGTTGAGTCTCATTCCCAGGACGTCAAATAGACACATGTTGGGTTGGTAAAGCGTCCCGAGCAGCAACAAAGAGAGAAAATCAGAAACTCTCTGCAGATACGAGACACTAACACGCCTTTTCTCCACATTCCAGTCTCCCTCTCTGTCTGTTTACGCCTTCTTACGGCTTTTACGTCTTTGTCTCGTCTCGCTGCGTCTGATTGGTCCACATCAGTCTGCCGATGGTGGGAAGGCGGCGTGATGACGTCAAATAAAAACGAGCCTATTTTGAAAATGTGAGGAGGAGAAAGTAAAGTACAGATACCTGAAACGCGCAGTGAAGTAGCGCCTCGCTCTCGCCACACACTGTTTAATGGCGTATAAACTCGTCTTTATAGACTGGAGACTTCCTGTTCACAGACTGTAGCCGCCACACATTTCTTCTCGACACTGTGTGCTGCACAGCGGCTTTAGTTGAACCTCATGTTTGCAGTCAGTGTTTGTTTTGTCCGCTCTGGGCTACTGTAGAAAAAAAGTCTCCTTCTAAAGAATAAAAAAAAACACGATTCTTCCAGGAAAGCATAATTAAGAGTTTTGTGTTTCCTTCCACCAAAATGTTTGTCGAATGACCATAAAACATGTTCTTGTCTGTATTTCTTCAGGCTGTAGATGTTTGTAGATGATCTGCCTACATTTGATATTTCAAAACAAGAACAAAAATCTGATTTAAGTGCCAAAAAACATAAATCAGTCGCAGCGGACGGACAAAAGGAAACATGAAACCAGAGCAGCAGAAATCTGATAAAGACGAGAAGAAAAGGACCATTGTGATAAAACCACCGACGACAATAACCTGCGCTGTGTGTGTGTGTGTGTGTGTGTGTGTGTGTGTGTGTGTGTGTGTGTGTGTGCAGCAGTGTGTGTGTTTCTAAAATAGGCAGCGGTTGATGTTAATTTGATGCTCGCTGGCCTGTTGTTACCGTCTGAACCGCAGGATGTCAAAATAAAGTATTTTTTTTATGGTGTTTCAGAGTAAAATGAGAGGCTGCTGTGTTTTCTGTGTCCCTGTGGGATTATGGGAAATGTAGGCTGTTGTTAAAAGTCGTCCCACCAGCATTTACCTCCTCAGTTAAGTGACGGGAGGAGAGGACTGAGGTCAGCGTGTGTGTGTGTGTGTGTGTGTGTGTGTGTGTTTCTGTGTTAACATGTCATCACCTCGACGCAGAAGTGTGTGTATGTTTGTCTTAGCATGAGTGTGTGTGTGTGTGTGTGTGTGTGTGTCTCAGCAGGATGTCTGTGTCCTGACTCGCTCGGCTTCTCAGTTCCCTTCTGCCCCCTTTTTTTTCCAACTTCCTGTTTTCACACACATGTAACACACAGATACAGAAACACACACCTGGCTGCTCTGAAGCTGGAAACATGAGACGCGGAGGCTTGTTGAGGCCACAGAAGGTCTCAAACAACACGTTTTTACAGTCAGAACAGTCAGAAAAACAAGTCGTGTCGCAAGAAAACACTCCAATCAGCAGAATAGATGTTGCTGAAGTTAAAACCAGACGTTTCTTCAGGTTGTATTTCCTGTTTCTGTCTCGTCACCACATTGTGTTCGGGCTCTGCTTAGATTTAGGCACAAAAACTGCTCGGTGAGCGTTTCAGAAAACATCATGGTTTGGCTTCCAGTACCAGTTTTGGTCGCCGTGATCACAGATGGAGATGGTCCGACTTCCTGTGCAACATGTCCTTTTATGACGCTACAAAACACCTTGAACTCTCCCCAGCTTACATGAAAATGGATGGAAATGTCTCCAGGTGTCTTTAGAAACACTCAGTGATGTGACTTGAACTGCGGTCGGCCGTTTGGCGGCCGTGATGGCTGTAATAACCTCCACTCTTTATGGGAAAGTCAGCTAATAAGCATATAATGTGAAGGTGTTATGACACGTTTGGTCCAGATGTCAACCTTCGACAAACGTTGGCTGCTAACATTTATATCCTGGAGAATGAGCTGCATCACCCGGTAGTTTTGAACTTCTCTTCTTGTAAATGTTCTCATGTTAAAACAAAAGAAAGAAGGGGAAAAGAATAATAATAAGGGTTGATATTTTAAGGTCAGTTTCTCCTTACGAGTTTGAAAACGCCTCACTGTGTTTTCTTCAGTCTGAATCCCTGTGTTTTGTACATTTGTACCTGTATAAACGATGAAGCTCACCGGTTATTAAACAACACAGCGGGGACATTTGTTTGCTTAGAGATCCCTTCAGAAATCGAGGTATTTATGTTGATGAAGGACGACGTTCTTCGTCTCACTTGGCTGAAGTCAGAGAGAAACTGTGGCTGTCGGTCGGGACGAGGTTGCGATCAGAGTCTCGTGGTCGCACAAATCACAGGTTTAGTGGCGCTATAATGTCCCTGGTAGATTTATTAACTCAGCAGCTGGAAGTCCTATAAAGACAAATCGGTCGTTTAAGTCGAGTGAACAAATCTGTGACGCTCTTGTGAGGACGACAGCCTCAGATTGAGGTGAGGAGACGGAGGCAGCGGTGTGAACCACACGACTACAGAGATCTGGAGAGGAGAGAGGTGAAGCTCAGTGACGAGGTTATAAACAACACAGCGCTGCTCGTCTGTGTGGGTCATCGTCTTCTTAAAGGGATATTCCGGTGTAAGTTTAATCCATGGTCTAAATCACCGTGAAACTGTGTTAGACTCCCTCTCGAGAGATCAAGTTAGCAGACCGCTAATTTACGGAGTTTTATCAACCTCAGAAACGACCGCACGACAACAATACACTGCAGTAAATGGATCCAAATATAAACCGCCACCAAAAAGCCACAAATAATGCTCAGAACAGCACCAAACTTCAGCAACAGTACAAACAGGGTCTCAGCACATAGTCCGGGGCATCTAACCTCCGCTAGCTTAGCTGGATTTCTACTGAAAAGCTGACTAAATTTACCACTCTTCTGCAGCAGCTTCCTGTTGACGGGAAGTCCCGACGAGTCGATTACCGAGTGCAGTAGAGTTCCGCGGCTCATGGATGAAAATGTCTGATTATGACTCCATGGAAAAGCAATCAAAGTTCATATGTGTCTTACCTGCCAGTTTATAACAGTTATTATCGAGAGCGGACAGGGAAAAGAACGGAATTGAGCATTTCTAACCGCACTCGGTAATCGTCGCGTCGGGACTTCCCCGACCCGGAAGCTGATGGAGGAGAGTTGAAATCTGTTTTTAGCTTCACAATAGAAATCCAGCTAAGCTAGCGGAGGTTAGATGCCCCGGACTATGTGCTGAGACCCTATTTGTACTGTTGCTGAAGTTTGGTGCTGTTCTGAGCATTATTTGTGGCTTTTTGGTGGCGGTTTGTATTTGGATCCATTTACTGCAGTGTATTGTTGTCGTGCGGTCGTTTCTGAGGTTGATAAAACTCCGTAAATTAGCGGTCTGCTAACTTGATCTCTGGAGAGGGAGTCTAACACAGTTTCACGGTGATTTAGACCATGGATTAAACTTACACCAGAATATCCCTTTAAAACAATCTCCTGGTCCTGATAGCAGCTGTAAAAAACACTGGTCTACACTGGAAGTAATTTGTGTTACAAGATTGTGAAACCACAGTGAAAAAGAATCAAAGAACTAAAGTCTGATGTCGCGGTGTCGTAATTTGAAGTCGTCTCAGCTCCGAGCAGCGAACCGTCAGCTGTAATGAAGAATTAGGTTAAAGTTGAGTCTTTTTCTCCTCCGGTTACATTCAGCAGCACGTCCTCATTATATCACCTGCCCAGCTCATCCTCCCACTGTGCCTTCAGCAGAGGGAGCGGCCGGTCGCTGCAGTGGTTTGTAAAGATCCTTTGACTTCATCTTTATCGTGTTTCTCTGGTCTTTCACCACTGATTTAGAATAAAGTGGACTTGTTAACGGAGGTGTAAAGTTGCTGCGCTCTTACATGTGATTAGAAGAAGTCTCCAACCTTTGTTATAGCTTTACAAACAGGACACAATGCAGAAACTTACATTCATTCATTTGAAAAGACTTTATTTACACCCTCGACACGCAGACAAGCTCGGGGTGCATGCTAACACTCTTAGCTCAGCAGCTACAGTGAAGATTTCGGCTTGAGAAAGGGCGTAAACAACGTCTTCTCAAATCAATTTGGGCTTTTGGAGACTTGGATCACACTGGATGTTTTAGGGTTTAGGGTCAGAAGTCACACAGACGCTGAGAAGGACTCGTATAAGAAGATCATATTTCCAGCCTCACAAACTTTAAATCCACCTCCTGTCCCTCAGCTCAGGTTGTCATCTCTTCACCTGAATTATAAAAAAGCACATACAGAGAGCAGAGAGCTGTCGGCTGCAGCGGGAAGCTGTTTGATGGTGGAGCAGAGTGGAAACACCACCTGTTGAGGCGACACCGACGTCAGCGTCGACCGTCTCACTCTGCAGACGATTGTGTTTTCCTATAGAGCTGTTTTCCTCCCAGATGGAGGCAGTTTGCAGCCGCGGCTCATCAGTATGCGTCTGGGTTTTTTTCTTTTTTTGTTGTGGTAGACGAGGCTGGAACATGTTGCTGTGGTGAACGCATCACAAATCATCAATGCTGCTCTCTCTCTCTCTCTCTGTTACTGCTTTTCTCTTTGTCCCTCTCGCCTCGATCGATCAGTCTGATTTTTTTTTGTTTGAGCATGAAATGGACCAGCTGCTGTGAGGCGAGTTGTTAAGGTGGGGAGTCACGGTGTGTGAGTCCTCCTGTGTGTGTGTGTGTGTGTGTGTCTTTTGCTGCATCATTCGCCGCCTCCCCTCTCAGTTGAATTCAATTCATTAGTGTTTATTGGCATGAATGTTACATGAGCCGAGCTGCCAAAAGACCTCGAATATACCAGCGCGGGGAAAAAACCTGAAAAATAAAATTACAGTAAATAAAAGCCAAATGTGTTGCACAGCAGCCTCTCCCACCTCCCCTCCTCCTCCCCCTCCTCCCCTCCATCCTCTCCCCTCTCGTCTCTTTTTATTTCTTCATCCCTCGCTCCTTCTCTCGGTGCAGCAGTGGCTCATGGGAGAAGCCCCGAGCGACCCTGTGGGATAAATCCATTTTCGAAACCCGAAATCTTGACAGATAGGGAAAAGAGGTTAGCACACACACACACACACACACACACACACACACACACACACACACACACACACACACACACACACTCAGCAGGGAGTGTGGACTGAAGCTGGCAGGAGCCTCCCAGGAATTTTACTCATGTAGAGAATGTAATGAAATCCGAGCCACTCTTCCTCCTCCTCTGTTCCTCCTCATCTTCATCCTGGTGCACGGCATTGAAACGACGGCAGGAAGATACACCACACAGAAGAAATGGCTTTTAATGTTTTCTCTGCTGCCTCGTCAGACCTGGAGATGACTTTTATCTCCAAACACAAGACCACCTGTTGATGGTTTCTTGTTGAGCCTCCTCAGAGAAGATACGACCGTACAGCGACTCATAATGACCCACATCTGTGTTTGATGGTGGGCGGTCACCTCTGTGTTTCTTTTTGTGCCTTTGTTGGAATCATTTACATCTCTTACGGTCTTGTTGTCTCCCCACAAACTTCTGTTTGCAGTGGATGAAGTGTTAATAACATCAGATCCCGACATGTCAAATATGAAACCTGTTCTTTTAGAGCAGGGCTGCACAAAGTTAGCTCGCCAAAGGGTTTGGTTTGACCTGCCAGGTGAAGAAATGTATAATGAGAATCGCTGTTTCTGCTGTTCTAGCTTTGGTGAGGTAAATGCTCTTTAAATAGGGATGTAGAGTTTTTTTTTTTTTATATAAACTCAGCGACAGTTTGTGCAGGAAGACAGTCAGTTAAGGGCATTTTCACCTGTTCTGATATCATAGAATCAGAGGATTTGGATCAGCCGCCCTCTGGGCTTCCATACAGAACCATGTCTTCACAACACATCACGACAGGTGTTTGCTCCTGGTTGTTGTCCTGTAATCAGGTTTTAAATTTTGGAGGAACACCTTTCAGCATTTAGTAAGCGGTTGTCAAACTACTTGATAACTTGAAGCAGCTATTACAGTTTCACTTCTCAGTTTATTTGGTCTCGTGCGACTGATTGCTGCTTTGTGCGCTCTACAGTTTGAGAATCACTGTGTCAGCAGAACATGTTGTACTGGACGCACATAGAAAAAAGTTGTTTGTGTGAAAAAAAAATTGTTTTGTCAGTTTTATTTCAGAACATTTTGCCGTTGTGTTTCTTCTGCATCTCTCTCTTCTCTGTGTCCGTCTTTATTAGCAGCATTATTAGTTTTGTTTAGCTTTAATCACATAAACTCAACTGAAAATGAGGCTTTTTGTGGAGGCTGGATTCCAGCTGCCACTGTCTGAAACAGCAGCTGGTTCTGGAGAGGAGGAGGAGGAGGAGGAGGAGGAGGAGGAGGAGGAGGAGACACCTCCTCTTCTCATTTCCCTTCACCACAACAAATCCTCAAATCAGTTTCTTTTAAAAACTGAGACGAATGAGAAGGATGTGGTGGAGGAGGAGGAGGAGGAGGAGGAGGAGGAGGAGGAGGAGGAGGAGGAGGAGGAGGAGGAGGAGGAGAGAGAGAGGGAGGAGAGGAAGACGACACACCTCCTCTTCTCATTTCCCTTCACCACAACAAATCCTCAAATCAGTTTCTTTTAAAACTGAGACGAATGAGAAGGATGTGGTGGAGGAGGAGGAGGAGGAGGAGGAGGAGGAGGAGGAGGAGGAGGTGGTCATTTATGGATCTTAATGGGCTCATCTAAATGTAAATGAGCAATGAGGTGGAGACAGTGTGTCTGTCTGTCTGCTGGGAAAGCAAAATATTTAGAAAGAGGCAAATTGTGTTTTTGAGTTCATTCCAGTTGACTTTAAAGTAGCGAGACTGAGTAACTGAGTAATTTAACATCAGTGAACCACGATGTCATCAGTTTGGAGAGATCGGTGAAATTACAGTCAGGAAATGGCACCATGAAGGTAAAAACTTCCAGTAGAAATATTTTAGCTTTCGAGCCTCGTGCTGGGTTTGGTGAGGCAGCGGTGCAGTTCAGCTCCCAGACATGAATAATGAACTGGAATTAGCACGGCTTCTTCAGGGTTTTGGAGCTCTTGGTTGGATAAAACATTTAATTAAAAGACTTGACCTCTATTTTCTGAAATCTTTATGCACAAAAAACAGTCAGTTAATTGGCAAAAATATCATATGGATGCATATAATTGCTGGAGCTCTGAATCTGTCCGTATAGTCGACACTCTGCAGAAACCTCCGAGTGTTAAACACCTCGCAGTTTGATGAGGGTGTGCAGCCACCAGCTGCTCTGTTAGCAGGTCAAACAGGGATTTGGTTTGTTGATGTCCACAAACCGCTGCAGATACACAACCACCCACGGCTCAGAGTGTGAGTCTGTGGGCCGAGGGATTAGCCATATTAGCCATGTTAGATACACACATGTGGCCGGCACAGATGCTGTGGAAACTCAATCTGTACAGTTGGAACGATCAGGGTCACCAGAGGTGGTTAAGCACCAGCTGTGTGTGTGTGTGTGTGTGTGTGTGTGTGTGTGTGTGTGTGTGTGTGCGTGTGTGCGTGTGTGAGAAACCTGCTGGTATAACTAAGGCGCAGCGAAGGCTTCTGGGATCAGGTCTCAGGAGTTCAGGGTTGCAGGACGACGTCCAAGCTCCGGCCGTTGTTTCTCTGGCAGGATTACAGGCAGCAGAAGAGACACGGAGCTTTATTTTTCTGCCTCTTTAAATGCCGTAGCTCCTCAAACATTCAAACTATTTGAAGTTCTTCTCATAATTTGTTCCAGACGAGTTGCTGGTTTTATTACACATGTATAAATAGAGAGTAGAGAGTAAAGCAAAGTCATGGCAACAAGGTGGAGTGAGATTTGGATCCGTTATCGCGTCCGTCAGGAAAGTTTACAGACCAAATGACTCACGATGAATGATTGGAAGTTTGTTTTGCCTGTGAAAACAAATGTAACCAGCATCACAGTACAGAAACCAACGTGACTGAGATTTCTATCGAAAGACCTGAAGTTCCAGTTCAGCTTCAGACTTATAAGCTGTGGTTTGACTCGGTTAGAGAACTCAATTGGCGTTTAACTCTATAAATGTCACATCAAAAGTCAAATCAAGTTTATTATGATGAGTTTTATTTGGGCCATTTGACCATCCAGCTGTATTTGTTCAGTAGTGCAGAGTTTCTGTTTGTGAAGGCGAGTTTAGTCCTAGTTTGTAATCTACTCGTTGTTGGGAAGTTTCTTTACATTTGAATGATTAAATGAAATCAGGATGGCACGAATAGAGTTCGTCCTGATTCTCATTGTAAACTCAAGATTAAACCACTGAAAAGGTTGATTTGGGTCAAAATAACTGTCGCTTATGTTCTTCAGTGACTTGTGATTGACGTCCTCCTTTGCTGCTGTAATAACTACTACGGCCACTAGAGGTCGCTGCCTCGCAACGAAACAACAACATTTAGCTTTGTGCTTGAGTTCCTGTTCATTACATGCAGCTTTTGTACTTTTAAGAGGGCTGAGTTATCATTTAAAATGTGAGGTTTTTGGACTAATAGGGAAATTATAATTTTGCGAGGTTTTGCGTCATTTCGCAGCGAGCAGAGAGAGTGATATGCAACAAAGTCCTCAGCCAGAATGGATCCAGGTGTTTTGATGACGTGTAACTGTGATGATATTGCAGGACAAAGCACAACCTGATACCCTACAAAATAAAAGCAGGAAATGACTGAACTAAAAACCCAAAACAATGACAGATCTTGGACAACTGTGGAATGGGAGTAGGCGCCCTCCTCCCCCGAAAATATATATTTATTAAACTTTGTGGTTATTTCATTGAAGAAAAGAAGCTTTGACTTGATAACAGTCAATAATTGGCAAAATGTTGTTTTAAATCTGATCAAATAAAAAGTTTAAGTGAAAAAGTTTTGCCACTTTTTCAGTTTCGACACTTTAGTACTCTTGACACTTGAGAAATGTTGAGGTTTGATGCTCACCTCTGATATTTATCAGCTTTCTTGCTCATGTGGTGATTTGACAGTTTCACAATTTTTTCGCCAGTTGAATCAACAAGATCTCAATATTTAATCTTCTTAACCATCAGCTCGCCCTGCTGGCCAACTCTCAAACGTCACTCTGAGCAAACCAGAGCTGCTGTTTCACACCCAGTTCCTGTGGTGGCATCGGGCTGTTTCAGTCGTAACGCCCAGAGATTTCACATTTCTGCTGCCACACAGCTGTAAATCTGAGTATTTTTCTTTCAGGGCCTCAGTATTAAGTGGAATATACTGAAGGTTGAGCTGGAAAAGGAGAAATGTGTGGGAGCGGAGGAATATGTCGCTTCTTTCCCAGTGTCGTTGTGACTTCTGTTTATGGAAGATGACTTTTTGAAATAAATTCTTCCACCCAGACGGCTTCTCCTTCAGCCGTAAAATGATGGAGAACTCTGCCACCACCCTCAGTCATTACGCTGCGGTGAGGAGTGGAAAAGAAAACTCTTTAAAGAAAACCAAAGTTCACATGTCTCTTCTCCAGAAGGCTCTCAAGTCTCTGGAAGGTCAGTGTGACGTCCCGGCCGCCCAATTATACAACACAGACGGATCCGAAACTGACAGGAAAAGACGTCTAACGTGTCCTTCAGTTGTGTTTTATTAATCATCTGCCGGCTCTGATCTCCTCTCACACTCCGGAGTCCGACACAAGGCTTTCTTCTTCTGTGGTGGTCTTGTCATATTAATGGTTGCAAGCCATGTTTGATTTGGGCTGAAGCCTGAAGTGTGAACAGCGGTGCATCAAGGTTAAGGGAGTTTCTGTGTTCGGCGCTCGTCCACATGTCGCACGGTGTTGGAGTCCATTAGCGACAGTCGCGTTGCGACTACCGAACAAAGATGAGACGGACGGGGAAGAAAAAAAAAGAGGAGATGGTCAAAAACGGAAGGAGAAAGTAGATAGAGAAGAGGATTCTGGACTATCTGCTGCAGAGCAAAACCCCAGGAGTGAAACAAAGGATTTAGAGAGCGAGAGAGAGGGAGCTCCTGAGAGACTGAGGCAGAAACTGAGTTGCAGTTTTAAAGGCCCGCACTCCTCTCAGATTAAAACCACATTGTTTTAGCAGCACACGCTGGTATTTCCTCTCGGTCGGGCTGCTGGCTGGGTGGAGCACCGGGGGGAACGCGACTGCCTTGCCAAGCAGCACTGCAGCTGACTCTCGGCAGCACATGGAATTACCTCTGCTGCTCGCTCTCGGCGTGCCAGGCGAGAGAGGGCCGGCGGATTTCAGAGAGAAAGTCATCACCGGTCGTTAGGTCCTGGAGGGCTGAAGGGAGCACTGGTCGACTTTCTCCAAACTCCATCTGTCGCCTGGAATAAAATGTCAGTAAAGTTTTGGCAACTTGAGGCTGGTGAGGAGTGCCGAGGAGCAGGAGGAGGAGAGTCACAGTTTGTGGAACTGCTTGTGGATGAAATGCCTCAGTAGCATCAGAGCTGCAAAAGGTTTATGGCTGCAGGCTTTTTAAAACTTTTCAAGTCAGGAAAGAACTGGTTTTGTGATTTGCAGGTCAAAAGATGTGTGATATCTACCCTAAAGCTTGATTAGCTCGAAGGTGCAAGATGTAATAGTTTGCCACTAGTTGAAGCCATATTTCAAACAATTAGGGGGCCACATAATCACCAGTGCCACTGCTAAATGCTGCTAACTGTGTTCTATACATTCATGGCTGTAGCTGCAATTAGCTTGTTAGCTCACTTAGCCGTGCAGCTAGCTGGACTACTGGGGGAGTCTTGGGGTTTACACCATTAGCACAGGAGCTTTGGACCAACGATATAAAGAGGTTTTCAGCAATTGGACTTTTAAACGTATTTCACTATGGAGAAGCAATTATATGCAAACTACATGTCAACAATTTTAAGATCATGGTCAAAAAGTTGTTGTTTTTAGTTGAGATTTTGTCCGATAGTTGGGCAGATGTGTTGGATTACTTGTAGATGTTACTGGAGGGGATAAAACTCCACAAAAACTGTGGATGAAGTTTGAATGAAGGAGAGTGAGGTGATGTTGTCTGCACACCATCCAATCAATTAACACCGACGTCTCTTTCCTGTACTTTGTTGGACAGGCACGCCCAAAACTCAACCTTACATTTCATCTTTGATTTGCAGCTATATCCACTTAAAAAACACAATAAATTAGGCGTGAAGGAACAGCGTGATGGCTCAAAAAGACGAGTCACAGTTCACGTTAATACCCAGAATGCATTTGGCAGTGAGCAGCATGGTTCCTGTGATATCTGATTTCCAAAGAAGAAGCCAGTCATATCTGAGATCTGGGTATGAAGGGCTAATGCTGTGTGATGGTTTAACACAGCCGCTGGATTATGTACACATCTGCATGCTGTGTATCATCTGCTGGGATTAAACTGGCTGTAGTCAAGCCAGCAGAAGAGTTAGCAGGTTATTACTGAGTCATTACATTTGAACCAAAACAGCGATTTAATCATTGAAAAACTGGCAGCGATCGTCCCACAGGCTCAGTTTTCTAACCGTTAACACAACCCTGGTTTAACCTGAACTCACTGAAGCTTTATTTATACAGTGGAAGCTAACTGAGCACACATGTTCTTCCACAGCAACGCCCTGCTTCACTGCTCACACTCAACACAACGCTCGTCTGCTGGAGGCCGCTCAGCTTCTTTACTGGGGCAAATGGAGTTCTGTTTATTGTAAGAAGACACCGTGAAGGGACGGTAGCTGCTGAGAGACTCAATAGTCTCCATCCACACCCAAACTTACCGACCAGTTCTACATACTTGAACTTGGCACCTGATTGGCATGTGTTGCCTCAGGAATAGCTGCTGTTCTTCTCAGACTCATAACAAATCTGGAATAAGTGAGAGCAGTTTACCAACAAAGATATTCCAATAACAAGATGAATAAACATGAACTCTTTATATCCTTAAATCTTCCCTCATAATCGATTTCTTCAGTATTAAAAGCTGAAAATTGAGGTTACAATGCAAATAGGAGCTGCTAGTAGCTAATGCAGCCTGACTTCTCATGGTGTAGGTCAGTTGGTTGTTTGGGTGGTTGGTCAGTGGGTTGGTTTGGTCTTTGGATTGCTGATTTGCTGGCTGGTTGGCTTGTTGGTTGTTTGGTCGGTATGTTGGTTGAATGGCTGGCTGGTTGTTTGTTTTGTTGGTTGCTCTGTTGGTTGTTTGGTTGATTGTTTGTTTGTTTGGTTGATTGTTTGTTTGGGTGGTTGGTCAGTTGGTTGGTTTGGTTGATTGTTTGGTTGGTTGGTTGGTTGGTTGGTCAGTTGGTTGGTTGGTCAGTTGGTCTGTTGGTTGTTTGGTTGATTGTTTGATTGATTGGTCAGTTGGTTGGTTTGGTCTTTGGATTGCTGATTTGCTGGCTGGTTGGCTTGTTGGTTCATTGGCTGGTTAGTTAGCTTGTCAGCAATATTACACAAAAAGGATTGTGTCTCGAGCCAAGACCAAAACAATTTTGATTTATTATTGATCCCCAGTGGATAGAGTGAATAAAATCAGTCAACATGAACATTAGAAAACGTGTAGTTCCACACATGTGCCGATTAATGTTCTTTCTGAGCAGCTTTGTAGCTTTTTTTATCCTGAAAATAATGTGTGTATGATAACAAGGTGTATGAAATAGTTCAACAGGCAAATTCTTAATTCCTTTGTTACCTGTGGGACTAAACCTGAACTCCATCATCTTGTATACACACTGAGAGAATACACCTCTCTGTGCTGTGTTGTACATTTCCTGGCTAACACAGCTGCTCAGCCGCTCTGTTTCCCCCTGAGATCTCAGTCAGCTACACTCAGAGCCAAAGTCTGGGTCAACACTTCCTCCTCCTCTTCCTCCGTTTCTCCAGATTGCAGCTGGCGGATGTAATTGAATTAAGGAGGAAACCTTTGGCTGCGGACGCAGTAGAGAGATGAATGTGATCTACACAGGTACCTGTTGGTGTTTTTAATTTGTCTTTGATTTAGTAGCATCTCTTAGGGATTGTAAAATCTTATGTTTTCGTCTCTGTAATGGTTTTGGTTCATGCTGGGAAAGGATTAGCTGAACATTCGTGTTGTTGTTTAGCCAGTCATGGAGGACATATATCCACAACTGGGAGCATCTGTCCGTCAGCCAACGGAGCGTGTCTGCCAAAGAAATCAGGAGTTCAAGTGTTTTGCTTCCAAAGAGTCCAAAGAGTCCACATTTTTCTGCCTTTTACCTCGAGGCCAAACTCTCAGGCGCTGAGGAGTAAAGAAAAAAAGCGCTGCCAACACTGATGTCACACACAAACACATCAGTTCCTGTCAAATTGATTTAAAGTCAGTTTTATTTTTGGGGCCCTGCAAATGTGTTTCTTTTTTTGAGAATCATCGACTCACCAAGAGGTGACTTCTAACAGGACTGTGAGGTCGTGTTGTTCCCTGTTTGGTACCCGGGGTTTCGTCTTCTTCTGCTGTCAATGTAGGAAGGAACTTTTGATTATATGTCAGATATTTCATTTTTATTTCTTTTCCAGGATATTGCTGCAGCAGTATACAATTGATTTGGCTTTTTTAGCATTTTAACACCAAAACTAGCTTGTAGATGCAGGTAAACAAAAAGAAAACTAAAACAAAATGGGCTCACTGAATTATTTGACGATAAGAGGACTTTACTTCAGTCCAGCATGAAGGACTAAGACAGTAAAAGTATTTTTGTGCCACAGTGCATTATGGGACGATGTAATTACACGGGTTCAAAGCTTAGCGCTCTTCTGGGAAACTTAACCCCAATGAAGTTGTTCACCGAGTCACTTTTGTTCAAGTTGTAGTGTGTAACTGTGCCTCTGTTACAGCGCGTTTTTAGCATGTTACAGTTAATATTTAGATTATTTTATTATTTATTATTATTTTAGGCCTCTCGACTCTTCAGTTCCACTTGTTCTTCGCATTTTTCTTAAACATTTCAACAGCGAGCATCGTTGAAGTTGCATCACTGCCTCCTTTTGGAAATAAATCCTCGTTAGTGTTCCTTACTTTAGTCAATTAATCAATCCAGCCACCTTAAAAAACGTCCCTTTATCGTGTAATCTGATTATAATCTAGTTATTTTTAATAAAGAGACAATTAATATACTTTTGTCCTGTTGTCACTACTTGTGGCCACAGTGGCCGCTGTTCAGCAGTGATTGATAAAATAACTGAAGGTGCACTTAGTCTCTCTTCTCAGAGCTTTCAGCAGCACAGTGTCTTTCTCAGTGGGTAAGATTTGTCCAGTCGTTATATAGATAGCTTAGTTGTCGACATTAGATGATTTTGGCTGAAAACCATAATTACTAATTCCCAAATCCAGGACACTAAAACCGTGAGTGAGTCGACTCAAGAGTCATCTACTCAAATAACTTTCTGCTAAATTTCGCTGGAAAAATCTGAGATATTCAGCAGGCGGAGAGCCAAACTAACCCGCGGTGGAGAGATAACCTTTGTGTTGAGTTCTGGCACGCGGACATGTGGTCAGATTCCTTGGCAGATATCACCGTAACGTAGAGCGAATTCAACTCAACCTTTTACCTCCTTCAGTAGAAAATTGCCCCGACTTGTGAGGCGGCATCGCGTTCCGCTAAACGACGACCCGGACGAGCGCCTGTGGGCTTCATTCACACCCGGTGCATTTTGGGAAGTGTGCGTCTATTTAAAGTCTGTGTGGTCGCAGCTCCTGTGGGTTCCCTCTAAGTAGCTTTTAGCAGCGTTTGATAGGGCTTCCACACACACACGCACACACACTCCGTTAAACCCAATAGTCTTACAGGGCATTAAACCCCCATTTTCATTTTCTCTACAGCAGCTTTTGTTTGAAGGCGTGTGAAATGCACCAGGCTCCCCTGATAACACGGCACTTTGTAGGTTATCGACTGGCAGACGTCCGAGCTGAAGTGATCTCTATCGGATCTTTACTGCGACCCGGGCGCATACTTTCTCACATGCCAGCTCGCATTGGGTTATATCTTTAATCTTTTTCTTTCCACCTAAAGAGCTTTCAAGTGGTTTTTTTTTTCCTGGGTGCAGATGGCCCGAGGATGGATTTGGGGATTATTTGTCATCGTTGAGACCAAAGGAAAAAGGGGGGAAAAGGACAGCGGGCAGGCTGGAGGGAGAAAAGAGATTGGCTTTTATCTGGACGAGCTTGATTTTACCTTCACTGCCAACTTTTCCTGCCAATATCTGGCCTGCTGAAGCAAACGTATGAGAAACTGGAGCCCTGCCAGCTGCTGGGTTAGAGAAAGTTGGCTGACCGATAAAGAATCACAGCGAACAAACACGAGCAGTTCAAAACTCTGAATTTAACAACATCGCAATGTGTTAGAAAAGCAGTTATCACTAGTTTATGTTTATGAATGTCTACAAACAGTTCAACAGCACTATTAAAGGAACAGTTCAGCACAAAAAAAAAAGAAAAGTCAGTCATTATCTGCTCAAGTAGTGTCGTAGTCCACAAACAGTTCTTTAGCATTCTGCTAAACAACTGAAGCAGCTGGAGACTTGATTTAAAAAGTTTAGAAAAGCAGTCGAATGAAAGTGTAAATTGGCTTCGGCATTGTCGTTATTAAAGTCTTCGTGAAGCCCTGACATCCCAAACTGATTGTGTATCTGCGTCCCCTTCAGATGAGGTGCATGCTTTCAGCTAACGAGAGGTTTTAAATGACGTCTCTTGAAAATCAATTTGGGCTCAGGGCTTCCAGAGACTTGGATTAAGCCAGAGGAGCTGCCTTGAGCCATTTTATTATTTCGTTTTTTAAAAAACAAGACAGAACATACTTTGCTTCACCAAAGAATGTCGTCACGATATTGAAATTTCTTACTTCGGGTTAAAATATCCATGTTCGATACCACGGGCAGATAATGCGACGACACTGAGGGTGTAAAAACTCACAGATAACTATAATAAAGCTTGTGTACTGTGTGTTCAGCGGTGGGACAGTGTGGGCTCTACAGTGGTAAAAAGAAATCACCAGTGATCAGTTCTGTGTGGTCGGTGCTGGAGTTATTTGCTGCAGCATGACTCTGCAGTTTCTGTCAGTGAGAGCCGGAGCTGAGCGCAGGTGTCACTGCCTTCGTTACCTTGAGATTTCTCTTTAATGCAGTTCAGAGTGTTAAAACATTAAATATGTAAGAAGTCAGGCCTTGAGTTTGTTAGAGCACCTCACACTGGTACCGGACCTGCAGCACCATGTGCACACGGCTCATCAGGAGCTGACGGAGTGAGACTCCATGATGGGTTCAGTAGACGGTGAGCTCGGGGTCTTTCTCTCTTTGAGTTCTGGACTGAAACGAGATTTAAACTGTCGCATGCAAGTTTTCCTTCCTTTTGTAGTTCTCGTCTCACCTGTCGTCTTGCAGCAGCTCCTGTGACGGTAACACCTGATCAAAGGGTGGCGGTGGAGACTCAGGAACGCTGCGGTTCTGCATTTAATGTGGGTGTGTTCAAAGACAATACGACACACCAGAGCGTGACGCTACGATCAAAAAGCAACCAGAAGCTGCACTAGTTAGATCCCTAATGAGGCATTTACTGTTCAGTGCTCTCTTGGATCACATTGTTCGGTTCTGAGGTGAAGAGTTAGTGTGTCTGTGTGCTGGTTCTGATCCGCAGACAGAGTCCACATGAGAGAGAGAGAGAGAGGTGCTGCTGTGAAAGAGAATGAGTTTGTTTGTGTGATTTATGTGTTTGTCAGAGGTTTAACTGTCACCGTGTCAGCCCTCAAGGTAAATATCATCCTGCTGACTGACAAGTCTACCTGCAGCACAGGTGCAGGTGTGTGTGTGTGTGTGTGTGTGTGTGTGTGTGTGTGTGTGTAGCTGTGTGTGTGTGTTGGCTCAGTGGGACCGCAGCAGTATTGAGTATCAAAGGTTATCTTGTTCTATTTTAGGAATCTCTTCTGTAGGCAAATTGCTGCTGGCGGCAAGAACCGGACTGTTGGTCTCATTCACACACACACACACACACACACACACACACACACACACACACACACACACACACACACACACACACAATAATACTTACAAACTTTGAATGGAGACTTTATTACAGTCGGGGTGTTTTCTTCTTCTATTCTGGGAATCGCTGCAGCAGAGTCTGTGCTCATCTGTGAAGATTATCTCACTGTGTGTACATTTTATAAACTTCTGTTCGACACAGAGATTATTTTTTGGGGCAATGTTACAAAACACAGTTAAAACGATCCCATAGACTTTGTGTAGAGGGAACCAGAGCGATGCTAACATCCAGGTTAGCCTACGAAAACACGTCATAGTCAGTTTTGTAAATCTGTGTTTTTCGCCAGAACGCCCTACTAGGTTTCCAAAACTAGGACGAGAAAGCTTGAAACAGGACATGAACAGTGTGACGTTACGCTAATCATCGACTGTGAGAACGACCTGCTGTGGTTACAAAAGGTTCTGCTGTAATTGAAGACGTTCTGATGTGTTTTTGTCAAACAGTCATCCTGATCAAACAGCTGCAAAAACATTCTTTTATTAGCCTCAGATGAACTTTTAAAGATGATTTCATTGATTCTCCACGATGAGCTGATTATATTCCGGCAGCGTGATGTGATGTTATGAAAGATCCATTAAAATTCCCGCGATGAACGAGAGTCATTAAACGTCCTTTCATGTAACTCCCCCCGCCTGTGAGAATCCTCGTCAAAGAGCAGCTTTCTGAATTGGACTGTAGCGGACACATGACGCTCAGCCCGGGTGATCTGCCGGAACATCTGACCCCCCGTGACCCAAAGAGACGGTCCGCTCACAATCACAAGACCGACCAGCGAGACGCGGGACTTTCCTCGGACATGTAGGTCAGATTGTTGAAGCTCAGCGTTGTGAGAAAAACGTCCTCCTGGGACGGAAAGAGACGAGCGAGCCTCGGCCCCGAGTTTCCCCTCGCCGTCTGTTTTCACTTCAAACTGCAGGAAATGAAATCACTGTGGAGATTTGTTTGACTGCTGGATGATGTTTATGTGTTATATTATGGTTGTAATCCAGTCACATTGTTAGTTGACAGAGTTTCAGATCCGTGTGTGTGTGTGTGTGTGTTTGATACCTGGGTCATTCAGTGTGATGATCTCAGTTTTTCTGTTTTCTAATCGTGGGAATATTCTGTCACGTTTGACCATCAGGGAGTAATCGCCATCACATCGAGCAGCTCCACAGAGATCCACCCGGGTGGGAAGGATTTTAAAGAGGCATTGCAAGAAGTATTGGAGTGTGTTGTGAGGAGGCCGTCGGTCGCTGATCTATAAGAGCTGTTAAAGTGAGACGTTATGATCCGGGTGACATTTTGGCTCTCGGTGATGTTGACTGTGGTGTCTGTCTGCACTTCACAGACAGCAGCTGGCGAGCAGATGTGTCGGGTTTTCTTTTTGATGAAGTTTGTCGTCGGTGGCGCTCGTCTCTTAAAGGGACAGTGTGTAACGATTTAAGTAATTTATTAACTCAAATCAACGTCTTCGTTCATAAGTAAGTCCTCATTGGTGTACAATTACCTCTGCCAACAATCTGACTTATCCTCCTGAGTGAAGAATTACCTATCTGAGTATACATAGCACGGGCAAACTCTATGGAGGCCGCCATGTCTTTCCGGTTTTAAAAAACTATGGACTGCCGAGAGGGACATTAAGCACTACGTGGTACTACGTAGTGAGGCTAAACACGTTTTCACTCAGAGCTAGCTTGACTGCGGAACTGAGAGGGAACCTCTAGTTTTATAGCCTTAATAACTAACTACATCTTTACCTCATTACTTGAATCAGTAGAAATACTCGACGCTGTTGGGAAAGAGTCCATATATTGAAAATGAGTTTCTTGTCCGTCAGGGCCACCGTAGCTTCCGGAACGTCTCCAACGTCTTCAGAACGGGAGGGGTGAGCAAAGGAGTGTTGCAGCGTAGAACCTCACAGCTAGATGGCGCTAAATACTTGATATATTACACACTGTCCCTTTAACTTCTTCTTCTTCTGTTTAATGCAACAAACAAGGAAATGTAAAAGTCACAAGAAAGATCGAGGTGTTAAAACATTACACGTAAGAAGTTTTGCAGTTAAATGTGTTGTAATTTGGAATCGTGCTCAGTCACAGCGAGGTTGAATGATCCGTGGTTTTGAATTGTAGTTTCTTAAATGCTTGTCGTTTGTTAAAGTGTAACTGCATTGATATTACGCGAGCTGCAGCTGTCGTTTATTATAATAATCAAGTTTTCTAACGATTAATCCTGTAGTCAAATAGGAAATACTTTTGCTGATGAGTTGCTGCTTGTTCAAGGATCGAGATTCAAGGTTCAAGTCTTTATTGTCATTCTGTAGAACAATAGATATAAGTAGTAATACAAAAATCTAGATTAAAAGAGCAAACAAAGGAGTGAATCTCCTGCGTCTGTGGAGAGTTACTGTCAGTCTGTATGTATCTTCACTGAGAGGTCGTGAGGTTCAGCTGCTGACTGTTGAAAAGTTAATTTGCAGTCAAATGAAATGCAAACATTTCTGCGCCACACAGTCTGTGGAACTCAGCTTCAGTCGTCTCTGTCGGCCGGAGCTGGAAAACCGGCTAAAACGAACGTAAACAAGGTGGAAAAGTGTTTTTACGAGCTGTGATTATTGTTTGTCTGTCCAGATAATCATGTTGTCACCAAGTTTTCATATCGTGTCATTATTAAACTAATAGCTACACAATCTGTCACAGAGGAGGTGCTGACTCGCAGCTTCAGTTAATATGAATAAAGATGTAAAAAACTCAGATAATCATCACAATGTTCATTTAATCCAAGTTGCCCCCCTTTTGTTGGCTGTTATCGCCATAGTGACCACTAAGATGGGTGTTCCCGAGGGTCAGAGGGCGTGTGTGTGTGTGTGTGTGTGTGTGGGCGTCTGTGTGTGTGCGTGTGTGTGTGTGTGTTGTGTGTGTGTGTGTGTGTGTGTGTGTCCTCTCTCTCACCTCACTGTGAAGTCGGCCGACAAACAAACCGATTTGTTTGTTTTGCTGATGTCGACCTGCAGCAGGTTTGGGCAGGCAGGTTGGACTGTACCAACTGAGGGGAGACGGGGGTGAGGGGGGTGTGTGATGTTTACATTCACACACTCAGGCAGACACACACACACACACTCAGGCAGACACACACACACACACACACACTGAACAAGGTGAAAAGTAGTTCCTTCCTAGCTTGAAAAAGGCAAATAAATGGTGCAGTAACTGCCGGCCAATCCGCTGCTGCAAAGTATGTGTGTGCGTGTGTGTGTGTGTGTGTGTGTCTCCACAACAAAGGCAGCATCAGTAGCTAAATGTCAGCAGACACCTTCAGCCTTTTGTCTGTGCGGAGGAGGTTGACCTGCTCCTCTTCGAAACTAATAAGCTGCTTGTCTTTTTTGTGTGTGTGTGTTAATTGAGAGAGAGAGTGTGTGTGTGTGTGTGTGTGTTAGGGTGTGTGTGCGCATGTGAGTGTGTGTGTGAGAGCTGCCAATGGGGGGATAAGCAACCAGTGTTTTCACACGCGGAGCTGTGTGGAGGAGCACAGACGAGGACGGAGCGGTGGCATGAAGCCGGAGGCTGCTGTGTGCTTCATTCCTGCTGCCTGTTAGCATTATGCTCGGTGAGTTAATGCTGTGTTTCCAGGTGTGTGTGTGTGTGTGTGTGATATCTGGATCTAATGAGTATAATTGTAGAAGTGTTTCACAGCTCTTTGGCTTCACCTTGTTTGTGTTTTTCAGTGATGGAATTGAAGGACTGAGTGTGGATTTTAGGTTTCCTTAAATTGCACAACTTTTAAATGAACTTTGGTGAAAGTTAGCATTTAGTTTGCGAGCTAGTTGTTCCAGCAGCACTGCAGACGTCAGTGGTACCACGACACACTATCAGAAGTATAAGACGTTGCGTGGTCTCCCTGCAGCTCGTCCTGTCTGTGTGAATCCTGCTTCACCATGATGTGACGATGTGACGATGTGATGAGTCACGTTGTGCTTAAGACAAATTCTGCTGATCGCGTCTTCTGTGGCCATTATATCCAAGTAAAGTGGGTTACCTGATTCACTTTGCACTAATGTGATTTTCAGCCGCTCCGGTAGAAACAAAGACTGTATTGTGCGTGTACTGTATAACAGAGTGAAGGCCCACATGGAGGTGAGGAGCAGGTGCTCCCCTCAGAGACTCCATTAGATTCTATATTTAAACAGCACAGAGAGCTTTACGGGCACTCCACATCCATTTCTCTCACGCCTTTTTGTTGTCAGTGAGCTTTGTTCATTCATTCATCTCACGTCAGAGTGTTTGTGATTGGGAGTTTCAGACTTGAATATAGCATTTGCGCCAAATGTATGGCTCTGATTCATCCTGCTAGAGAAAACAAATGACCATGAATGCATCATTTAAGCCCAAATTTGATAGATATGTTATTTTTTTCACACTATTTGAATATTTGGATCCTCAACCTCTGTAGTCATGCAACTGTCAAGATGACACTCACGCGTCTTTAACGTGGGACTTTTTCCCGTCGCGACCTTGTGAACTGCAGCTTCATGCAGTGTCACGTCTGTGAGTTGGTGGAGAGATGACGGGCTGACAAACGTCTGATGAAACAGATGTGTTAACAGCTGTTTTAGAGCCTTTGCTGGATGAAATGATTTGATATGAAAAGCACACGTTGCGTTCAACCTGCGGACTCTAAAACACAAACCTGTCATGGAGTTGGACTGTGACGTCTGCATGTCAGTGACAGGAACAGCAGTTGTGGTGTTTTTGAAACTTGAAGCTCAGTATGTTTTAGAATTATCAGTAAAATAACAGTTTAATGCCACTAATTATTATTTTACGTCTCGTTGTGATGAACTCGACTCCGTCAGTCTGCACTTTAATGAACTGACTCCACTAATGAAGCCGCACGTTTCACACAAATTCATTTCCTCGCTCGTCTCATGTGGCTGAACACAAACTGTGATGGGGAGTTTCCACCCAGACCTCCTCACTGTGTGTGTGTGTGTGTGTGTGTGTGTGTGTGTGTGTGTGTGTGTGTGTGTGTAATGGTTTAACTGGAGCTGAAGCCGCCACCGCTAGCTCTGTTTTTTCCACAGGGTGCAACTGTAAATCATTTAAACTGCACCTCCTGAAATCCAACTTACATACATGTATAATTGATTTAAGCTGTGAGGAAAAAAAAAAAAACTGTTATAAACTCTTCTCTCAAATTTTTATGACAACCGGAGGAGGAAATGTGTTATTTGAACACTTTGGACAAGTCGTGTGCTGCCGTTTGTCGAGCCGTATAAGTGCTCAGATGGGAGATGTTGTTAGCGTTAGCATTAGCATTTGTGGTGGTTTTCTTTTCTTTTTTCCGGTTGCAAAACAAGTAGAAGAGAAACAAAGACAAAAAGCTCTCATCATTCTGCTGTTTGGGGAAAATGTCATAACTCCAAATGTCAAAGGAGGAACACCGAAACCATGGACCGCACTGACATCACCTGTGTTTTCATCTGACCGCGCTGAAACTTAAAACCGTGTAATGCAAAGTTGAACTGTATGGTGACAAACAGGCCTGATGTGCCTGCATGTGAGCTGCTTCCTACCTGTGTGGAGGTGAGTTTCAGTCCTGACTCAGCGTGTTGTTACTGCAAACACCTGCTGCCTCCAACTGCACACAGTCACTCTGTGTGTGTGTGTGTGTGTGTGTGTGTGTGTGTGTGTGTGTGTGTGTGTGTGTGTGTGTGTGTGTCCTCATTCCCCGGGGGAGTCCTTGGGCGTTTCCTCTTGGCTCAGCTGTGTGTGAATGTGTGTTTGTGTGTGTGTGTTTATGGATGCAAAGCTCGGTGTGTGTTTGACTTCCTCTCTCCGTTCTCTCAGTGAGCCGATGATGTCACCGATCACAGCCTGCAGTTTTGCTAATAACAGCGTTTAATGAAAAACTGTAGAAGCCCAGGTTAAATGGAAATGATTTCAGTGTGTTTTGTTTTCTGTAAATTTCACCTGAAGGTCTAAACGTTTTAGCTCAATCAGCTCGTAGAGGCAGATCAGTGAACTGTCGACGTTCCTGTTGGTGAGAAAGTAGATTTTTGTGTCTCGTTCCCAACTCGTCGGATACTGAAGCTTTCAGAACACGGCCGACCTGATTCACAATCCCAACAATCAGTGTTTAACGAGCTGGGAAACCCAAAACAAATGTATGAAGGTGGAACTAACAAGAGCTTTAATGATAGTAAATATGCTCGTGATGATATTTTTGTAAAATTAAAGGCACTAAATTTAACCTCTGTCTCTCTCTGTGAGGTTTTATCAATAAAAATCCCTTCAGCCTTTTTTTAATTTCCTTTCATTGATACACAAACGTTTCTGCTTCAGCCAAGTGTAACAATGCTAAATAGATATATTTGTATTTATTTCTCTGGACTCCCTAAATGTCCAACAGTTTGGTTTGTGACTTAATACTGTGAGCGTCACATCACATGCTTCATCCTTTTCCTTTCAGTTTGTGCATCTGCCCTTTAAAAGCACAGACAGTTGCATGCAGGCTGCTTATAATAAAGACGTCCTGCTGCCGTCCGTCATGTGTCTCTTGGCAGCTCAGTGGATGTGACGTTTGTTCCGCCCCGCAGAGGATTGTGGGTCAGAAAAGCCAGAAAAAGCAATGCTAACTTTTGAGATGGGATGTGCGGGGACGTGATGTTCTTCAGGCAGATGATAGTACGAGTGTTTGAACTCGGCCCTGAGCTGTGGGAGTCTTGTTGGTATTCTGGGTTTGATTGCATTTGTTTTTGTATTTGCCTGTACATGCACAGTGCTGCTGCTGCTGTTCTGTCTTTAGTTTTCCTTCTATAATCTCGTATTCCTGCATCTGTAATAGAGAAATATATATGCCAGACAGACAGACAGACAGACAGGTGGGCATGTCCAGCATCCAGAGTCACATGACTGAAATCTCCCTCTTCTTTCTTCACCTCCTCTCTTCCTGGTAACCATCTTTTCTCTTTCTTCTGCAGTTCTTTCCCCACTGCTCTGTTTCTCTTCATGCCATTGTCCTCTCTCGGTCTCTCTCATCTCTCTCTCTCTCTCTCTCTTCTCTCTCTCTCTCTCCCTCTCTCTCTCGCGCTCTCTCTCTCTTCTCTCTCTGCTTTGTAGCAGTGTGGAAATCATAACATCAACTCTGTTTCCTTTTTAGGTGCTGGATAGATTCAAACACTCCTCTCTCTCTCTCTCTACTTCTTTTTTTTGATCAATGTCATCTTTCCCCTGCTCGTCATCTCTCTGTCTGTCTGTCTCGCTCTCTCTTCTGTCTGTCTGTCGCTCTCTCTCTTTCTGTCTCTCTGTCTGTCTCTCTCTGTCTGTCTGCTCTGTCTCTCTCTGTCTGTCTGTCTCTCTCTCTCTCTGCCTGTCTCTCTGTCTGTCTCTCTCTCTCTGTCTGTCTCTCTGTCTGTCTCTCTGTCTCTCTCTGTCTGTCTCTCTCTCTGTCTCCCCCTCACCCCTGCCTTCTACTGTATATGGTCATGGAGTCTCAGCCCTGCTGTGTGTGCACAGACGGACTCTCTCGGTCTCTCTGTCGCTGTGGGAGGTGATTTAGAACAGTTGCACACTGAGGCTGCATATTTGTGCATTTTGTGGCCAAAAGTATGTGGACAACCTGAACTTTGTCTTAATTCAAAAGCCATGGGAATTCATCTGCTGCCAGAACAGCCTCAGCTCTCCTCCAGTGTCCACAAGAGCATCAGTGAGGTTCAACACCGATGAGATCTGGTTGGGATCCAGTTCATCCCAAAGGTGTTGGATGAGGGTTGAGGGTCAAATTCTTCCACGCCAAACTGGGAAAAACATTTCTTTACATAGCTGTCTTTGTGCTCGAGGACAAACAGACTGTTGAAATGAAATGGAAGCACAGAAAAGTGTCTGAAATATCAGTTTATGCTCTAGTTTTGATTAGGGGTGGGTATTGGCAAGAACCTCACGATACGATACGTATCACGATACTTTGGTCACGATACGATACGTATCACGATATCACGATATTGCGATATAAATAAAGATGAAAACACAAGTACCTGTATATGTACATCAGATGATATTGATCAGAGGACAAATTGAGTCAAAACTATTTCATTCAAAACAGCCTCTCCATTTTATTAATTCCCTTGAAATTCCCGGGCAGTAATATTCTCTTTGTCCAGCTCGTTGTTCTTGCTATCTCTCTTAACTATGAAGCCAAAGTGCTTCCAAACGTAAACTTTAATTGCGGAGGCGTTGTTAACTTGCCATCCATTTTGCAAAGACCTCAGCCACTCTCTCTACTACAGAAATACACCCACCGCACAGCAGAGTCGCTCTTCGGCGATATATCGATATTTGGAGTTGAAAAATTGATATTGTATTGGGCGGCAAAGTATCGCGATATATTGCTGTATCGATATTTTTGCACCCCTAGTTTTGATATTTGCTTCGACTGGAATTAAGCCCGCTGACACACTGAACTAGGACTGGAGGAGGCGACACAACTGTCGAGCTTCTTGGCTGTCTGGACCCTTAAAGGCCAAAAGAAAGTCATGAAATAGAGACCAGACGTAGGAGCGTCTGCATCGAATGGCCTGATGATGAAATTGAACTGTAGAATCTAACACATAAA
Organism: Sparus aurata; assembly: GCF_900880675.1. Classification (NCBI taxonomy): domain Eukaryota; kingdom Metazoa; phylum Chordata; class Actinopteri; order Spariformes; family Sparidae; genus Sparus; species Sparus aurata. Next base: position 29,973,559 of record NC_044207.1, on the reverse strand, counting down.
CTGACTTCAGTGTCAGTTACTCACATTTTTTCTCAGATTGACGGTCGAGTTATTACATCATCTGGAAGTCATGACATCATCAGTTGCTATAGTGACTTCAGCAGCACCCAGTGTGAGCGCATGAAGGAGAGATTTGTGTGTGTGTGTGTGTGTGTGTGTGTGTGTGTGTGTGTGTGTGTGTGTGTGTGTGTGTGTGTGTGTGTGTGTGTGTGTGTGTGTGTGTGTGTGTGTGTGTGTTTGGTCGGGGGGGTTAAGAGCAGACGAGCTTGACGTCAGAGCAGAGAGTCACACAGAGAGCAGCCTGCAGTGTGTGAACTATATGTGTGATTGTCAATAATTCATAGGAGGGTCAGAGTGAGTTCACACAGCTGCTGCATCAGAACTGCACACTGAGCTTTACTCTGATACTCTGAGATACCTGGAGACGAATCACTCTGAACTCTGCGTCTGGGGTCATTAATACGTTTTAATCTTTCAGAATAATTTAGATTTGATTTGTTGTATTCTGTCGCTGATTGTCTTTCTGAGCTCAGGACAGTTTGTCTGAAAGTGTTTCCTCTTGTAGCTCATGTTTCCAGCAGTATCTTAAATTATATGTTTTTATCTTCCGTCTGGGCCAAACCTTAATTTGGAGTTTGATGTCTGATGTCTCGTGTGTGTGTGTGTTTGTGTGTGTGTGTGTGTCGCCTTCGACAGTCATACTCAGAATTAAATCAAGAATCCATTAAATCCTGCAAACTGTCACAACAAATAACGTGTGTTGTCGTTTCATTTAGTCGACCTGAAGACGTGAGCACGGAGAATACAGGTAGAAATCCAGAAATGTAAAATCTTGATTTCATTTGACAGTGTTGTGTTGCTCCTGAGCAGCCTGACTGACCGCCTGTCTCACTGACTGACTGTTTGACTGACAGACTGACTGCCTGCCCGTCTCGCTGTCTGATTGGACGGCGATTACCAGCAGAGAGCTGCTACAGTATCCAACAGGAGAGCTCGCTGACTGACACGTTCATTTCACTTTGACTCGCTGATAAAAATCCCAATTAAGTGAAGAAGATGGCTGGTAGCCGTGTGTGTGTGTGTGTGTGTGTGTGTGTGTGTGTGTGTGTGTGTGTGTGTGTGTGTGTGTGTGTGTGTGCCACTATAAAAAGTTAAAGACAAGGTCAGGCCTCCCTTGTTTCTCCCTCAGTGTCTCTATTTCTCTTTCAAACTGACTCATTTTGCCAGTTTCTCTCTCTCTCTGCAGGGAGGTTAGCTCCCCTACCAGAGATGCTAATTATTGCCATGTGCTTTGCCTTCACGCTACCAGAATCTCACACACACACACACACACACACACACACACACACACACACACAGCTGAGCTGCCATCGTCACCAGTGACGTCCGTGCCCACAGTGTGTTTCTTGATCCGAGCCAGTTAGTCACATGTATGTGTGTTTAAGACGGATTTGTCAAGTCTGCCGCACGGACAGCTTTCTCCGTGTTCCACAAATCCGCTGCAGATTTAGCGTCACTCAGGTCCGTTTCACTGCGTGAGTCAGGCGACGACGCGCTGCACGCCGACTTCCTCTGCATCTCTAAACTCTTTAAACTCAGTCATCCTCCAGTCACAGAAATACTTCCACAGCTCATTAGTTGTCTGTGTGAAAGAACAACATTTGTCACTTATGAGACAGTTTAAATCCGCCCTTTAAATATCCAGAACAATAATTTAAAGATTTAGTTGGTCTAAAGGTCAACACGTGCAAATAAATACCAACTAATTTACAAATCACACAGATTACAGGCAGATTATCTTCTTTTCTTCTTCTCCTCCTTCCTTTCCTCCTCAGTTTGCCTCCTTATCGTCTGAGCATCTCCCTCTAATACGTCCATCTTTATAGTGTCTCTGCTTCCACCCACCTGCCATCACCGGTTTGAAAGACACGTTATAAACTACATTACCCACGTCACCCCTCTCTCTCTCTCCTCTGCCTTGCTTTCACACTCAACAGTTGTAGAATATGTCTCCTGAACTCCAGTTCCCATGATGCTCCTCTACTCTCCTCTTAAGCTGAGGCCTTATAGAGCTCAACAGTGAGGTTCCGGAGGTGAAAATGCCATTCATATTCTGCATATAGATTTTGATTATTGGCCATAATGTCGTAACCATCCAAAGTAGAGTAACCACGAGATATCAGATTGTCAAACGATGATATATGATCCTGTAGAAGTCACAAGTCCGTATGATATCAATCTTGTTTTGAGAAAAACATGTTTTATTTGTGATGTCATGGAGAAGTACTACACTACCCACAATCCTATAGTGTAACAGCGACGTCTCTGATTGGTGGAGCTCGCTGTTACCATGGAAATGTTTACCAAACCCGCAAATTTCATGTTAGCTAGTTACTTCTAACACTGAACTCTACGATCGTGATTTCACTTTCTGACCTGCTGCGTTCATTTAGTGATGAGGAGAAGAGTTTATTAAGGGTTCGGTAAACATTTCCATGGTAACAGCGAGCTCCACCAATCAGAGACGTCGCTGTTACATTCGCAATGGTTTATGGGATGAGTAGTTCCTTTACTCTTAAGATAATTATGTACACAGTTCACTAGCTTTTTTCTCCGTTTTCCCAAATTTTTTTTGCGCTGAATTAAATGTTTTATGGTCACGATTCATCTCCTAGCTGATTGGCCTAAAACTCTTTATATAAGGATTTTAAGAAACGTCAATGGGGTAAATGAATGGCAAATTCACTCCCAGAACCGGAGCCGTTAAAAAAGTGGGCGGTCACTGTTGAGCTGTATTTCACTCATGAAGTATTTGCCGGTAACGTCTCGTGGTTGTTGTTCTGCTTCGCTGAACGCTCGGTGGGGTTGAATGAATTCAGACTCTGTCGATCAAACTCGAGCACCCAGCTGATGTTTATTTACTCTTCAGTGATTTCTCAAAAAAAAACAAAAAAAAAACCTTCTCTGTAAATGTGATAAACTCCACCCGCCTGGTAAAACACAACAGCAACAGTTGTTCTAAAAGATCTATTGGATTCAGATGTGCTTTGTGCTGCCAGCACATCTGCTGATTGCACTGTAGGGAGGCTCGGTGAGATCAGTCAGCAGGTTCTGAGGTGGTTCTTTGTACCGTGACAGGTGAATTAAGTGCATCTGCAGTACTTTGAGTTTCAAATGTATGCACACACACACACACACACCCACACTGCAGCATCTGTTCCTGGTTGAGTGGAGAAAATGACTAAGCATAATGCGATAAGTCAAACAGCGTTCTCTCTCGCTGCTTTGTGTTTTGTTTTGTTTTTTTGACGGCTTTGCTTGCAGCTTTCTTTCGTGGTGCCGCCTTATTGTTTCTCTGTTGTTTGTTTCGCTTTATTCAGCTGGGAGCTGTTTCATCTACAGATAAAAAAATAAAAAAAACCACAAACTCTGGCCTCAGATATTTGCTTTCCACGCTTGAATATATTAGATAAACTTTGCAGAAAAGTTCTGTGGGCGCTGGAAAAAATGTACATTAATGATGACGGACAAGCTTTGGTCTAAACCGTGACTTTGCAGGCTTTAGTTTTAAATAAACAAAGTTATTCTGAAGAATATAGGAAGTAAATGTCTCTTCTCTCTCTTTTCTCTGGCAGGTGATATCACACAGAAGGGCTATGAGAAGAAGCGATCCAAGCTGATCGGAGCCTTCTTCCCTCAAACACCAGGTAAATCCGACCTTTCATTCAGCGCTTTTAATAAATATGATGCAATGTGTCGTGTTCTCAGAGCAGCTTTTAGAAATATTAAGCATTAAAAATCAAAATGAGAAGAAATTTCCTTAAGAATCTCAAGAAAAGCAGAGTCGAGGCAACGGAAAATGTGACAAAGTTTCTAATAAACAACATAGAAACTAGACTGAGACTGAGTAGAGAGTATACCTCCTTCCCATAACAAACTCATTAAATTATTCCCTGTGTGTGGTTTGTCTCAGTGGTGTTGCCGTACCTCAGTCTTGGCAAACATCCAAGATGTGGGGGATGAACACGAGGGTGTGACGACCTTTTTAACGTTCACATTCTCAGTGAAACTGTCAACAGTCGGACTGTGAAACAAGTTAATCTGGGATGGGAAAATCTGAGTTCTGAGCAGGAATGAACCAAATTGATCTGAAGGCACATTTGATTAAATTTGTGTTCAGATAAAATGCAAAGATGTTTTTTCTCTGTGTGAATGAATCCTAACAGGAGGACTGCAGACTAAAAGAGCCGAACAGGATTCTTTGGTAGAAACTCCCCCGCCTGCGCTCGCTCACTCCGGCTGCTTTGTAAACCTATAAAAGTGTTTAACCAGTGAACAGGACACAGGGAAAAGACACTTTCTACTCTTTGCTAAAAGGCCAGAACAAAGAACATTCAGGAGATTTATGTGTTTGTTTCACACAGAGAGAATGTGTTTTTATGAAGCAGGGACTTGGTTTCACTGCAGGCAGTTGCCCATTTATTTATTTAGATGTTTTTGTCTGATAGATTCCCAATATGTGCTGTCAGGGGTTTTATTTCCCTCCATCTAGTGTATGTGATGATTCTGATCTCGGTACATTTAATAAATCATCACCAGTCGGGTTGTTTTTTTTGTAATGAACCACAGATGGATGTTGTTGAGTTCAACCACAAAGGATCTAAAAGTCCATTTTGCATCAGACTGACTGCTGAGGATGGGACCAGAGCGTCACTGGAGACACACTGGCACTGCCAGAGCTATTACTGGAATACATAGTCTGTGTGTGTGTGTGTGTGTGTGTGTGTGTGTGTGCGTGCATGTGTGGGGTGGGGGTATGTCAGGAAGTGCATTATGGGAAGGAATGAGGGGTGTGGGAAGGAGAAAATGTGTGGTATTCACATCCAGGCCCAGTGGGGGGTCGTCCCCAGTTCGCTATGGGGGGCTGGATGACACACACTCCTCTGCACACACACACACACACACACACACACACACACACACACACACACACACACACACCTAACAACACAATACTCCCTTTCACACACTCACACACACACAGCAGTGTGATGTGTTTCAGCTCTGAGGCCTGTTAATCCGCGCTGCTCGCTCCACAGTCAGGCTGATAACGTTTGATTCAAGCGTTTAAAACTGTTCAAAGAAATGGATTATCCTCATCTATCCAGATTTACATGGTTCCACATTATAGATTAGGCTTCGCTCACTCGATGTAGCGATAGGAAGGAACCTTTTCACCGCCATCTTGGAAGTCATACTTGAGTAAAAGTAAAGATCTCCTGAAAATATTACTTTGGTAAAAGTGAAAGTCACACATAAGATCTACATATCAAAAGTAGAAGTAAAAGATGAGTTATATATCATTGTATGTGCATATGTACAGGTGCTTTTTCAATTAATAAGCAATTGTTTATCGCAACATTGCAACTGTTGTTTATATGTCTTTTGTTAATGGTGAATAAATACTGTGTAGTTCATCCATAAACATTATTCTAATGCTCATTATACAGTCACATCTGATGCACATCGAGACTGTGACTCTTTCTTTCTAAAAACAACATTTTCAAAAACCCTGTCCAGAAGTCGGAAGAACGGAAATAAACCACCCTTCAGTTATTCAACAAATAGTTTCTGAAATCTGTCCCGAGTGTAGCCTCTTCCCAGACAAATCAATCAATTATCCAAATCCATGAGTCCAAATCAAGACACACCTTGTCGGTTGGGTTCGGCATTTCTCGAATTGACAACAACATTCCCAGATAAAGTCCGCCTCTGCTCGGAACACAGACCGGTTGGTTTGCTAAAGTTTTTCATGATATTCCCGGAGGCTAAGTCATCAGGGTAAGGTTGGCAGAATGCAGCTGAACGCTTTTTGAATACCAGAGTCGTTTGATAACTCTCTCAAGATAACAGCGTCATTAACTACACCCAACCCTTAGAGGTCGTTGATGGCTGAGGATCATCCCCAGGTTGTCAAATGCAGATGCTTTGGGTTGGTGGCTCGCCAAGGCTCGGGTTGGCAATCCACCAAAACAGAATGCGGGTGTATGAGAACCTGGGGATGATGCTCAACCATCAACTGTCTTTATCCAGAATCTCTGATGCCCAGGAATGCCCAGATTCCAGTAATGCACCAAACCTGAATGATCAGACCTTACAATAAACCAAACTTCCTCCTCAAAGCCACTCCTCTTTCTGGAATGAAGTTCATCCTGCAGATCCCTCCCTCCCCGAGAGAGAGTTAAACTACTCGAGCCATTTCTTATCTCTCAGTCATCAGACACCTGTTCTCCTCAGAAGGCAACATGGCACAAGGGATTAAACTCGAACGAGCAAGATTCTGCTGCTTGATCTGTCGGGATCTGCTGAATGACCCGGTGACTGTTCCTTGTAGTCACAGTTACTGCATGAGCTGCATCAAGGAGCACTTGGACAAAGAGGATTATGAGGGCATCTACAGCTGCCCTCAGTGTGCACAGACTTTCACACAGAGGCCTGTCCTGATGAGAAATGATATGTTAGCGTTCGTAGTGGAGGAGCTGAAGAAGACGGAAGTCCAAGCTGCTCCTGCTGATCTCTGCTATGCCGGACCGGAAGATGTGGCCTGTGATGTCTGCCGTGGGAAAAAACTGAAAGCCGTCAAGTCCTGTCTGCAGTGTTTCGCTTCTTACTGCGAAGAACACATCCAAACTCACTATGAGGTCGGTCCGTTGAAGAAACACAAGCTGGTGGAAGCATCTGCAAAGATCCAGGAGAGCATCTGCACTCGCCATCAAGAAGTGATGAAGTTGTTCTGCCGCACCGATCAGTGTTGCATCTGCTATCTCTGCTCCAAGGACGACCATAAAGGCCACGACAAAGTCTCAGCTGCCGCGGAAAGGGGTGAGAAGCAGAGAGAGCTCGGACTGACTCGGAAGAAAATCCAGCAGAGGATCCAGGAGAAAGAGAAAGATGTGAGGTTGTTTCTGCAAGAGGAAGATTCTGTCAACCGCTCTGCCGAGAACGCCCTGAAGAACACGGAGAAGATCTTCTTGGAGCTGCTCCGCATCATTGAGGAAAGAGTCGCCGATATCAAGGAGAAGATCAAATCTCGGCAGAAAAGCGAAGCGGGTCGGTTCAGAAAGGTTCGGGAGAAGGTGGAGCAGGAGATCGCCGGGCTGAGGAGGAAAGAAGCCGAGCTGGAGAAGCTCTCACACACAGAGGATCACACTTATTTCCTGTTGAATTATTCCTCACTGACACGTCTCAGTAAATCTCAAGACCCGCCCAGCGTCACGGTCCGCCGCATGCGGCACTTTGAGAAGGTTACGGTGGCGCTGACAGAGGCCAAAGATAAACTGCAGCTGGTTTTTGGGGACGAATGTGCAAATATCTTAAGGACGATAACCGGAACTGATCTTACACCATCAAATCCCTTCAGAGAGCCCACGACCAGGCCTGACTTCTTACAGTACGCACGACAGATCACACTGGATGAAAACACCGCAAACACACATCTGTTGTTATCGAAGGAGAACAGAAAGGTGGCGTTCACGAGTAACGAACAGGAATATGCTGGTCATCCAGAAAGGTTTGCGTTCTCCTGGCAGGTCCTGAGTAGAGAGAGTCTGACAGATCGCTGTTACTGGGAGGTGGAGCGCAGCGGGAAAGGAGTTCTGGTCGCGGTCGCATACAAGACCATCAGCAGAGCAGGGAACTTCAGACAAGGTGTGTTTGGACTCAATGAAAACTCATGGGCCTTGGATTGTTTCCAGAACTCCTGTGAGTTCAGACACAACAACAAGAAAACCTCCATCCCAGGCATGTGGTCCTCCAGAGTCGGAGTGTTCCTGGATCACAGTGCAGGTATTCTGTCCTTCTACAGCGTCTCTGAAACCATGACTCTCCTCCACAGAGTCCAGACCACATTCACTCAGCCTCTCTATGCTGGACTCTGGCTGTCGGATGGAGCTTCTGCTTTGTTGAGCAAGCTGAGGTAGACAGGAGTCACAATCACACAGGGATGAAGTCTTGTGACAACTTTGACAAGGATTTTAAACTTAAAAGGACGAGATCGTCCAAAAAAAAAGAGAATTCAGTGACCCTATGTGGATGGAAAGTTTGATATAGTTTATATTTCTGGAGCTTCACAGGAAAACAGTGTCGCAGCATTTTCCTAAACAACTGAAGTGGCTGTGTGTGTAAAGTAAACTGCGTAAGAAACAGTGCTTGAAACCGTGTTTGACTATTGGTGGAGGTCTGACCACGCTAATCACTGTTGACGTAAACAGTCAGTGTATCACATGTTATGAAGTCACTGTATTTTTTTGTCTATAAACCGTCTTCTGTTTGGTAGCTGTTAAACTGTAAAATATCATGTTCCATTACTTAACTAACAGGAATTTACCTTTTGAAGTAGATTGATATAAAAGACTCTGTGTTTGTTATCTTCTGTCTGTAGTTTGAGGATATCTACATGTCAACACTTTTATTTTATGGATCTGATATTTTTATGAATAATTCTTGAGACTTGTGCACTTTGGTAGTAATTATTAGCAACTTTCTTGCATTTGAAGTCATGTTAAAAGTTCATTCATTCAAGTTTTACGTTAAGATGAACTGTAAATGTATATATATTTTATAATGTCTGCTGTGTGGCGACTGAGAGCCTTCCTCTCTTACTTACATAAGTATCCAATAGGAATTCATTCACTGGCATTTTCGCTGTAATTGGTCCAGAACCTAATTGCGAGCTTCTTTCCTGGAAACTGGATCAGAATTTACATTTACAGCCTGTTTCACAGACTTCTGAGTCCAACTCAAGTCTGCTGATAATGGCAGAACTGTTCCCTTGATGTTTTAATACCCACATTTTGAACCTCAGCTGTATAAAAGCCACTTCCTCGTGCCACATTCTGGTTGATTTTGATTGACAAGCGTGCGTTCAGAATCGATGGCACTCCTGCGCGGTGGCTTGATGATGCTCACCGAGTTGGCACTAACGCTGTGACTCATCATTCTTATCGAACAGGAAAAGAAAAGAACACAAACTGTGCGACCAGCTGGTGACACAGGTCATCATCACCGCATAAACATCGCGGCTCACTTCTGAAGTCACCGGAGCGATGAAACAATCCGTGTGAAAGAATTAAAATGACACTCGGCCTCAAGTGCCTTAACCAGTCTTATGAGTTACCTGTGAATGCAGCTGATGTTTCCAGATCCACAGTTTGTTTGTGATCATGAGACCGATGAGTCGATCTTTAACCTTGAACTACGTCTTGCTGCCCAGATGAGATCGACCGTCTCTTTCACTGTGCCGCGTTTCTCCCCTCTGAGAGCGCTTGTTCATCTCTTATTCAACAGAGGCTGCGAGCCGCGTGGTGCGAACTCCTCGTATGATTAATTCAGGCCTTTGTTAGCTTTTCTTTGATGTGGGAACACTCTGCAGACCTTCAGCTATACACCGAGAACAGTGGAGACTCTGGAGATTTTCACGTTCTTACAGCTACATCCATACTGTCATCACCCTGAGGATGTTTATTTTCTAATTGTCAGATTTGTATCTTTTTCGCTCGCCTGCATAAACTTCTGTACATTTGTTAACCTCTTTCTGTCTTAAGATGAATGTTTTGTGAAGATTTAATGTGAGCATGTGTTTTTATATGCTGTGTAAACTACCCAATCGTCTCACTTGAGTCAAAGGAAAGAAATCGTATCAGACTTTGGTGACAGAGTCATCCATGTGGACAGTACTTGAGAAAATGTCTTAAAGTATCTGCTTTTAAATGTACTTTACCCTCTGAGTCCCAAGCCCACCAGCGGGCTCAAAATACCACTTATTTTTAAATGAAACAGGCCGGAGAAGACGGGAGAATTTCATGACATGTCATCAACCTCGCATTGATTGCCATGTCTTCTTTGAAAATTTGCAGAAATTAAACCGTTTACTCTATCTAAATTCTGTAAAAAACAAATAATTCTACGCTTCTTACTGCTTTCGGGAAGCCCTGAATGACGGACATACGCCGAGTATACACGCCTCAAGAATTCTTTGAATTTTACGTCATATGGCATTGTCTTGCAGGCGTAACATTTCTGCTCAGAGCCGCTCAGCACCAACGAGGAGGCTCTATATGCCTGCTCTCAGTGCCTTACAAAACTTGTTTCAGGTCAAATTTAACAACTTATTTTTCCTTTGTTCCTTAGGCCTGGGAGTACCTGAAAATGTGGTGTATACACTAATTCCTTATTTTTTCAATTTTTAAGAAAGATAATATCACAGAAATTCAATTTCCGTTTTTCTTTTTTCTAATGATTTGTAGCTTTTAAATTCTGGTACACTGCATGAAGACATGATTGGGTTACATCAGCCTATAGCCACTGTTGTCCTGAATCTATAGAGGTGCAGCAAAATGAGACCACAGTGAGTAAAAAGGTGACAGAAGCAAAAAATGGCCAGAAACTGCTTGGGATTCTGAGGGTTAAGCATCAACAGAAGTAAAAGCAACTTATACGTATTTACTACTTTGGCTCAGATGCAACATGCAATAAAGTTTCTTCTTATTTGTGTTAAATATTGTATTTTCTTTGAGTGCAGTAACCCGTCTGGGAGCTGCAGTCTGTGTTGTTTTGTGTTACTTTAGGTGGTGTTGGTCGCTGTCAGTGTTCATCCATCAGTTTGTTAGCGTCTTCCTACCTGCAGTGTTTGACAGAAGGTGGATGAATGAGACGCCTGCATTGATTTCCTTTAAGGTTTCGCTGTCTGTGCGGTCTCCTCCCGTCCGGGTCCGTGCTGGTTGTATCAGGTGGATGGAGTGTTTCTGGGGATTAACATGCTGTCAGATGGATGATTTATCTGTCACATCTCAGCTACCTGCTCTTAATTCCCAGCAGTCGCAGTATTGGTATGTTAGAAACCTCGCCCCTTCTGACACCGAGGAATTTAAAGACAAACAATTACGAATACTTCCAGGCATGAAGCAAGTGTGCTCACATGAAGAGTTCATGCAGGAAGCCGTGCAGGTGCACCACTGGAAGATTTATGAGTCGATATGCCTTGAAACACGATGACTCAACAACTCGTCTGTTCACTGGATTTTTCATTTTAATTTTTTAGTTTAGTCTGGCTGTCTGTACTCTTTCTGTTCTGTCAGATACAGCAGCCAGGTCACTTTCCCCTGTGGGACCGAGGTTTGCACGAGAAGTGATTTGTTTTTCAGATGTCAGACACTTTATTTGTCATTGTGGTCGAACAATTACACTTCGTTTGGTAGCTCTCAGAGACCAGAAGCAATAAAGATACCTGAATCTGACCAAACAACGTCAGTTTGACAAGATTTGATGTTATATAAAGTTAATAACAGTCCAAAAGTCGAAATAAGTGAACTGTTTGCCATCAAGCTTTATTTTGAAAGTCTCAGCGGATGTTGCATATCACATGAGAACCTACAGGAGGAGGTGATATCAATTTATCATCGATTATCTTCTTAATTACATTTCAGTGAATATCAGTGATTATTATACAAGTGTATTTCACTGTCATACTTTTTGAAGAGGTTTGTTAAATTAGAGATAATTTCATCAGTAGACATTGTTTTATTAGATTGTGTCTTTTCTCTAATAAAGAAGTAGAATAAGAGGATTAGAGGAAGAATACAGTGTCGTCGGGGTTGAAGTGACGTGACCTACAAAACATTACTTGACAGTTGCTTCAGACTCGGTCACGTGTCTGATATGAAGGTTATTGCACCTTCGATATTTGTACCAACTGGCGAGGCCGTGCGTCCAACACTTCCATCCCTAGAAACTTCAAACCAATTCAACCAATTCTACATTTTTTCTAAAACTGAGTAAATGAACAAACAGATGAATAAAAGAGAGCTACCTGCAGACAAGAGAAATTGAGTCAGAAGTGAGGAGAGGGAAAGAAAAGATTTTTAAGAGCGAGTAGAAGGAGTCAGGAGGGGAGAATCCATCACAGACTCCCCAGAGGAAACAGGAAAGCGAGGTATTTCCCAGACCTGTCATTTATTTCCCGCGCTGGGCTGGCGGTCTTTATATGGTCGGCTAATCAACTTTTAGCTTTTTCTCCTGAGCGGCGGCGGCGATGCTCCGAGCTGCACTGAGAGCTCTAATGAAGACAGACGAGGGTGGAAGTGTGAAGCCGAGATGGATTCTCGTAGATCAGCGGCTGTGGAGCGGCCCGAGCTGTCAGCGTCGGGGTGGTTGTTATCATCAGACGTATTGATCGCTGTGTGGGGAGGTTGTTTTCTTTGTGTTCGTGCAGACGTACGTGTGTGTCTGCATCTACATCACGTGGCCGGTTTCATCCAGAGAAATCTCTCTTTAGATCTTTGTGGTTATTTTCTGTTGTATATTTATTATTAAATCCACATATGTCTTATCTTATAGCAGTTTATTGTTCTTAGTTTCGTGACTACGGCTTTTTTTCTGTCTTTGGTAACACTTTATAACAACCATCACACTTAAAGTCAATCCATCTTTAAATAAAGGTTATTTCACTCTTTATTTGCACTTTATAAACATCAGTTTTAACTTTATAAAAGCCATCCAGATGTTTATAGATGAACTACCAAGTATTTATTAAGTATTATAGGCATCAGTTGCAACTTTACAATACACAATCGTGAGAAACATGGTTTTCATTGTTTGTTAACAGTGAAATAACTGTTAATTAACATTTAATTGATATAAACTCATCATTTATCAATAATGGTTGACTTTCTCTTCTATCGTCTGTTTTTATCTGTTAAGAAAAAGTAAGTTTAGTTTAGTTTTCCTGTCGGTAGAAACTGTAAAACAAGAAACAACCTCAACATCACAACAGTCACAGTCAGATACACTCACTGACCGACAAAGTGCCAACAGCAGCATTAAATAATGTGAATACACATAAACAAATATACAGAAGGCTGTGTTCATCAGCGCTGTGCTGGAGAAGCTTTGTGGTTGTTTCCTGTGGTTGCTGCAGTTTGATTTCCTTGACAGGATGTGAACATGATGACTCTGTTTTGTTGCTGAGTCAGTGTTTGGTTGTATTGTGGCACAGCAGAGGTGAAGTACTGCACTGATCCTCCAACACACAGCTTGTTCTGTCTTTACATTTTGAAAAAGTTGGCACCATTAAAAGGAAGCTGAATTGGCTACTGAAGACCTGCTACACTCAAGACAACATGTCAGAGATGGTTTGTAGTTGTTAATGTGGAAAATGGTAAAATGCCAAACCTGCAGCCAGACTACAAAAACAAACCTCCTGTTGTTTCTGAGCACTGATTCTGATTTAAGATTCACTTTATCGTCGTCTTCCTGAATATTTATAGACATAAAATGACACAAAAGAACGTTTCTGCCAGCTCCGATATGTATCAGTGCCTTCAACTGTAATAAATACTTGTATAAAAATTAAAAAAACAAGCTAAAACACATTTAGAAAAGAAGAAAGATGACTGACAAACGTGTTCAACACAAGAGACACAGTTTTGTAGGTAGATTTGTAAATCTGAGCCCCTGTGTTCCAGGAATGGATCCGTCCACGGGCCAGGAGAGGAGAACCCCGGTCACCCCGTCCTCATCGTCCCGCTACCACCGCCGACGGTCCTCCGGCTCCAGAGACGAACGTTACCGATCAGGTAAGAGACACACCTGGGGGGGGCGTGTCCTCGACGACACACCTGTGGGACATTTAGTCTCTGGTCCTGCTGTCTGTCGCTCACACAGACCAGGTGAGCTACGTGTGATCAGCACTGAGGTGACGTCACTGACCACCAGGGGAGCGATAACGTCTGACACACGAGCTCATCTCTATGTTAATTAGCTTCATTAATCACCTCATTAGCATACTGTGCTGTGGGTGATAACTTCATCAGGACATGATAATATTTTTAATTTGACTCCACAGGTTCCTCTGGTGAAGGTGATGATAATAATAATGTCCGAGTCTTTTCTGCATTCATTAGCATTTTAATAATGAAACATGTGTCAGCTGTAACTCATGTTCATGTTAATATCACCCGTGTGTCATGTGTAGATAGAATCACTGTATATGTATTAACTGACTTAAAGGGGCACTGCACCAATTTATCACATCAGAAACTGTTTACTCGTCACCTGAAGTCGGCAGGTTAATGGTTGTTTTTGCGTCTTGTGATGTTGTTTCTTCAAAGTTTCTTCAAAAGCTTCACATCCCTGAAATCTGTACAAACTAGGCTAAAAGTCTTTAAGTCAATAAACAATCCTGAATTATAAAAGTATCAAAATTATGTCATAAAATGAATACAAATATAAAAATATGATGTTTTTTCCTCAGATTTTACTGAATCAAAACCCAAAACATATCGATCATAAAGATGTCTAAATGTAGAAACAAAAATATTTTTTACACGTATTTGAACTTATGCACAGAGATTTACAAAATACACAACGCTCACAAGTTCTATTTTCTCTCAAACTACAACATACATCACGTAGCGTAATGGAGTCTGAATGTCCTGCAGCAGAAACAATGAACGCTGTAGTTATTATGCCGTTTATTTTAGATGTAGTTAAACAGAATCACGTAGACACAGACTTCCTGTGGCCGTCCTTCGACGTCACAGCTAGATTTTGTTCCATACGTTCCGTGATGTCATCACGCACATACAACGTGATTGGGCGGGAGACAAATCTTTGCTTCCTGCTGCAAAAAAAGATTGAATGATTAAGTTATTATGTTTTTTTTATTTTAAAATGGATTTTAAAATGTAAACAACGACCTGCAGGAGGTCTGTTTCCAGAGGGTTATCTTTAGAGCGCCCCCTGTTGGACAAACTCTGTAATGAAACTGTTTCTAAAAAATGATCTCAAGTCTAGTTGGGCACTTTTTGTTCTTGCACATCAGGCCGGTAGATTTATTGGCCTGGCTCGAGTCCCCTGATCCTTTTTGGGTTCTATTTGTGTGGATGAGATGTAAGTTTTGGACCTGTGGACACTCTGAGGACTGTTATTCTGAGGCCTGCTTGGTATTCTCAGCCTTTCCCTGCAGAACCGGGCCGCAGCAAATCCGGAGTTTGGCACAGATGAGTGGAAAAAGCTCCTGACGAACCTGTCGCAGCTCTTACAACACGCATTGTTTGGTCTTTGTTCCATCTGGTGTCCGATAAAGATTAATGCAGGATTAACGAGAGGATTTTAACTTGGGTATGTTCTTTTCAGTGGCGTCTAATTTGAAAATGAGAGACGCAGTCGTCCAATAAGAGGACGAGAGAAGAACCTGACTTCCTTTATTATCACATTCCAACACGCTGCAGGAGAGTTTGAGTTTGTTTGACTTCGATCTGACAGAAAATAAATCCTGTGAAAGAGAGAAAAAAAAAATAAAGCTTTTAACCCATTAAATTGAAAAAGAAACGCCGTGTGAGCGCCTTCAAACAGCACACACACTCACTTTCACACACTTCGCAGTCACACTCGGTCGACCGTGAGACAATAAACGTGCACTTGAGATTTAAATTACCTCCGTTCCCCTACATAAGCACACGCACAAGCCAAACAAACGTACATCTGTGAGGCCCATTCACCCTGACAAATGTCTTACTTATGTCATTATCGTGGCCGACAGCCTGCATCGTTAGGCGCTGTGTGTTTGCCTTCTGCCAGCAATGGACACCGTTCAAACAAACCCAGCTGCGGCTGTATCGCGCCCCTTTATCTCGCGCTTTAGAAACACTCATTTGCTAAAAACGTCTTCAGCCGACACTCCCTGAACTCAATCCAGTCGGAGAGAAACCACAGGGGGCCTCACGGGAGCTGCTGTCAGGCGTTGGGAACGTTTGCGTCGATGAAGCGAACGTGAAGAAGTGGGAACACGGCGCTCATTGTAACGAGAACACTGCAGCACAAACACAGCTGATGGTCCTGCTGCTGTGTTTCCTTCTCTGCCTGCTGGTGCTCTGGCTGGACGAAGCTCAGATTTCTCTCGTATTTAACACACTTACGCCGCAGTGTTTACTCTGGACTGCACGGACATTATCGGCGCCTGAAGCGTCGACTGCTTTCTTCTGCTATTCGCTCTTCCCTGCCATGTTTATAGAGTAAGCAGAGGAGGACGAAGGACTCAACAAACTGCAATAAAAATCCCACTGAGATAGAAGTAAAAGAGGATTTATGAGCGAGATGTTCAGTCTTTAAAGGAAAACTTTGTCCTTACTGCTCAACCGCATGCTGACGGAGAGGCAGGTGAAGTTTTAGAGTCCAGACAATGTAAAATGGCTTCATAAACGTAAAAGACGTAATCCAGTCTTCTCAAATCTTCAAAACCAAATATTCACTTCCAGTAGTTTGCTTCAGGTTGCCGGGCAGAGTTCACGGCCCCTCCGAGATAAATCTGAGGTGTTGTGAGGTGATTTATGAGAGAGAGAGAAATATCTGTCTGCCTGTCTTTGGACTTTTCTCAAACCTTTTGTTCTTCAAGAAATATTAAATAATTTGACGTCCCATAAAAAGTTATTTTAATGAAACTGTCTCAGAGGTTAAGAAGTAAACATCTGGTTGTATTCAGATAAAAATCTGTCTGATCACAACCAGACAGCGTCTCGTTCTGAGGGTTACAAAGGTTTTTATATATGATAACATGTTTTATATGATCTGTTCATCGCGTGCTCGCTTCCATAAAACCTTAACTTGAAGAGTAACCAGTTTACAGACAGCTGACTGTGACTGTCAGATCGATGTCGAGGAGCAAGAAGTTCAATATATTCTTTTAAAATATGGAATAACTGTACTTGAGTGAATGTATTCAGTTGCTTTCCACCACTGAATTAATGTCTTTTGAATATTTTAAAATGTGTTTTAGAGCTCAAATGTTTCTTATTTTCTGCCTGTTTGTATTTTCATGTTGTGTGACCAACATTAAAAGACCTCAGCAGTGTGCTTTACTACATTTTGGGGGATGCAATGTTTTAAATGTGTATTTCCTGTCCTTTATGCAGGTCAGTACAGGTTATTACAGTTAATCTCACAGCAGATGCAGACACGAAGGTTTTCAATCTCACACAAATGTTCTGGAGGAAAACTTTCTTCCTCTGACGGCAACTTAAGAATTGCCAACACTAACATAACGTATAAAAACTCTCAGCTATGGATTCATTTTTATTAAAACAAAGGTTGTCACTGTCAGAATGTAACTAAATGTTGGTCAGAGTTAAACCTCCCCTGTGTGTGTCTGCAGATGTGCACACTGAGGCGGTGCAGGCAGCCCTCGCCAAGCACAAAGAGAGGAAGATGGCCGTGCCGATGCCTTCGAAGCGACGGTCGCTGGTGGTCCAGACCTCGATGGATGCTTACACACCTCCAGGTAAGGAAAACACAGTTACAGCTACACTCAGAGGCCACGTTGATGTCGTTCCTGAGTGTCGTGGTCATGAGGAGGTGTACTCGGTCCTTCAGTGGTGTTTGGGTCGCTGGTTTGTGACGGGTTGCTTCCTCGTAAAGGTCAGAACCCAGAAGAATCAAACAGCAGGATTCCTTCTTGTCACTAGATTCAGCAGTCACATTTTAACATCCCAACCCTCCCGCCAGCTCCTCTGACATCTGTGATCAACATTTGGTGCACGTCTACGACGGATTTCACTCGTCTTTAAATGTCCACTGGATTCATCCTCCGGTCGATTTTCATCCCTGTAGCGTGCGGAGCAGGATGCGTCCCCGGGCGCGTGGCGAGGGCAGTCATCCGTGTCTTTTATGGCGCCGGTGTCAGTTAACGAGGGTGTTAATGAGGCCATTATTTCTCTGGCCGCAGGGTCGAGCTTCACAGAGATCCGCTGAACGAGGCGTGATTTAGACCAACAGCCGCAGATTGAATACAAGGAGATTTTATTGGGTCAGAGCAGATGGAACAAACACGGCTTCCTCGTGATGTTTGACAAACTGTAAGATTTTCTCACGAAGGCGTCCAAGTTATGATTCTGTTCTCCATCAGCGGCTGTCATCCCTCCATCTTACCTCTTCCTCCATCCATCCATCCTTTCTTTTTTTGTCTCCAACCCAACCAAAACTAGATGGAGATGAATGTGCTCAAATGTCTACTTACATTTACTCAAGTACTACAACTCTGAGGTACTTGTGCTCGAGTATTTCTATTTTCTGACTTTTTGCTTCCACACCACAACATGTCAGAGGTAATATTGCATCCGAAACATGTTGAATATAGGATTTAATAATCAGTTGACCCGTAGAGTGTGCAGCAAAAGTACTTAAGTAAGTAATCTAGAGTAAAAATACGAATATCGTATAAAAACATTACTTTGGAGAAAGTGAAAGTCACCCATATGGAAGTAACTGATATGAAGTGTATCAAAAGTAATTTTATGGCAATAAATACTTGAGTAAAAGTAAAATCACATATTTCTTTAAATGTCCTGAAATCACGTGTCAGCCGATTATCAGTCCATCATGAGATCAATATTCAGAAGTAGTGGAATTTGTTTTTAATCCCATAATTAAATGAACAAGTCATTTAAAATGTTGATGCAGTCAGCAATGTGTAAAGTAACTAGTAACTAGAGTTATTAGTTGAATGTATAAATACATAGATAGAAATATAAAGCAGCAGAAAAGGAAAATAATGAATTAAATTAAGTCAAAATATTCATAATTCACACAAATGTCTCACACACAAACACATTCGTTGACACAGATTCATACAGCGATCAACAACATCCAACATAAATGTTCACACACACACACACACACACACACACACACACACACACACCTCATACCTCCACACGACATCCATACACAGCTTGTTTGTGTACTGTGGAGGCAAATACACAGAAGTACTGCGTGTACAAACACACACTCGTACACAGTATTCACACAAGTTCTGTTTTTATTTTTGCCACATTACACAAAGCACGGCACACAAGCTGCCTCCACACACACACACACACACACACACACACACACACACACACACACACACACACACACACACACACACACACACACACACACACGCGCGGTCCATCTCGCAGATTTAGAAAGCGTGTGTCCTCGGGGAGCTGCTGTAAAAAGCAGACACACGCACAAACACACACACAGACACACATACACAGACACACACACACACACACACACACACACACACACACACACATACACACACACACACACACACACACACACACACACACACACACACACACACACAGTGGGCTGTCTGGCAGCCAGTGAGGTTCAGTCGAGGACAGCGAGGTCGCGTGTTGCCGAGCAGCGCGTGGCGGCGTGCAGAGCGAGGACTCTTCATTTGGCTTCTGAGTGATTTTTTCACAGCTGCATTTTGTAAATTTTCTCACCACATCATCAGAATATATTCCAGCTTTACGAAGAGGCCGCTCTCTCGTTCCTCTCTGTGTGTTTGTTGTGTGTCTGTTTGTCGCCCGGCAGCGTCTTCCTGTTTTGTCAACATGTTGGTGTCTGGTCGTGGGGAGTCTCCTCGGGGTCCTGCTGACACCGAGACGTTGACTTGCCATTTAAGCGTGTCAGCAGAGCGCCGCGGTGGTTCACATGTTGCCACCGCAAAACTGGAAATGTCACAACAAACCATAAATGTCACATCTTAAAGTTTACAGAGACCAAACAGGGAATGTAAAAAGTTACTCCCTCGATTTAAAGATTATTAAACTGATTGATTATTTAAAGGGGGAGGGGCTAAGGGAGACAAAATTAGCCAAGTTTTGACCTCATTTAAAGATGTGAAATTTAAGATTACCGAGTGAAAACAACTGGACCTTTTGTTATACTGTTGAGTTGTGAACTTACATCATCCACGATGTTTCCACAAGTTTAGTGAAGCTAACGGACTGAACTTTTCCTCGCCTGTGAACATTTCTTCCTGATTGTCCTCACAGAGATTTGGATCAGCGATGGCGGCTGTTGGACGTTGGAGAAATTTGACTACAGGATCGTTTGTTGATTATTTGTCGGATTACTTGACAGACATGGAGGGTGTGTGTGCGTGTGTGTGTGTTTGAAGTCAGGTCAACTCTCACACCCCTTTCCGACCGAAGTGAACCGAGTGCTGGTTCTGGGCTGGTGCTGGTGCTGGTTCCAACCCTTTGCTTTTCCCCCAAGAGCCACCGTTTAGTCACATCATTTAGTCTCTGTGGACGTCTCCACTAACCCTACCATTGCCAGGAAATCATTTAAATATGTTGTTTATTCTCCCGTGGATCAGCCAGAACAGTTGGTGCCGGGTCACGATAACTCGGCTCTGAGCCCCTGACGTAAAGCAGTTCTTTGTTCTGGACCAGCAAAGTGTTGGTGCTGCTCTGAACCAGCAGCTGAACCACCTCGGTTGAGAAAGCAGTATCACTGGACTCAGCACTCAGCAGAGACTCTGGTTCTGGTTCTGGTTCTCTCTCTCCTCTCTGTAACTTTACATTCATGAAGTAGATTACATTTCCCCTCCAGCTCCAGTCAGCAGTCAGAACAGAAACACCCGACAATGGAGGTGAGAGTGAAGATAAATCCGCTTTTTAATCCCAAAGCGGCTTCGGATCAGAGCCGAATGCGATGAGACTCTGGGTGTTTACTCCTCCAGAACCTCTGGATCTGACTCAGACTGTATCTTGTATGTTTAGTTGCAACCAGAGTCAAAAATTTCATCTCCATCTAACTCATATTTAGTCACGAGAAATATACCTGCTTCTTTTTGTTTGGGTGATTTTTGTCGACGGTTATTGTGTGTCTGCACAATGCCCACAGGAACACAGCACCTGTGTGTGTGTGTGTGTGTGTGTGTGTGTGTGTGTGTGTGTGTGTGTGAGAACTGGGTCAGCTGCTGTTGTTATTCGCATCACCACTATTAGTCTCGTAGCCAAAGGCGTTATGGAAATCACATGCAAAACACACACACACACACACACACACACACACACACACACACACAGTTTAGCCTTCACAACTAAACCTCACTCCGGCCTCCCCGCGGCGACTCTGAACAGATGGCAGCTGAAATCTTTCCAGCCTGCAGATGATAAACGGCGACGTATATAGATCGGATCTTTCCGTCTGTCTCTAAATATAACTCGTTAGAAACCAATCAGGATCAGATTGAACCTGACTTGTGTTTGTTTCCCCTTGATACTGAGAGATGTTTCCATAGTCCACAGTTTTTAAATGTTATTGTGCTCTGTTTCGTTTCATCCTCCTCTTCTATCCACCGTCTGTTCCTCCTCCTCAGACACCTCCTCGGGCTCAGAGGGCGAGGGGCAGGGCGACGGCGATGAAGAGGAAGGCGGAGACGGCGAAGAAGAGGACGGAGGAGGTGGCGGAGGAACCTCGTCCAGCCGGGAGGGGAGCATCAGCATGGAGCACTGGATCAGCCGGGCCATCCACGGCACCTCCTCCACCACCACCACCACCTCCTCCACGGCCTCCTCCTCCTCTTCCTCCACGCGCAGCGGGGGGAGCGGGGCGGCCGGCGGCAGGCTGGCCGACGTCCTGGCGCAACACGTCCACATCTCCGCCCACCACAACCGCCACCACCATCACCACCACCACCACCGGCACCACCACAAGACAGGTGAGAGGTTCAACCGACACCTTTAGCCGGATCTAAAGTCGAGCACAGACTCCACCTCAAATCTAGACACCTCAAGCAAACTCCAGATACCTTCAGCAACACGCACAAGCTGTTATCTGCATCCTGACATCTTTATGTCATGAGCCAAGGTTCAGTACAAGCCAGAATAGAGGTGTCACCGAGACTTTTTGACCTGTTATTAAAGGTGTTAGGTAATAAGGTGGTAACATCACGCTGAACGGTGGACTTAACTATCCCAGATAACCTCAGGTTGCAGCTCGTGGTTACTGTGAGTCTGTATGTTGTGTTTCCTGCCACAGAAGAGAAATAAAAAGCTTGATGCAGCGTTATGACCGTATTTCATCTTCACAGCAGAGTCGGTCTGCAGGTGCAAGCCCGACTGAAGCAGGCCTGAATTAAAATGGCATGAAAACAATTGCTTGAAAGGTAACATGAAATCATGTCATAAGGCTTCGCTACAAACGTGTGATGTGGCCACATTGACCGCCAATGTGTTGATGAAGTTTAGGACACATTTAGGAAAAAAAGCTTCAGCCAAGTCTTGAATCCAAATCCAGACCTCTTTTTTTACTTTTAGCAACTTTAGACAACCTTGGTAACTTTAAACAACTTTCTGAATCATAAACCAGGATTCGTAAAGTCGTTATGGTTCAGCAGCACGTGACTGATCCATGACAGAAGTGACGCAGGATATAACGTGATAGGAGAGGATTTGTTTACTTCCAGAATGGATGTTTGCAAGAAACCAGCAGACAAAAGCTGCAGAAGAACTAATTTGAAGTCAGAATCAGTCCGGACGCTCGGTCTTTAGTCGACTCTGAGACCCTGAGTCGAGTACAGACACTCGTGAAACACATCTGTTCTGAATAAACTGCAGACTGAACTGCATCTCATGAGATCACATCTCATGAAATGTCACCTTTAGCTTCTTAATTAGCTGATTAAAGGTGTTCAGATTGTGTTTTACGGGACGGCCGGCTTGTTTCATCCAGCAGGACGACATGAAGGTGACGGGGTTTTTTAATACGATGCAGCTTTCATGCTAATTTAAACTTCAGCTTCAATCCCAGAAGGCAAAGAAAGTTTATTTATGGCACAATTCAAACACGGAGGCAGCTTCAAAGTGCTTTACACAAACTTAGATAACAAAAGAATCGGACAGCTCAGATTTAAACAGAAGTGCTCCACATAGAAGATGATATAGATATAGATGATCGATCAAAGTCTGAATATCCATCGTGAAGTGTGATCAGGTGATTACGTTTTATTTAAAGTTCTGTTACACAACAAATATCGTGAAATATTCGATTTAATTTCATCCAACTTTTAGCTTTCTAAGAAACAGGATAGAGATAACTAATTAAACTTAAAGTTTTGCTGAAGACCTGAATCCTCTCAGGATGTTTTGAATCCCAGTTTGGGAACGACGAGGCTGAAAACTTCAAAGCTCGCTCTGATTCGGTCTTTAAATAAAACGACGGCCCCGGAGTTTATTTAGTCGCAGGTGAAGTTAGTTTGCTGTTGAGGTTTCTAATAAAAGTGTGTTTGGCTGGGAGGACTGTGTGTGTGTGTGTGTGTGTGTGTGTGTGAGTCTTTGAACTCTAAACGTGTGAACTGGAGACGTCAGCTGGTTAAATGTGTTCAGTCGGAGGTCGTTTCCTGGTGTTCCGGGTGTGAATGCAGGTTTTTACAGTTCCTCTGCTTCCTGTATGAACTGTAGTCTGTGTTCGTTATCTGTCCTGCTGTCAGCATTTACTCCACCAACACAAAGTTAACTTCACTCTGTGCTGCTGCTCCAGTTTTAAAGATTTTATTTGAAAAGAAAACTATAAAGACGTCCAGACTAGAGGACAGATTGTGAGCTCCTCATCAGACTCGCCGCAGCAGCAGGGTGGAGGTTCCTTCAGCTGGTTCAGAACCTGCAGCACACACTTAAAAGTGGAAAAACTGCCCGGCTGCTGTGCTTTTTTTTCCCGCTATCAGCTGAGGCGGCGTCGTGTCTAAACGCTCTGTCGGCGACAGGTTTTGTTTTCATGCTGGCTCTGTTGGTATCCAGCTCTGAAGATAATGCATGGACGGACACAGAGAGGCGCCCCCGCCAGCTCCGCCCGGCCGGCGTTCAGCTCCTCCACTGCTCACATGTGACGGGAGAGGGTCTGTGCACGCCGCTGGTTAGCTAGTCTGTGTGTGCGGGCGTGTTTCCACCGTGATTTCCTGTGTCATCGTTCCCCCGCGGCTTCAAATTAGCAAAGTCAGAAAGACGTCTCAGAGGGCGCAGCCGCCCGGAGGTGTGTGGTTAGAACAGCACTCAGTCTGCTTCCAAGAATAAAATGGGGAAGATGGTGAAGATACAGGAGAAACACCTGCGTCTGAATAATTTATCGGTCAGAGGCGGAATTAATGCAGAAGAAATAAACAGCAGGAGAACATTTAAGAGCGCCTCCTGATGTGAGAACCGTCCGTCTGCGTCTGGAAATAAATCCAACGTGACTACAGCTAGTTCTGGTTCAGGGATTAGAAATAATGAAAACTTTTCAGTGGTTTAATGTCTTTGTTTCTTTTGATTTGGCAAATATAGTGTGAAACAAGAAACCCCAGAGAAAATCCCAGGAGTTTAATTTTTGACCTTTGGGGAAAGGGAGGAAGATTTAACAGCTTGAAGAGATTTTCTCCATCCGTGATTGAAACTGTCGTCCAGTAGATATTATTACAAGATTCAGTATCAGTGTGATAATGTTCCGACCCAACGGACCAACGGAAATGAGTGTAAGAGGCAGCCAGTGCTAGTTTTATCTCATGTCTGTCATGACGGCAGCATCTGGGACCCTCAAATGTTCTTGTAAGAAAGACTAAAGTCATTGAGTCACACCGGGTCACACACCACAGCCGGGTCAGTGGCCCGACGCTTGTTTGATGCTGTTGTTGTTCTCTGACTATAAACCAGGAGATGAGTCTGAGTCCTGGTCCGGTCCGGTGGTAGGATGGGTCATACACTGGACCTTTACAGAGTTTGTGTCCCGACCAGAAGTCAAGATGTTGCATAAAATTAATTTTTTTGGACCAAACCACGACTGTCTCACAACGTTACCAACAGTCCAAAAGTCTTAATCCACCTTAATATATAAACTGTTTGTTGATGAGCTTTATTTTGAAAGTTTAAAGCAACATTATGTAACTTTTTTTCATCTTAAAATAGCAGCTTCACATCACTGTGATGACACAGTGTCTTTAACAGTTTTCAACACATGACTTTATTATGATGTAATTATGTACATGACCGACATGTCGTCTGACACAGTTACTGACCTGGGATCTGTGTTTATGACCGTGGTGCTGCACCCAGACCCAATACGTTGTGTTAGAAAGACGCGTCCTCCGTTTGGTTTTAAAAAATAAGACAAAATGTACTTTTAGTGTTCAGTCAGTCAGTGTTCAGGGTCCTGGCAGCCTCGTCTGTTACAGTTACATAGTTAATCTTATTATTTTGTCATGTTTCATTGAGTCTTTCTCTTCTTTGTTTGACTGAGCTCATGTTTATCTCAGAGGAAATCCTCAGCGGTGTGAACACGTGTGGGTTACAGCTCTGTTTCTCAAGTCCGAAGCAGCCGAGCTCTCCGGTGTTTTCACTGTGTGTGTGTTCATACTTAAAGGTGATTATTTCCCATACTGCCTCATTCCAGCCTCGTTTCTCATTCGTCTCTTGCTCGTGCAGATCACCTGTTTTGTTCTCTTCCCTCCGATCCGTCACCGCTCCTATCAGGCAGGCTGCGGATCTCTTACAGGATCGCTGCAGACGATCCGGTTGTTACGTTTGACTTTTGTCTCGGTTTGGGTTCAGTAGAGCGCGCTGTGTGTTTGTCGCCTCTTTTTGTTTCAGATAACACAAAGTGCTTGTTTGTGCTGCTGCTGTGTGATGATTGAAAACCCCTTCGGAGGCCGACGGCGCTCTTTTGGTGCTCTTTTGATGAAAGTTGAAATATCTTGAATCTGGAGCACCCTGCAGACTGAGCGCTGAACTGAACTCTCAGTGTCTTGATTGTTTTGACTGAACTTAAATACCAGGTCATAGATCATTACAGTGTGTCTAGTCGTATAAGTACGAGGTGTATTTTAAGTCAGATTTGTAACACCGGCTCCTGAATGACACACGACTTGACGCCACTTTCTCAAGACCTCCCCTCCCTTCTTGTTCCTCACATGCAGGCCTTTTATCCCACCTCTCCTTGAGGAGGAGGAGGAGGGCAGTGCCAGCTGGTCTGGTAGAGAACGGGAACTCTGGGCCAGGACGCTCCGGTAAGTCGAGTTTGGAGCATGACTGGCCGAGAGCCCGAGGAGCAGCGTCAGGCTCCTGCCATCCCTCGGGATGTCGTATCTCCCCCCTCTCCATCATCTGCTTGCTGTTGAAGTCGTGCCCGTCGTTCTTTTTCCCCCCCTGCTGATGAAATTTGTGCTTTCTCGTGTTGAGAAAATACTTCAATGCTAACCTCGACCAGGAGTAGCATTGAGCTTCGTTGTAGATGCATGAGAGCGTTGTGTTTTTGTTTGTTTCAAGTTGAAGAAAACAAGAAAAGAAAAGAAAAAAGCTGGTGCTCTCAGCTTTTCAGAGTGTGAATTGTTGATGAGGAGAATCAACAATGCTTATAAAGAGGCTAGAAAGCAGCTTTTCCCTCTTTTTCAAGGTTACTCTGTTTGGTGTCGTGTATTGATTTGGCTAATTATGCAGCATGTTTTTTAGTTGTTTGCTCAGCCAGAGGCAATCTGCTTTCAAAACGGCTTTTTCATCCGAGCCAGAAAGCAGATGGTGGAGGAATGAAGGCTGTCTGCCGGCTTCCTCCTCTTTAGTTTTCTGTTGGTCTGTAATTTTCTGCAGTATTCTCAATATCTGCTACCTGAAGTCACAAATACTGTAACAAAGAATTCAATCACTGCCTTTGTCTGGTTAAGAAAGGTGCTTATCAATTGCCAGACTTTGTTTTCCCACCAAAAGATCAATTTCAGGGCAAAACAAGCCGGCTGTACTCGACCAGAGAAGATGTTTCGGGCTCGCTTCCAGTCGAACTCTGGCCCGGTTTGTTGTGATATGAAAGAAAAAGAATCAACCACACTTTCTGAAAATGAATATATTTGATTTTAGCTGAACTTTAAAAGCTAAACTATCAATAAATCCATCCACTCAGGTTATCGTGTCATGTATTTATGCAGATCATTTTTAGATAGTTGTCGTGTTTATCCGACCCAAACATCTTAATTACTGTACCGTACATCAAGCTCGTGAGTATCAAGTATTCAGTTCAACCTCTGGCTGAACTCAGCACTCAGCAGAGACTCTGGTTCTGGTTCTGGTTCTCTCTCTCCACTCTGTAACGTTACGTTCATGAAGTAAAGTACATTTCCCCTCCAGCTCCAGTCAGCAGTCACATCACAGAACAGAAACACCCGACAATCAGCTCCGGATCCCTGCTGCAGTCAGGCTGATCAACAGGAGTGAAGAGAAATCACCTTTTTATTACCAGAAGTTAAAAAGTAATCTCTGAACTCTCCTTCCGTCGGTGAACAGCTCCGGATCTGATCCTGGTGTTTATTCCTCCAGACGCTCTGGATCTGCACTAAATTTTAAAGCAGGAACTGAACCAGAACTAAAGCTCCAGCTGTGATTTCTTTCCTGTGTTTCACACCAAATGAACAGAGAATTCTTCTTCTACATTTTAAGAGCTTTAACCCGGCGACCCCATCAGCTGACAGCTGCTGACACGCTCATTTGTCGAAGTGGCTCCCCCCCGTTTCTTCTGGAGAACACAAAGCGATCCACGATGAAGTGAACAATCAGAGAAAAGTCTTAAGACCAGACTCTTTACTCAGCCGTCCATCATTGTCAGAACAAAATATATACCCCAAATCCATTAACACGGTGCTGGAAGAGTTCCCGTACTCAGTGTAATTAAAGGCTGAGGCCCGTCAGGATTTCAGCGTCGATGCTGTATATCTGCCAGGGGGGATAAACGGTGGTCTCTGAGGGGAAACAGTTCAGCAGTCTTGGAGCAACAGCAGGTTCCTGGATGTTATTCATCAGGTGTCTCATAACGCTGATCAGAGAGGTTTTTTTGCTGCACGCTGAAGTTTTACAAAACCTGCCGTCTTTGTCTTGAGGTCGAGTTTTCTCACTCGCTCAGCTTTCTGTCTCTTCAACGCAGACTATTGGAAGGGGATGTGAATGATTTTGTGGCAGCATTACTCAGACGAGCTACACAGAGTTTGACAGGAACCCTTCGACTTGGTTTGGCACGAAAAAGCTCCCGAAAACTACCGAATGAAGTTGTCGCAGTGTCCAACTTTCAGGTGTAAAACACGATCTCCATCTGCAGGAAAGTCTGGTCATGTGTCAGAGCAATTTAAGTTTTCAGCACTTCAGAAAAACTTCTTTTCCACTTTGACTTTGAATTTAAAACACCCCCACTTTCTCCCTGCAGCTTCACGTGGTGGTAAAACTTATCATCACCCCACTGAACTACATTTCTACTGAACATCAAGTCATTCTTTTAATGCTGGTAAAGAAAACACACAGTGAAATGTCTCTTTATTTGCCGACTCACTTAACAAGACTTACAGCAGGTGATGGGTTCGAACTTGTGACCTTTCAGCGACAGTATCTTCAACCATCAGTCCACCTCTAAACCCTTCTTGACCCCCTGCGGCGAGATTGGAAGTGTCCCGTCCCTGAATCAGCTCCCTCAGCCGGGCCTGATTGGTATTCCAGCGGTGAAGGAGGCATTCATCATCCTCCTCAGCTCAGGGCTGATATTCCCTCTCCCCGTCACACATCATCATAAATACATTGTGATGAGGTCACTGCTACACACACACAGAGAAACACACACATTCCCGGACAGATAAACAGCTACGCGACTACGGAGAGTGCACGTCTGGATCGCTGCGGCGGCGGCAGACGGCCCAGATGTTGCAGAGACAGGATACGCAGCGAGCTACAGTAATTAGCATGCCTGTGCTGTGTGCTGCAGTATTGATATGCAGTCCGTGTCTGGAGAAAGAATTCTGTTTGGTCTCGCTGGCTTTGGGCTCGGCGCTTTGCAGGGAATCATCTCCTCCCTCCCTCTCTCTCTCTCTTCTACACATCCTCTGTTTTTCAGCCTTTCAGCTCGATTTTTTTAGTTGACTTTATCGGAAGATGCATGACGTGAATAGAAGAGAAAGAAAGACAGTTAGATTAGGGCGACATTTTGCTTTAAAAGTCTTCTTTTATTGTGTGTAAATTACGGTTGAATCAATAATTCATGCTGTATGTACTTTTATTTGTGCAACATCCAAGAATCCGTATTAAACCGCTTCATCTCCCACCGAGAACAGAGGGTGATGAAATATTAAGTAAGAGGGAGATCAGATGTTGTTTTCTGCTTCAGCGTGTCCTCATGAAGTAAATGTTATGTTATATGCCAAAAATGAAACCACCAGGACTTTCTTGTGACTCAGACTTTACAGCTACAGGCTGTTGTTGGATGAAAACACGCACTGAAGAGTCTAAATGGAAAAGATTCATTCGCCTCACAATGAGAAATTAAGCTTCAATGTGAATAAGGTTGCTTTTATAACACGGTGAGTCACTCTAACAACCCTTTGCTCGTCAAATAGCTTGATTATTTTAAAGAAATACTCATTAGTGGATTCATTCGGAGCCCGATGATGACGGAGAAGTGGTTTCCTTGTGTACACGAGCAGCACTTCTGAGTCAAAGCGTTGACATGTGACTCGCTCTGCTGCCTTTTCACTGTGGGAAACCTTGACGCTGTGAAGTAGTTTCTGCTTATGTTCTGGTCCTTGATTTCAGCGGCTGAGCGGAGAGTCGAGGGGTTCACATTTAAATCATCTCAAGCGGTGACCTCTCAGAGGACGTTTTAAAAAGTAGTGTGGTGCATCCTCCACTCCTGATTGAACACTTGAAGTGAAATATGGACTTAACCCTCTGCTTTTAGTTTATTTCTGCATAAATGTGTCGCTATTTCATGGTTATTTGAAGAACTTCATCTCTAAATATTCTTTTTTTCATCCCTTATCACACATGTTTGATATCATACAGCTCGTTTTCAAGGCAGTAAAGTGTCCCAGTGTTACCAGACTGGGTTTGGAATACACTTACATTGTCTCTTAATCTGAAAAGGTGTACTTGCATTAAAAAAAAAGAGCATTTGGACACGTTTTGTTTGGAAGGGTAAACTTTTGAATAGTTCTGTGTTAACAAACAAGCTGTTTGAGACCAGCAAAGTCACTTTATTGGCTTTTTTTGGTACCGTTTCCTTCTTAAAGATGAATTTTCAGTGCATAAGTTGCAAAATCATGCAACAGGATAAGATTGGCAGTGTACGATACTGCAAACTACAGATGTATTGAAACTTTACATTTCTTTAGGTTCAGTTCTATGCTGTGACGGCCGACTAACAACCAGTTCGGGTTAGAAAAAGATCTTAAAACCAACACATCCTCATACGTAAACAACAGAATATGACATGAGAGTTGTAACACACCAACAACAAGCTGACCAGGCCTTCATCATCTGCATCGGCAACAAAACTACTTGGTTAGGTTTGGGAGAACAACATTATATAACTTAAGTTGCGTACGTACCCACATTATATATATTATGCCTTTCAGTTTCATGCAGGACATGAACAGCGGCCTCCTGGGTAAAAGTACCAGGCTTGTTTCACCCATCCATCCATCCATCCATCCATCTGTCCATCCGTCCATCCATCAATCCATCCGTCCATCCATCCGTCCATCCGTTCATCCGTCCATCCATCAATCCATCCGTCCATCTGTCCATCCATCCGTCCATCTGTCCATCCATCCGTCCATATATCCATCCATCCATCCATATATCCATCCATCCATCCATATATCCATCCATCCATATATCCATCCATCCTCCATCCATCCATATATCCATCCATCCATCCATCCATCCATTCATATATCTATCCATCCATCCATTCATATATCCATCCATCCATCCATATATCCATCCATCCATCCATATATCCATCCATCCATCCATCCATCCATCCATCCATCCAAATATCCATCCATCCATCCAAATATCCATCCATCCATCCAAATATCCATCCAAATATCCATCCATCCATCCATCCATATATCCATCCATCCATATATCCATATATCCATCCATCCATCCATATATCCATCCATCCATATATCCATCCATCCATCCATCCAAATATCCATCCATCCATATATCCATCCATCCATATATCCATATATCCATCCATCCATCCATATATCCATCCATCCATATATCCATCCATCCCTCCATCCATATATCCATCCATCCATATATCCATCCATCCATCCATCCATCCATCCATCCATTCATATATCTATCCATCCATCCATTCATATATCCATCCATCCATCCATATATCCATCCATCCATCCATATATCCATCCATCCATCCATCCATCCATTTATCCATCCATCCAAATATCCATCCATCCATCCAAATATCCATCCAAATATCCATCCATCCATCCATCCATCCATCCATCCATCCATATATCCATCCATCCATATATCCATATATCCATCCATCCATCCATCCATCCATCCATCCATCCATTCATATATCTATCCATCCATCCATTCATATATCCATCCATCCATCCATATATCCATCCATCCATCCATATATCCATCCATCCATCCATCCATCCATCCA
Organism: Sparus aurata; assembly: GCF_900880675.1. Classification (NCBI taxonomy): domain Eukaryota; kingdom Metazoa; phylum Chordata; class Actinopteri; order Spariformes; family Sparidae; genus Sparus; species Sparus aurata. The sequence continues at coordinate 29,942,230 of NC_044207.1, read as the reverse complement.
TCCATCCAAATATCCATCCATCCATCCAAATATCCATCCAAATATCCATCCATCCATCCATCCATTTATCCATCCATCCATATATCCATCCATCCATATATCCATCCATCCATATATCCATCCATCCATCCATCCATCCATATATCCATCCATCCATCCATATATCCATCCATCCATCCATCCATCCATCCATCAAGACCTCCCATCTACGCAGACTTTGTCGCTCTTTCGCCTTAATTCCCTCTTCTGCTTTCATCATTATTATGGGTGTTAGAGGTCACCACCTTCAAAACCCATTACGACCCAGAACTAATATTAATAAATGTGGGTTTTGTTGCTCTCATAGTTGACCTGTATTGACCTTTTTCTGACGAGGACAGCTGCTGAAAACATCCACAAGCACGGCTGGAATATCCTGACTAAGACTCTCCAGTGGTTTCATGCTTACAAATGTTGAAACACAGCCCTGAACAGCGGTCTTTGGCTTAGCAGCTGACTCACCCAGCTGTCGCACCATCCCCTGACATGAATTCAGCTCCTACACACGTAATCTGAACGTTTCTATATGATAGAAATGTTGATATGATACACATGACGGATGCTAATTTGAGCATTCAGTCCCAACATTTTGTTCTGACAACTGGGCGGACTTTTGTCATCAGTACGAACATGTTCTCATGACTTCAACCAGTCTGATTTCAAGCGTATCATCTTCACCATCTACCATGTCCAATATAAAACCTCACATTTACCATTTGAAGGCTTCCAAAGCACTTAAAAGACATTTTTTCCCATGATGGACCACAGAGAAGCTTCCATCCTTGTAACCAGAGAATATGTAATCTGTTTTAACACGCAAACAATGTTAATGCAAATGACACACAGAACATACGACTGCAGGCGGAACGTAAATACAGTATTTAGCCCTGAAAGCAACACGGCAGGCAGCTCCTACACTCGTCCCTGTTTAGATTCACAACACATCTTCCTCCCTACATCATTTCATGCTCCGACCACTCAAAGTAAAGAATCCCCCGGGCAGAACAGTAAACTGCGTTTGATGTTGTTGAACAGCAGCTGAGCCTCATGAAAGTACGTAAATGTGAAGAATTGGAGGCTTGATGGGAGCTTTGAAACGCCAGGCGCACCACAGCAGCAGAAACAGCTGAAATGCAGCACAGAATTAGAGGAGTAACGACCTGAAAATGAACGTTCAGGTGTGGGTGTTGATGGGAATGAGGTGGGTTTTAAAGGCAGGCGTCACAGTGTGTGGTGGTGGTGATCTGTGAGGGAATGGCTGCAGGGTTCTGGAAGGAGTTTAGATGCTGGTTCTGGTGGATTCTCTCTGACAAAGTACAAGGTAATCCATTCGTCTTTATATAACACAGGGTTGTATGACGAAACTCCTTCATGCTTCATACGTTTACACAGTTATTCATCTAGAAATATGAATCTGCGTCAGGGTGAATGTAAACAGCAGCAACAAGATGCGGATGATAACGTGGTCGACATCTTCACATCAGAAGTTCGACATCTTTGACTTCATTTGAGCAACAAGCATCGATGTTGTAAACACAGAGTCCACCTCTCCTCGTCCAGCTGTGGAGACGGATCTCTGTGGGCGCAACGGTCTCTGGTTTCACGTTGTTGTTGTCCAGCCTGAGTCCATTTCCTTTCCCCTTGACCAGATTAGCCAGGAGCAGCATTAAACCAGGATTTAAACTTGCTGTTGTTCAGGTCCAACTCGGTTTAAAAGTGCTCAGTGTATCGTAACATCTGGGCATTTATTTAAACTATATAATTAACACCAGGATGTTTTGGGGGTGTCGGGGAACTAACCAGACCTTAACGCCCTCCTCGATCCCCCCTCGTTTTCTCACATCACAGAGAACCACTCTGCCCCTCCAGATGTCACCGGCTACACCAACAACACCGCCACCGACGGGATCCAGGTGGAGAGAGCGCCCGGCGCCGGCAACGCGGCCCAGAGACAGACGCCCAAGTACGGCAACGCGGAGCTGATGGAGACCGGAGACGGTGAGTTCCTCTTATTTGTTATGATAATGGTCTTTCTATCATTAGTAAAGATGAATCCAGATCTTTCTGTGGACTCTTCTAAAGGCGATCCAGTTTGCTCGCCTCGTAGTTTGATAGTTCTTCTCTGGCCGGACTCGAAGCTGCAGCAGACGGACTCATTCATCAGACACGATCGACGCCGCCGTGGACGGAGACGTCGAGCGCGGCTCACAGCGAAGCAGCTCGACAGATCGGCTGCCAGGGTTCACAGATGGCAGCTTATTGGCTGAAAGAGACGCAACAAAGCTGAGGCTCTCTATCAGAACGCTGAGAGGATTTCATCACAGATTATTAATCTCTGTATTATGTTGTTTACAATAGGCCTGTAGATTTCTGGGGATTTAACCTCAGTTTCACTGTGTGGGGGCAGAGATTTGGCTTCGGTCTGCGCGTTCCCTAAAAACAGTTTCTACATCTCGACGTATTATCTTTCCGTTAGGATTATCATCTTTTGTTTGGAGGCGTTTCACTATAACTGGCCTGTAACACAAAACGTACGCAACATATCATCAAACTCACACTGAATCTCTGCCAATCAAATGTTTATTATTTTACCTGCTCATTTTTTAATGTTTGAATCAAAAACAGAGGGATATTTTCTTTATTATTATGATATTTCTTTACATTATTTGAACCTTAAAGCAGATTTTAACAGCTGATATCTGAATTTTTGACTTCCTAACATCGGCATCAGTCAGGCTTTAAGGTTTAAATGTGTTCTGACTAAATGCAAAGCATATTTTGGGTTAAATTTACTTTTTAATCAAAGCAGATTTAGACAAAGATGCAGAGTAGATGAAGACGTAGTGCTGCCGCCTACTGTGACGATGTGAGGATGTAAAGAAACGGAAATGATGTGTGTGTTATCATCACGATATCAATATTTATTTCTCACTATCGGTATATCGAGACGACCTGAGCAAAAAACTTGGTCTGCTGGTGAGGTTTTAAACATATAGAGAAGGTCACTATAGGTCACTGCTTTCTGTCCTCTGGATGGAGGACGAGTCTCGGCCCAGAATAGATCCCATTAACGTCGGGATGAAGAGACGGATCCAGGGACGTTTTCTCACTTTTGTTTTTTCCGACACATTTTCAGTTTTTTAAGGAAATCAGGAGAATCTTCCTATAAATGTTGCTTCTGTCTGTGATTTCTCCATCACAGCCTGATGAAGACAAAAACCACCAGAGGATTGAGCGACATGAATGAAACTCACACTCACCACCTGCCTCTGCAGGGTTTCACCGTACATTGTGCCAGACGCTCTGTTTGCTCCCACATCTCAGCACTCAGGCTTCATCTCACCTCTGCGTCTTCAAGCTCCTCAATCTGTGACGGCCGGGTTTAAAATCAGCCTTAATCAAAGAGCAATTTGTACCCACAGCTCATCTTGCGCGCTGCGTCGAGTGTCATGTTCGGCGGCGGCTCTGTTGATTGCTCACTCGAGGACACTTTCATGTAGATTAAAAAAACTTGGGGATGTTTTTGGGTTTCACAGGAGAAGCAGTGGGATGAACTCAAGCTGTCGCTCAGTCAGCTATAGAAAGCCACACAGCTTCTCTCGTGTGGGCACCTGTGACAGCGACAATAAGAGTTTGGTGTTGGACTTAACGTGTGTTCATCCTCTGCAGGTGTTCCAGTCAGCAGCAGAGTTTCGGCCAAAATTCAGCAGCTCGTCAACACTCTGAAGAGACCCAAACGGCCGCCGCTCCGAGAGTTTTTTGTGGACGACTTCGAGGAGCTCCTGGAAGGTGATAAACTTCATCCTCTTTGTTTTTAAATGGATAGAAGTTAGGTCCAATGAGCCTTTTAGACACGTACTCAACAAGCTGCTCGTGTCTTTTTCTATTCCCATACGCCGGCGGTACCCTTTTCGCATTGTCCATCCATATGTCAGCCCGTCTTGTGCGCCCAATATCTCAGGAATGAAAGGAGGGAATTTCTTCAAATTTGTCACATACACAGAACACATTTCTGTCCATCACACAACAATCCAAATGATTCTGACAAGATGTTATACAAATGTTCAATCGGATCTAATGATGTGAAGTTGTGACATTTTTATATCCAAAATGTCGAAGGTCAAATTCATTGTGACATCATGATATTCTGCAAAAAAAAAAAAAAAGTTCTGGCTTTTATTGCAACAGAACAGCTCAGGAACAGCAACTTGGGTTATTGTACAACACAATTAAAGCAACATTATGTACAAATTATCATAAAGACAAATCCAAGAACAAAGTCATGTGTTGAAAACGTGTTCGTTGAAGTAAACACTAATGTAACTCTGTGATCAGACCGTCTCACTGAGGTTAGATGTGCAGAAATATGTGACAGCATTCACTCTATTACAAGACACTGAACCGTCAACATGATTCTGATGCTTATTTTAAGGTCAGAAAGTTGCATAATGTTGCTTAAAACACAACAGTGAAACACACAGAATGAGTGTCATGGTGCTTTAACATGTCACAGCTCTAACAGGTGGAACAGACGGGTGATAACAGCCACGCTGCTGTTTCTGATAACATGTTAACGGTAAAGACGACGATATAAAATCACTCAAACATCTCGTGTTTGGCCCCCAGCAGAGATCGAACCTTTACCTCCGACTGTGTTTTAATGCCTTGCTCTCCATGTCGAGACAACGCTGCAAACATCTGGACAATAATCCACTCGAGTAAACCACGTTTAGCTCTTCACTCTCTAAATGTCTGTCGTGACACAGACCGAGTCTCTAACTGATGAATATTTCTGTTTGTCTCCAGCTTCGGAAGCTGCAGAGCCAGAATTGAATTCATAATGTAAGCGTGAACAGATGCTGGAGAGACGGAGCGAGATTCACTGTGCAAACACAGAAATGTTCAACAGCAACGTGATGTTTTATTTAATTAACAGTTTCCTGTCTCAGCGTCCTCAGTGATGAAAACAACGAGTACATTATGCAGGACTTTTAATCCTACCATCATAAACCACAACAGGATTGCAACAGTTATCTTCCTACCTGTGCTATCTGACCAGAACATCTGGTTGTAATGTTTCTGTATTTGTGTGCAGCTGATGAATCATCAATATTTCAGATTAGCTCAAACAGCTTGTGAATAAACAAACACCAGAGAAAACTACAAGTTTGAATTAATTGTTGAATTCACAAACATTTTATTTTCCGGCTCTCGTCTTCTCATATCTTCCTCTTCAGTCCAGCAGCCGGACCCCAACATGCCGAAGGCGGAGGGGGCTCAGATGGTGGCCATGCGGGGCGAGCAGCTGGGCGTGGTGACCAACTGGCCTCCGTCTCTGGAGGCGGCGCTGCAGAGGTGGGGCACCATCTCCCCGAAGGCCCCCTGCCTCACCACCATGGACACCAACGGCAAGCCGCTCTACGTGCTCACCTACGGTACGTAGTTCACCCTGAGATTTATGGGTTGGATTAGAAACATTTCTCATCTGTAAAATCAATCAAGCGGTTCAGATCTGCCAACAGCACAGAACGTAACACAAGTTTATTCATTCATTGAGTCTTTAACAGAGACGTACAGCAGATAGAGTCGTGCCAGTCAGCCGTCTCTTCACGCCTGGTGACAGAATCACACAGTGACAGAGAGGTTAACAGAGACCCGCTCTACACACAGACGGTTTATTATTCTCAAGACAAATTTTAATAATGACACATTTAAGAAACACATTTTCTATTGCCAGTTTAAGTTTTGAAATATTTGGCTCGGAAGCTAGCTATAAGTAAACAAGATTATAAATCTGCCTTCGTCCTCTGTAACCTCGTCCTCAGTTCCTCATTGTTCAACGAGCTGTGTCTGTTTTTGATAATTACTCTCTGATATCAAATCAATCCTGCTCGTTTGGATCTGTGACCAAAACTGAACTGATTTGTTGGTCAGCAATGAATTCCTCTATCAGTCTTTGATGCAGCAGAAGTCACAACACTGAGCTTAATGATTGGAAATAGTAAAAATAAGATGCGTCATACATATCTGACATGTCAGACCTCTGCACCCAGAATCAATCGTCATAATGACATGAATCAATACTAAAACATGTCGTCTCCGCTGTGAGTGCAGGAGGGTTTTCCTCTGAATTGCTTCCCATGTTTTTTTTTCAGCACATATGGTGGCTTTCACAAGCTGATTAACTGAAGCACCAAACAATGTTTAACACCCGCTGCGTGAGCATAATTCCACTAATGGCAGCCAGACAGAGCGCTAAGCACATTAGCAAAGTGTGAAAAAGACGCTTTCAAGAAAAGCAGCTCTGCATCAGAGGGAGAGAAAGTTTCTCATCCCGAGGAAACGGCACATGAATTTTAAAAAACAAGTTATTTTTCTGAGGGAATTTATCCTGAGTCGGTCTGTGTCGGTCAAACGTTTTATTTTGAAAAACGTGGGTGCCGTCTTTTGTAATTTAACACTCAGGCATTTACTTGTTTTTGTAGAAGTTACAGTATCACAAAAAAGGATTTTATTGGTGCGAGCCTGGACTCAAGTCAGACCTTTATTTTGGATCACACAGTGCAGATCTTGTCACGTGTCGCACGTCTTTCAAATGTAGGACAGAAAAAGAATTTCTCTTGACGAGTGGTCTCAGACTTTTGGACCCTTCTGTACATCTGGTATCCTGAACTAGATTCCTGCGCCAGAGGCAACATACATCCCACCTTTAGTCTCGAATCTATCAGAAGACGAATTGGGCGTAACGGAAAACAAGTCTCCAGCAGCGCTGGCTTCTCCCAGGCTCCCTGAACACATCCACGTCCTCACCTGCAGCTCAGTTTAAGTCCATACTCAAACTGGGACAAACTCTTTAGTTCAGCAGCTGAAGGCTACAGATCCGAGTCATTCGTCTCCCAAAAAGCAGCGGAGAAAAATGTCTTCGGGGTCCAGAGGGTGTGAGGAGAATCAGCTGCTTCTCTCAGGTCCTCATGAACTTAGAGTCGGACCTCCCTGCAGCCCGGCGGACAGAATCGAGTGACACCAAGCGGACCTGAACACAGAGTCACACTGAGAGGTTCACCAAGCGTTCACATCTTGAACTTTAAACTATAAAGTGTGACAGGGAGAAAAAGTTCTCAGATGTATTTCACAGTTGTCATCGACCATTTGAAGCCGGCTGAGATGGTTTTTATTTCTTTCTTTGTCACCAAAGAGGAAAAAGAGATTTGTGGAAACCTTTTATCTGCAGTTCTTAAGATTTTCATGTTTCAGAGTTGTGAAAAATTAAAGAGACGAGGAAAGAAAAAGAGGGAGAGAAAACTAGAATGATGCTCAGTGGAGCCGAATCAATGCAAGGCCAAACAATCCTCTTTTATTCTCACTCATCGATCCCAGCCGCCTAAAGAAACACCTGAGCACGTTTTCCATCAAGATCCAAGTGATGGTGACAGCGACCAATCTGATAAACGATTGTCTTTTACAACAACGTGTATGAATCCGTGAGTCCTGCAGGGTGCCACGTGTAGAAACTGGCTGCAGACTTTACTTTGCATGTTGCACACAAAGTCAAGTACGACCCTCCTCTGATGATGTTGGTGGTTTTCATGCTCGTTTTCACAATCAAACACTCCCTCACACAAACATTAACCCGGACGATTAACGTGTAACGGCCACAACTTCGTCCCATCAGCTCACTGCAAACAGGCGTGCAGTGTGTGTGTGTGTGTGTGTGTGTGTGTGTGTGTGTGTGTGTGTGTGTGTGTGTGTGTGTGTGTGTGTGTGTGTGTGTGTGTGTGTGTGTGTGTGTGTGTGGGTGTGTAAGCGAACTGATTTGTGAAAAGCGAGCTCGCAGCTGATGATGAGGCGATGTGAGCGCTCACCAGACTGTGAAATGTCTTCAGCCAGCACTCAGGAGTCAACAACATGGTGAGACCGTGTGTGTGTGTGTGTGTGTGTGTGTGTGTGTGTGTGTGTGTGTGTGTGTGTGTCTGCAGTGCTGAATCTAAACCTCCATCTCTCTCTCTCTCTTTATCTCTCAGTCCCGTGGCGTCGTCTCTTTGATGTCGGCCGACAAGGACGAACTTGTTTTGTTTCTTCCTGTCTTCCTTCTCGTCCTCCGCCCCCCCTGAGAACAGACAGAATTCATGATACTGATTCGTCCCGCTGTCCTTAAACTCAACCCTCAGCACGCTGCACTGCAGATAACCTCCCATCACCGTCAGCAGAGACATTCATACTCTTATTAAAAAACTGTTTCAAACGAGACAGGAGTGTCTGATCGGCTGTAAACATCGGAGCTGACGGCGTTTATCGCCAAATCACGTTATCGACAGAGCTGTTGGGATGTCTGTGTGACAGGTGGAGGACACACCTTGATCTGCTTCTCTGATTATCCTCTGTGTGTGTGTGTGTGTGTGTGTGTGTGTGTGTGTGTGTGTAGCTCTGCTTTGTTTTTGAGTGTTTTTTCTCTAAACTACATTTCCTGTTTTTCAGTAGTTTGTTGTCGGCTGTGAGCAGAACTTCATCTCTAACTTTTATGAAGTCCCTCAACAAACTTTCCAGGATCAGTCTGCCCGACTTAACTCAGCTCCGGCTCATTGATCGTCTGCTCGCTGTGACTGAACGTCACGTCCTTATACCGCTGCCATCAGTCACAAAAGGGAATTTGTCTCATCACGATGTGAGACAGTATAAAAACCAACAAAATGAAATCCTACAATAATTATGAGGTGACACAACAACACGATACGTATCTTGTCAGATATTCAACAGTGTAGTTGGATGTTTAGAGCTGCAGCAGTTCGAAAGAAAAAAGTATTTTGCTAATCAATTGATTGTTTTCGTCTTTTTCAAGCAAAGTGACAAACAGCAGCCTGGTTCATCGGCTTCTTTTGACAGTCATTTTCATGATTTCTCTCAAGAGAGTGATGGATTTTTGTGGTCGAACCTTGAAGTTAGCATCGTCCTGGTTCCCTCGACAAAAAGTAAAAAGCTAATGTTACTGTTTGTGATGCTACAAACAGGCAACATAACCACCACTGAGAGTCTTACTACACAATTACTATCCAGGTTTTCTATAAACTGATCAATGTACCAGGTGTGAAGTTAAAGTTAGAATAGTTTGTAGGTAAAGTGGGCTGTACAGACGGACTAGTGAGTAGATGAGTCTCCGTGTTCGCCGTTATGATGTTTGATGTCACTGACGAGATGTATTTTATGTCGTAGAACAAAATGTGTAAATATCTTGAGCTCGTGGTAACAACACACCTCATTTCAGACACGTAACAGAAACCAAATTCAAGATTCAGAGACTTTAAGACGAGGGAACAGGTGTGCAAAACTGTGAACTGATGTAGGACGACAGACTACACACTCGTCATTTAGTTTGATTAAATAATAGTAAACGTGATGTTTCAACATGCCTGATACCACAGAAGTCATGAAAATCAAGTCTTGTTTCTTCATTTAAACTGGATGATTGGACAGTGTTGAGAGGACAAACAGCTGCTGGATGAATCTGTCATGAGGGAGGTTCAGTAACATCTCTGTGATTACATGCAGAGCTGCAGCAGAGACGCGTCCTGACGGGCCAGCAGGGACTCCGTCCTCTGATTGTTCCAGTTGGAGGACGGCTGGTTGTCTCCTCCGGGGGTCCGACGCTTACTGCTGAACCAGGCGTCCTAGAACTGATTCGGGGTCACAGCAGAAGTCCTTACACAGAACTAGAAACTTATAGTTTATAGTTTTCTTATCTAATTTCTCTGAACTGTGACATTCTGATCCGGACGGAGCAGCTGTAACTGAACTTAAGTTCCCCCTCGGGATCAGTAAGTGACTCATGGCCTCACTGATGAAGTCTGACTCCTGGATGATGCAGATAATTTGTTTTTTTATGTGATGAATTCTACGTTTTACAAACACCTCCTGCAGTCGAGTCTCTCGTCCTCTCGTCTTTGTTTCAGTTTTTTCTTCCTCCTAACGGTCTTTTTCTCCTCGTGGGATCTAACAGCTCCCCTCCTTTTCTCTTCCATTCATTAGCTCCGACAAACATCACATAAAAAAAACCTCATTTAGTGTGAAAAACAAAGAGGAATTCACGCTGGATCGCTCATGCATAATATCTGCGTCTGCCAGTCTGAATTAGGAGGAGAAAAAAAAAGCAAAAGGAGGAAATTGATTCTATTGTTGTGAGTCGCCGCGTTAATGAACAGAGCCGACGACTTCGCCCGGCAGGTGTGATGAAACTGACGGGAAAGATTTGATGATATCATTTCAGGTAATATATTCAGGCCGATGTCTGAAGCAACACAAGCTTCCTTTTAGAAACAGAGGCAAAGTTTCGGCTCATGTTGCCTGAGGTTGCGTGAGCTCTGACATTAAATCAGCAGCTGTTTATGGATCATAAACTTCGTGTTGGACATGTGACGTCCTCTGTGTGTTTGATGTGTGATGGCCTCCATGCCGCTCCACCCGTCAGCTGATAGAACGCGTTTTAACTTTGAGTGTCACGTCAGCGCAGTAACGTCTTACACATGTTGCCACGTGATGTCATCCTTTGTTCAGCCGTGCAATCAAAAGAATGATATTTGATCTTTTCGCCCCAAAAGTCGCCCGACGATCAACATAGACTGGCCTGAATCCTGGATCCTGTCGGCTCAGAGCTTCTACAAAGACTCCTGTGGTTTCTCTCTCTGTTGCTTCACTGTTTGATGGATGAGGTGTAATAAACTCTCTGTGTCTGTCCTGCAGGAAAACTGTGGTCCAGAAGCGTGAAGGTGGCCTACAACCTGCTGCACAAACTGGGAACCAAACAGGAACCGCTCGTCAGACCAGGAGACCGGGTGAGTTAGAGAGAACCAAAACCAGAACTCAAAGAAACAAAACCAGAGGTCACTGAGAAGGAGAGAGGGCAGAGCCATGTCCCAACTTGGACTATAGACTAAAGACTTGACTTTATGATTCAAGTAAAGTTATTCTAGTGTGATGTTTCAAAACTCTGGAACCAGAACTGTGGAGGGACGTGTTGGTAAAGAGCAGAACCAGTCCGATGTAACAGTCTCATTTCATGAACACCTCAAGGGAATTTCTTCAAATTTGTCACAAGTGTCCATCATGACTGGAGGAGGGACTGATGAGATTTTGGTGGCTAAAGGTCAAAGGTCAGAGGTCAAAGGTCAGTGTGACCTCACAAAAACACAATTTTAGTCGTTACAAAAAAGTACAAAAAAAAAAAAAAGACCTTGCAAATGTTTAAAAGAATGAAATGATGAAGTTATGACATTTGAATTTTAAAAGGTCAGAGGTTAAATACACTGTGACATCATCATGTTCTGCATCTAATATCAGACAGGTATTAATACTTCATCTGTCCTCTGTGTAAAGACCTGATACTGCAGGTACGACTGCGCTGCTTTTAATTAAAGACTTTGAACTACTGACTCGATTCCAGAGAAGAAACGACTCGGGACTTTGAGTCACTCGTCTGGCAGATCCACCAGAGGAAGTTTAACCCGAGTCAGCACTCTGCGCAGGAACATCTGGACTCTGAAACTTCAGACGCCTCATTGGTTTCCTCTGATTATAAAACATCTCAGAGCAGCTGCGTTGGAAAACACCTCTGAAGATCTCCGGCCCCTCGACACACGGCCGTTACTCAACGTTTTAAATACGGACACGTGTAGTCGTTTCCTGTCGGTGCCATCGTCACGTCTTTACCCGGCGCTCCACACGTTGACGGATGATCACAGTGAAGTGAAACAGTCCCACATGTGTGTGCTGCCATGTGACAACCCCGACCGTCTCTGTTCTCGTTGTCGCTCGTTCATCTTTATTTTAAGCTCAATTTCCCGCTCGGCTGGAGACCGAGTCGAGACGGGCTCGATGCCAGTGTGTGTTTTTATGTATCTCAGCCGGAAGGGTGTGTGTTTAATTACTGTGCAACTCTTTTTTTCTCCTCCCACTCAGTGTGAGTTACTGTATGAACCGGTCGTTTTTTTTAAAGTTTAACTGAAGTTGCACACAGAGAAATTACAGCGTTGTTGTTTAGTTTTATTTTGAGTCTCTCAGATTACAGAAGTTCAGAGAGCTGACGAGGTTTAATTACACGAAGAAATGAACTGTTGTTTTATGAAACTACATGAGATGGTTGTGTGATTGTAGGTGGAAGAAAACAGTTTCAGAAGTGAAACTGGTGGAAAGTCAAATATCAATTTCATGTGTGACTTGACTTTCAGAGCCAAGAAATAATTCAGACGCTTCATTTTTATATCAAGTGGTGTATTTCTAAAAAGCTTCATGAAAAATGTATCAGAGGCAGGAAATGTTGCACTATTTCTGAAATACAGAAAATTAGAAAGTTCATAAAACAATTTGATCTGGTTTTATTTTATATATAAGTATAAAAAGTTTAAGAATTTTGTGATGTTTTCAGTATTTGGACTCTAAAAAGTCATCACAAAGTCATTTTTAATAATGATAATAATAGAGATCAATCTATCCAATCATCGGTCCTTTCATCCGGATCAGCACCAAAAGTTAGCGCAATCTAATTCTGGGCCGAGACCCGTCCTCCATCCAGGATTCATGGAGATCTGTTCAACAAATTTATGGGTTATTGGGACAAAAAGACAAGCAAAAACAATCAATTAATCTGCTCCTTTAATTGGAAACTTGAACGTTATTATGCAGAATGACTTTGTTGTATCTCTGCAGACACACACACACACACACACACACACACACGCACAGACACACACACACCCACACACACACACAGACACACACACACACACACACACACACACACACACACAGACAGCAGCTTCCTTCCACTCGCTGCTATCGTCCACGTATGAAACCTGAACGGCTCCGCTGAGACCTGCACATGTCAACATTAGTCCTGTTAAAGCATCATTACACCGCTCTCGTTCACTCAGGTGCACTTAGCCTATAGCTGCGCACACACACACACACACACACACACACACACACACACACACACACACATCCAGTACTGTATATGGAAGCTATTAGGCAGCACTTAAGCCGAGGGGTTCACTGTTATCATCGCAACATGCAACTGGATCCAACATGGCCGTGCAGGAGATAAAGCCATTGTTGGATCTGGTCATTGTGTTCATGTTCTGTGTGTGGTGTGTGTGTGTGTGTGTGCGTGTGTGTGTGTGTGTGTGTGTGTGTAAGATGTCAGATATAAAAACCTCCTGCACAGGAAATGTGTTCTCAGAATGAGCGTCGTAAACTTCTCAGATAAATCTAATCTTTGAGCTCTCGTTCCATTTGTTAGCATGTGTGTTAGCATTAGCAGATCATGTGACATCACGGGGGAGAAGAAACGCTGCGTTTATATCTTATTGATTTAAACTTCCTGCATTTCTTCTCATCCAGACGTTTGTTGCGGTACTTGTTGCTGTTATATAACAGTTAATCTCAGTTTAATCTCGGTGTGTCGGCTATCTGAACTGAAGTGAAATGAGCTGAAGCAGAGAGGAAGATGCTGAAGGGAGATAAAACAGAGAGACGCTGCAGGAGATAGATAGCAGAGAGGAAGGAGAGGGAAAGTTAAATAGTGTGAGAGAGGAACGAGGAGCAGAACGAGGAAGTTAGGAGGGGAAAGAAGAGGAACGATGAGCAGATGCCCCCTATTAGAGTTAGCTTTTCTTCTTCTCTGATAACAGCCTCCAGCTGAGCTCCTGACTCTGGCGACGGTCCGTATCAGTGATTATCTTTCAGCATCACACGACGCCGTTCTGTCAGACAGACTCGCTGCCGCTTTGCTTTTTATTCTGTCGTGAAGAAACAGACGAAACGCTTCTGTGAAACATAAAGAAGCAAAGACAGACACCTGTCTTTCATTTTAAATAAAATAATAAACAACCTTTTCCTGTGTCTCCGGATATAAATCTTACCACTCCTCTGTCTTCTCCTGCCTGCAGGTGGCGCTGGTCTTCCCGAACAACGACCCCGCTGCCTTCATGACGGCTTTCTACGGCTGCCTGTTGGCCGAAGTCGTGCCCGTGCCGATAGAAGTACCGCTGACCCGGAAGGTAAGCTACCACCATCCAGAACTCCACCTGAATCCTGACACATTTTGGTGAATGGATGTTTCATGTGTTGTTTATTAAAAAGTCCTGATCATTTCTTTTGATCGCCTTTAAGTGGATAAAGGGTCAAATGTCTTTCATGTGCATTACGGATAAACTACGAAAGAAAGAAAAAATGGTGAATAACAAAAGCAAAACACAGCAAACACACAAGTTTTTCTTAAACAAATGTTTAAATGTAAATTCGTTTTCAGACTATTTGCACAAAATGCAACCACAGTTTCAGTGGAAGACGGGTTGAGTTTGGGCAACTCACCAGTGAAGCATCTTGTTTTCCCTCTGATACATAAAACTCTGACAAAAACAGCCTTTACTCGATCTAATCAGGTGAACTGTCCAAAACACAACAAACTTAACAAACTGCCTCCATCATGTTGCTTTATAGCCCCATTAAATAGGAGCATATATGTCCTGACTAGATCCTGCAACAGCCAATTAATTGTCTGCACAGAAAGATGATTTGAACTTGCACCGTGTCAGCCTTCAGTTTTTGGACGTATATTGTGTTTTCCAGCCAGTTAAAGATCATCTGCAGGCTTATTTCTGTATTTCAAAACATAAAACCGTTGACGATGAGTCAGAAGAGACTTTTGTTCCCTGTAAACGTTTCAGGGTGTTCCTCTGGTGTTTTTCTCTGGCTGTTCAACCCTGAAACTAAAACTCATGTTCATATGCAGCCTAATGTGCAAGAAGCATAGGTGATAAGTTAGATGTATGTTGTATATGCAAACAGACGATGGATGGATGGAGAAAAGACAGAAAGTGGAGGAGTTTGTTGGACCTCAGGCGATCCAGAGAAGTTTCTGTTGCCGTTTCTTCCTTTTCTCCTCTTGTCAAACAACATTAGCGAGTTGAAAAGAGGACGCGCTGCAGAGTCGAGCGGCTCAAACTCACACCGGTGACTGGAGCTAATTCTGCAGCGGGGGATGATTTAAAAACATGAGTCATGAGAAGGCGCCGTGGTTTGAGACGGCGCAGAGGACAAAGAGCTCGGCCGAGGTGTAATCAGAGCCAAATGTCTCTGAGGAAACATCTCTGCTGTCAGAGGTTCGTTTGAGTCATCGTTTTGATTGGCTGTCACGGCTCGCTGCAACGTCCTCCGGGACGAATCGGGAGTGTGCGTGTCAGAGTCAGCGGAGGTCGGAGAGGGTTTTTTATTAACTTCAGCCTCGTTTCCAATCGTTTCATAATTAATGTTCAATACATTTTGCTACAATAACAAAAAGAATAAACAGCGCTGAATAAAAAGCAGATAAATTAATAACTGGAAGGAGAATAAATCAGATCACAAACTCTTGAATTTATTGGAAGTTTTTTCTTAAATTATGCAACAGCCAAACAACTCAGTGAACCACACTGACAGAACCAGGAATCACTGTTCTGTCAACAGAGTCCAGTCTGCACATGTTTCATCTGCTGTTACAGTATTTTCATAACTTATTCAAATCCTGTCAGTGAAGGCTGAATCTCCTCACTTACTGTTGAGTTGTTTGTTTTTACATCATCCCATAAATTAGTCTGTGTTCATTGTCCTCGACCAGTTCATAGAATTTAAACTTTGAAGTCTTCAGCCAGTCGATGTGTTCTACATGTTGAAGTATAAAAGTGCAAAAGGACTTAAAAACAAATGTTGCACATCA